>NW_027491889.1:0-600000 GCF_021521415.1 Bidens hawaiensis | reverse complement strand
CTGACCCGTTATGTATAAGTATGTTGATTTGGCTTATGTTTAATTTCAAATGGATCATGGGTGGGTCAGCCGGTTGAAAGTCATTTGAGATGCATTCATATGCATACAAACTTGCAAATCAATTATATTTAAATTTATAAGAGCAAAAATCTCGTTTTGTAATCATATATAACACGTCAATTGATCGATTTCACTCGCTCTTCTATTTGATTGTTCATATATATATATATATAGCTATTTTTGTTAACCTAGTTTTTTGAAATATTTTAGGTTCTTGAAGAAATTAGGCCATATCTTGTCGGTGCAGCTGGCGGGTCACTGGAATTTGTGTCAATAGACGAACCGATTGTGAAAGTAAGGCTATCGGGTCCTGCAGCAAGTGTGATGACGGTTAGAGTTGCAGTCACTCAGAAGTTGCGTGTAAAGATCCCCGCCATTGCTGCTGTTCAACTTTTACAATAGATTGCTACTGGTATTGCTGTTTCTAAAGTCTTATAATTTGAGAAACATGCGTGACGTATAAAAATGAAGAAAGGCAACATTATCATGTAGTAAAGCATGTACAGTTTCATTTTTTTTCCAGGTTTGTTGAACCAAGTGATGATAGCAGATGCCTTCTAAATACAGTTTTTGTGTTTTTTAGCGAATCATTGCATTGTACTTAGTTGGTGTTTTTACCGTGTTTTCTAGTGTAAATATTATGTTTTTGGTGTGATTGTGTATTTTTTTAGCGCTTAACCAAAATTTTATGAAGTTCAATCGGGATTTTTGGAAATAGACCAACTATTTTTTTTATGGGGGGCAGCCGGGCAGCTGCCTTCCATTCTTTGTTTGGAGGCCCGATGTGCGTTGTGATATACAAAACACGGTTGGTTTTGTATCCAAACGCTTCAAAAATGGCAAAGTACATCCCGCTTAGTATTAAATCGATGGGGTTGGACCGTTGGTTCGAACTTCATACACTAACATGAATCTGAATATGATGTCAAAACACACAAACTGAGCAACAAACTAGATGAGAACAGCAGTGTTAGTTGCAATTCAATATAAAATAAAGTGAGACAACTATTGCCATTTTTTCACTCAATTCACCTATATATTTTGATAATGTAATAACAATTTATATGGTTGGGTTGGGTTGGGTTGGGTTGGGTGAGGTGTGAAATCACTAGCTTTTATCTAATTAGTTATTTTAATATTCTTCTTATCATCAATTGTCGAGTTTTATCAAATCTCTCTCTTGATAAAAAGAATAAAGTTTTCTCATGTGCGTTATATACAATCCATTTGTAACATATGCTAGTGTAAATGACTAAAACCAAGAAATATGCAAATAAAGAATAGTAAGTAAAAATCATTTTCGTCACTCCATAATTTAAGATATTTAATAGAACAAATTTGTTATTATAATATAAAATTATATATATTATTAAAATACAACTTGTAAACTTTCATTCACTAGACTTTTGTCACAGTAGTTTGATATATATATTTTTTGCCCTTCAACTTTAACTTCACACATTTACTTTTTGGTCATTTAACTTTAATAATAATTTTTTGTCACAAAAAGTTTTGCCATAACGAGTCAACCAATATCGCTCGACTTCCCGTCGTAAAGCACGGTAACTTTCAAACATGTAACGCATTTAGTCCGCTCCACCGCAACGCACGATAGAATCACTAGTATATATAAAATCTAACTTGCATAGTTTTATTTCTAGAAATTGTCATTTAAATATTTACATGTTTTCCCCTTAATTTTGATAGCTTATAACAAAATATCTTACTTTCGTTTTTTATACTTCGGTCATCAAACTTACAAAACCAGAATTCAAACTTCATCCATAAAACTTTCTAATTATGTCATTTTTTCAGTATCATAACGTATCGAACCAATACCCGTCACGTCCCGGCTTAAAGCAACTACAAAGAAATCAAGTTCGAGCAGCCGTAACACGCCGGTTAAATTCTAATCACATTTATCAAACAAAACCCTTATCTTTCTTTCTTTCTTTCTTTCTTTCTTTCTTTCCCCCAAAACCCACTCATCTCAACCAATTCTTTCTTCAATTCTTCAATTCCACTGTGTAATACTCCAATTCCTTCAATACCCACTTCAATTCCACTCGTTTCTTCCTCATAAACTCAATTTCTGAGACCAAAATCAAAAGGGTTTGGTTTTCTTGAAATTGCCGTGGAATGAGTATCCACAGTTGGAGAGATGCCTACAGCGGCATGTCTAGTGATAACATCAAGGGTTTGGTCTTAGCATTGTCTTCAAGCTTGTTCATTGGCTCTAGCTTCATCGTCAAGAAAAAGGGTCTCAAGAAAGCAGGTGGTTCTGGCGTTAGGGCAGGTTCGTCATTTTACCACCCAATTATTATTATTATTATTATTATTATTATTATTATTAATAATAAATGATCTGATTGCTGTTTCAATTTGATGTTATTGGACTATGTTTCATTCATTCCTTTTAGGGGTGTTTAGTATTATTAGAATCGGACTCGAAAAACTCGAAATTTTTTAATCGGAATAGGTTTTTGTTAAATTCTGAATTCAAATTATGCATTAGTTTCTAGTAAGGCTAAAGTTTTGACATTTAACTAAATGTGTGAGATTCTAAATCGGTAATCTAGTAATCGGCTTTTGGTTTCTAGTTCAATTAGTTTGTTACTTTGTTTATTGATTTTTTGTTATTCGTTTTGATTTCTAGAGAATTTTGTCAACTAGGGGTGTTCGGTGTCTAAATCAAACTCGAAAAACTCTAAATTCAAATCAATTTCAGTAGTCGAATTTTTAAGTTCGAATAATTCGAGTATTTGAAATTCTATTTGTTACACGCTGCTAGTTCCTTTATGTTAATCTTTTTATTTGTTTTATACAGTATTTTTTTTCATGTACATTTGTTTGAATCCTTATATAAGAACTTACATAAGAAAACAAAAGTAGTAGTGCATATTGCATTAACCAACTAATGTTCATATATATAATATTTATTGTGTTTTTGAGATTTAATACCTTTCCATTTTCATACAATCCTAAATAACACACTTAAATTTTCATTAACAAATTTGATCGTTTTTGTCAGGAAGTGGAGGATATTCTTACTTGTACGAGCCTCTATGGTGGGTAGGCATGATAACAAGTGAGTTCATTTATTTGATGTCGTTTAACATATAATTAAAACCGTAACATCGTTAACATTAACATTATATAAGTGTGTTTGTTTAATATTGCTGACTTGTTTCTACAGTGGTTGTTGGAGAGGTTGCAAACTTTGCAGCGTACGCATTTGCACCAGCTATTTTAGTCACACCTCTCGGGGCACTCAGCATTATAATCAGGTATGATTTAACATTTTAAGTTCAGAACTTGTGCTTGAGTTATTGTTTCTTCTTTACATGATAGTCATACATTATTATTATTATTCATATTTCAGTGCTGTACTTGCGCATATCATTTTACGAGAAAAATTACACATTTTTGGTGTTCTCGGTTGCGCTCTATGTGTTGTGGGGTCCACAACAATCGTTCTGCATGCCCCTCAAGAACGTGCAATTGAATCAGTTGCAGAAGTATGGGATCTTGCTACAGAACCAGGTAACAACCGCTTCTTTTTTTTCTATTAAGCTAGTTTAATTTAAACTGTAATCTTATGGTTATATTTTCATTTTTCCCTTTATTGCAGCTTTTGTGCTATATGGAGTGCTTGTGTTAATAGCTGTTTTTGTACTTGTGGTACATTATATCCCGTTATATGGTCACACACACGTAATGTGTTACATTGGAGTCTGTTCACTAGTAGGTTCTTTGTCGGTATGTATCTTCATTTGTGTGTTTTTTTTTTCCTTTAAAAATTGGTTTTCTTTATTTAATTTGTTTAATCGTGCTCATTTTTATAGGTGATGAGTGTGAAAGGTCTTGGTATTGCTTTGAAGCTTACGTTTTCAGGAACAAATCAATTAGTGTATCCTCAAACATGGGCTTTTACCTTCTTTGTTCTTCTTTGTGTCATTACTCAAATGAACTATTTGAACAAGGTAATTTCAAGTTTATTGTTTTCGTATTAAAAAAAACGTATAGCGTTGCACGTTGTTTTAATGTTTTTTTGTTGTTTTTCTTGGCGTGATATTGAGTGCAGGCGCTTGATACTTTCAACACAGCAGTGGTCTCTCCCATATACTATGTTATGTTCACGTCTCTTACTATCATAGCAAGTGTGATAATGTTCAAGGTAATACTTTATTCAAATGCTAAACTGTAACCAAACGATCAAACTTTAAGTAGAGATCTGCATAAACACGTGCAGTTGCGTTAACTCTGATTCATGAAGTGATTATTTTACTCTACAACCATCTGTTTTCGTCCACGATATTTATATTTTATAATACACTTGTAGTTCTCACACGCGTGTATATCTATCTATTTATAAATGTTTATCATGAATGATCTTTTGAGTTTGTTTGTCTAATCAGGATTGGGATGGGCAAGATCCTACGCAAATTGTAACAGAACTTTGCGGGTTTGTAACAATACTCTCGGGAACCTTTCTTCTTCATAAAACCAAAGACATGGTTGAAAGTATGCATCTTTACTTCTTTATGTACATTACTTAATATATGACTTCTTAGTAAAGGTAGCGAAAATGATCACAAGAGTTGCTTCATTCGTTTAAATTACGCTTTTGACACAGGTTCAGTGCGACTTCCAAAACATATGGATGAGGAAGAGGGCATCCCTTTGAGACGTCACGATTCTAGTAATTCGAGGTCACCATAATGTAATTTTGCGCTTCCTTTATTCATAGACTACACGAATATCACGTTGTATCTTGGGTTTTTTTTATTCGATAGCGTGGACTGTGTGAATTTTTTCCATGTAATTTAATCGTAACAATTATAGAACGTTCGGCATATTGAATCTATTATGTATCGGTGTTATTGAGTCATGTGTAATAGAGGTGCACAAAAAAACCGGTTCCGGAACCTAACTGGTGGAACCGAACCGGAACCGGTTCCAGTTCCAACCCGGTTGAAACAATACCCGGTTTGGGTATTTTTGTACCCGAAAATCGTACCCGGTTCTCCTATTTGTATGTCAGTACCAGTTCCAACCCAGTTCCTACCCGGTTCTTAATTGGAACTGGTTCGGTTCGTACCCGGAAAAACCGGTTCCGACGGGTTTTTTTTTGAAGGGTCAAACAAAAGTCAAACTAGCCGTTGGAACCGGTTCCAACGGTAATATAGCCGTTGGAACCGGTTTTTTAGACACCAATTAGCCGTTGGAACCGGTTCCAACGGTAATATAGCCGTTGGAACCGGTTTTTGAGACAATAGATCCGTTGGAACCGGTTCCAACGGTAATATAGCCGTTGGAACCGGTTTTTGATGCCCAAACCTATATATAACTTGTTTCCATTACTTGTTTCACCACCAAACTCAAAAACAAACTAAAATACTACTCCTTTAGCAAATCCGTTCCTTTACCCGACCATCCAACTAAATATTATTATGGCACCCATCAAAAAAACTAACAACAAGGCTAAGAAGAGTGTTTTTGTTACCCCCGTTCCTGTTACGGAGGACCCAAGGGTTGTTACGGTAGTCAACCATAACCGCAACCAAGACATATGGAAGAATTGGGATTTGATTGTGGATGACGAAGGTTATCAAAAGACTCGTTGCAAACTATGTGGTTCAATATTAAAGCACGATTCCAACTCTACTTTGAGAAAGCACATCGAGAAGCCATATTGCAAGGCGTTGAAAGGGATTGGCGCGACCGACCAAATTGACTTGGGTAAAGATGGTACACTATTTCGTTACAACACGACTCAAGTTCAAGATAGAATGGCAAAGTTCGTTATTCAACGAGGTTTGCCGTTTAACCACTTTGATGACCCGGAGTTGACGTCGTTGATTCGCGAAACTCTACAACCGAGATACACACATGTAAGTCGTACTACCTTAAGACGTCATTGTATCAGGTTGTGGGAGTGTGCTAAAAAGGAGTTAATCGAGTCTTTTCATTCTTTAGAAGCCATGGTTAGTTTAACTACCGATGTTTGGTCGGCACCACACGGGTTGCCCGAATCATACATATGTGTCACCGCTCATTGGGTTGATCCGGTGACATGGCAATTGATGAAACGCACCATCGCTTTTGAAAACTTCCTGTTCCCACATACCGCCGAAAAATTGTTTGAATTACTTGATGAAGTTATAACGACTTACAACTTGAGAAATAAAATATTTTCGATTTCGTTTGACAACGCTTCAAACAATACTAAGGCGGCTGAAAAATTTATCATTAAATATTCACCACCTTGTTTCGGGGATTTTTTTCATGTCCGATGTGTTGCACATATCATCAACTTGGTTGTTCAAATAGGTCTTGCCAATGAACACATTTGTGATGATTTAAAATACTTTAGACTTATGTTACAAGATGTCTTCAAAAGTGGTAAAAGAAGACATCTTGAATATAAGAACTATTGCAAGTCGGTTGAAAGAAAGTATTTGGGGCCGAATTGGGACGTTCCAACCCGTTGGAACTCAACTTGTCATATGTTAAAGTGTGCTTTTGCCCAACGCCAAACTTTACAAGCTTTTCATAACAATCTTGTTGAAGAACGCGAGGCCGATATGTTTCCGGAAAGTGTTTGGGTCCAAGTCGGTTATTTGTTGGAGTATCTTGACGTGTTCAAAAAGTCAACAACAAAATTATCGGAAGTCTATTACCCTACTAGTTGTTGGGTTTTGCAAGAATTGTACTATATGTCTTGTGTTTTTAAAAGCTTTGCGGAGAAGAACAAACTCTTCGAAAATATTGTTGCGGTAATGAAAGAAAAGTTCATAAAATATTTTGAAATCATACCGCCGGTCTTTACTTGTGCCGCCGCATTAAACCCCTATTGGAATGTTAATGGGGTTGAAACAACGATTGAGGAAATATTCGACAACTTAGGTATGCACGAGATTGACCCGAAGTTGTTGACGGAAGCGAAGGACAAGTTCAACAAAAACCTTCAAGACCTTTATGACCATTATTTTCAAATGTATGGTCCAAGCACGAGATCGTCTTTTGTGAAAAAAACAACTGGTAGGCCGTGCAATGACCCACTTATAAACTTGATGAATGGGATTCGTGAATCGGCATCTAAGAGGCAAAGAGGAAACACACCAAGTAGCGAATTTGGTCGATATAGTGGAGCAAACTATGTTGAGGGCGCAACGGTCGACGAAATTCGCAATATTGATTTGTTGGCTTGGTGGAAAGGTAAACAAAACGAATTTCCCTAACTATCCGCCATGGCTCGTGATTTGCTTGCCGTACAAGCCTCAACGGTTGCTTCCGAATCGGTTTTTTCTCTTAGTGGGAGGGTGTTATCTATGCGAAGAACAAAACTAACTCCCGAGTCTCTAGAGGTTTGCATTTGCCTAAAGGACCATTTGGATGCGGTGGATCGTGTACAACACAAGGCGAACTTTGAAGACGAAATACCAATAGAGCGTCATATTCATGATGAGGAGGCGGAGGACGGGGTTTCTTCCGATAACGAAGACGAGGGTGAAGACGAGAATGAAGACGAAGAAGAGTTGTAATTATTTGTTTTGGTAAAATTATTTGTAACTTGTTCAACTAATATTTAGTTTTGATTTGTTTTATTATAATTACTGTTGTTACTCATGATTAATTTTTGTTACTTTTTTAATAACGACGAACATTTTATTTATTTAAAAACTAACTATTACAAACATTATTAAAACATAAACGATACAAAACATAACAACTAAAACATAAAAAACAAAGTCCATCGTTTTAATCCGGGAATACTTATTTTTGGGTTGTAGAGCCGGACGACTCTCCCACTTCCGTTTTTTTAGCTTCCAATCTTCTTTTCTCTCGACAATACTTATTCGTATGTTTTCGTAATGTCGAGTTGGACCCTGTTTTAAGAAACTTCGAGCAATATTTGCAACGTGCCAACTCATGTGAGTCGGTCATGAGACACAAATCGTAATGAACCCAAACATCGGGGCATCTTGTTGTTTCGATCACCATAACAACGTCATCATTGGTTGCCATTTGTTGTCGGTTTAAGGTTAATTGTGGTTTGAAGTGTGTTTTATAGTTTTGGAAGTGGTTTAACAAGTAAACAAACAAACCTTGCTATTTATGGTAAGAAAATAACCTATTTATAGTTAAAAAACCGGTTCCAACGGTCAAAAACGGCTATATAGCCGTTGGAACCGGTTCCTAACGGCTCTAATATTTAAATTTCAAAAAAAACCGGTGGAACCGGTTTTTACGTAAAAACCGGTTCCGGTTCATACCCTACCCGGTTCTTAAAAGTTCGCATATCTGGGCATCGGTTCGGGTCGGGAACCGAACCGGTTCTTGATTGGAACCGGTGCCATTTTACAACCCGGTGTGAAAAAACCGGTTTGGAACCGGTTCGGGTTTTCCATTTGAACCCGATTTGTGCACCTCTAATGTGTAAAGAGTTGAATATAATAAAAAAAATCTTAAATATATAAACGAAACATTTAAAATGCACACTTGTTGTTTTCTACATCTCAAGCTACCAAAATGTTTTATTTGAAAATGGAGAATTCTTATGCATTTTACCTGAATTCACGTATATGGGTTTTATCAAATCCAGATAATCCAACATCTCAAATATTTGATATGAAATTCTTATAAAATAAGAATATACTAAAAATTAAAACCAATTTTTTTATAAAAAAATATATTATTTATAATTAAGAAATAATTTTATAATAATAAAAAAAATAAGCGAGTCATGAGTCTCACTAAACTCAGATAACTTTTAAACGGATTATAACATCCAACTTATTTATGAAACTCTTTTATCATCAAACCCTAATTATATTATTAACTTTTATACAATAAATAAAATTAAAATATATAAGCATTAAAAACGAAAAATAAAAACAACCCACTTTATGCGGAGGATAAAACCCTGTAATAATATAAAAAAAGGTCTCCTTTGCATATTTATGTATTATGATTCCAATAACATATCTAAAGCCCAAAAGGCGTCTTATTGCTTCAAAAAGCAACTGCTACAGCATATAGAAAACTAAACAAAACATTAAAAAAAAACAAAAAAAAAAAAATAGCTAAAGAACCAACTCATCCAAGAACTGCTTCAAGATCTTCATGCTTGGTTCCACCACTTGTTTTTGCCACCTTTGCTCCGCTAGAATCCGCTCTCTAAACGCATCTGTGGCGTCTATTTTATTTAACTTCCACTGGGCATCCCTCAGCCAGCCGTAGGATTTTAGTCACTTACCTCCTGGCTAACTCACACGTGTGATCCTTAATCCTTCAGACGGCAGATTGTACGTTTCCAGATCCATATCACCTGTCACATCCACCTCGAAACCGGCCCGGATATGACGGTGATATGGAACTAGAAGCATACAATGAGGCCGTGAAAAGGGTTAAGGATAACACGTGTCAGTTGGCCAAGAGACAAGTGACTAAAATCCTACGACTGAGGGACGTCAGCGAAAGTTAAACAGAATAAACGCCACAAAGGCGTTTAGAGCACGGATTTCAGCGGATTCTCAGGCTATTTTAGTGATGTAATAATTTGCAGCGGTGATGACGGGAAGCTGAAGGTGAATGAGTGTATTGTATGTTATAATATTGTGTTGGAAAGATGTGTGTGGTTGGTGAAATGTGGTGGACTTGTTTCTATAGATATAATAAAGCAAACAAACTACTCATTTGATCAGCTTTTTCATGTAATGTCTGTTTTAAATCCTGTCGGCTTATACACTTTTTACTCGTTAGTTGATGGCATTTTCAACCAACAAGAATAAATCTCGCATTTTAAAACTGTTAGTCGATAGTTTCTTACACTTTTGCCACAAAACTGTCAGTCGCGTGTTTAAATCGTCGGAGCCGACGGAATTTTTTAGACGTCCGATAAGATTTATTTTGACGTTTGACGAGATTTTTTTTTTTTAACTCCCGACAAGATTTTTTAGACAAGTGTTAGAATTTTGTTAGATAAAAATCACATCTAGTAATGACTAAGGCAAGTTGCAAACTTTGTTTAGTCTTTTCACAAGAGTTTCACATGTATATTTTTTGGCTTTTCAACTTTAGTTTCACATATTTATTTTTTAGCCATTCAACTTCGGCAATAAAACTTTACATATTTATATGTTGACCCCACAACTTTCATGATGAAACCTTTACCACAACGAATCAAACCGATACTAACCGACTCTCCGTCGTAATGCACAACTTTCGATTATGTAATGCATTTAACCCTTATCGTCACAACGCGCAAATAGAAATACTTGTTTTCCTCCGTATAAGATATGTTATGATTACAAACTAAACAAATTAAAACAAAATTAATAAGAAAAAGGAAAAAAAAACCACAAAACCATGTCCTTGTATAGTTGTATACATGTGCAGGTTTTGCAAAAAAGTCAAAAACCCATTTGGCCAAAAGAAAATAAAAGTCAAAAATATTTGCTTTACTTTCTTCTTTGTTTCCTTACTCAAATGAGTAATTTGAACAAGGTAACAAATTCTTAATTGTATGTATTTTCAGTGATTATTAGCAAAGGTAATGATATCAACCATTGGCTTTTAACCAACTTCGTGTTAGAAATTGAAAACTTAAAACATGTAACGTAAAATTTAGACCTCGAAGGTGACTTGGAACAAACTATATGAACTATCCGTGTAACTAACTTTAAAATATGTGTCATTTTAACCAAAATCAACTTATTATTTGACGCGTGAATAATAACCGTGGAGTGTATGACAATCATAATTGTCCTTTTTACTACCATCTCATCATCTTAAATTAAATACGTGTCACATAATGCATCTTAAATACATAGCCGGGTAAACAACAGTTAAGACAGATTTTGTACTAGCAAAGTTATTATTCCCAATTCCCCATAAATATAAATATAAATACAAATATATTTGGCGTTGTTTAAATAAATAGTGTTTAATATAATATATAATTGAATTATTTATTAAATATAATAATTTCTCTTTAATTGGCAACACAGTTCCAAATTCCACACCACCTCCATCTATACTTTGTTTTCTGTAGAAAGAATGCGAGCTTACGGACCAAAAACCGAAACTTAATGAATTTAAACTCGTTATATCAACATTATTAAGCAACCTCATTGAAGGCATGTTACAATGTTTTTTTTAATGTGACTAAAAAATTGAAATTAACTGAAAAACAACAATTGTATGCAAAATCTTGTCCTGATGATATACCACAATGCAAAATTTGAACAAACCTGTTAGTGTCACCCGCAGTGAGATGAAATTTGGTAGCAATATATGGCGCTTTTATTTTTCAGATTCAAAAGCCAAATCAAATATTTGATTGTAGTCATCTACAAAGTGCACATCAAGACCTTCTTTAACATTAGGTGCCAGCTCATCAAAGTCTCTTTTGTTCGCTAAAGGAAATATTATGGTTTTCACTCCGCTTCGTCTTGCAGCTATGGTCTTCTCCTTCACCTACAATTGCACACAAAATAATTTTTAAAATGGTTTTTATGGGTTCAGTCGGATAATGGGCCAAATGGGTTCGAGTTGAGTCATTAACATCTTTTTGGTTGAATTTTTTAGAATATGAAGATAACTAATGCGTTGATTATGACTACGAAAACAATATTATTAGAACAACAAGCTAAATCTTCATATAACAAAATAAGTCGTGCTCATTGAAAATTGAACTTAGGCAATTTTTTAAAACCGTTTGCCCCGTTTCCTTTATAGCTAATCCCATATTGACACATTCATAGTAAGTCGGTAAAAAATGCCACTAGAAACGGAAACGAGCCAAGCCCCGCTAAAAGCTCGAATGGAGTGAGCTTAAACAAGCTCGCTTATTAAAAAAGCCTGAGTCCGAGCTTCATTTGCCGAGCTCAAGCTGGCTCACGAAACTATACGAGCCTATTATTTATATAGTTTTTATTTAAATAATATAATATACATTTATTTAATAATTAAAATAATATAGAAATATTATAATAAAAATAACTAAAGAAATATATCTTATCTTATATAAAAAAATGAGTAAAATAAGATATAAAAATAATAATAATTTTATGCAAATTAAAAAAATAAATAAATAACCCGAGCCCAAGCTTCACTCATCAAGCTCGAGCTGGGTCGCAAGCTTAAACAAGTCTTATTTAATATATTAATATATATTATACAATACTTATTATAATATATAAAATTATGATAAAAATAACTAAATAATATACAAAATATTATATATAAATATTATTAGTAAAAAATACGTGAAAAATTACAAATTTATGTAAATTTAATAATAAATAATGAACAAGTTAAGCCCGAGTTCGAGCTTGAAAAACTACTCACGGAGCTGACCTCGAGCTTTAGAAATAGAGCTCGAAACAAGCCAAGCTCAAGCAAGTGAAACAACTCAAGCTCAACCCTACTTGAGCAGCTTGGCTCGTTTACACAACCATGATTGCCACCATTTAGTAGAGGCAAATACTTGACCCAAGAAAACTACAACATTCTCTTTTTATATTTTATGAAATCAGTTACCTAAACAGCAAAAAAGATATAACCAGGTTCAGAACACATACCCCACCAATTGGAAGAACCCGACCCGTTAGGGTCACTTCCCCAGTCATAGCTAGGTCTTTCTTAACATGCTTATTCATTGCAAGTGAAAGCAAAGAAGTAATCATGGTGCAACCGGCACTCGGCCCATCTTTCGGTGTAGCACCAGCAGGCACATGTAAATGAACCTTGGAATTTGCAAAAAATGGGTTATCATGATCTTTTACAGCCAATATTGCTCGGGCAACAGTGTGGGCAATTTGGGCACTTTCCTTCATGACATCACCGAGCTGACCCGTTAGATGAAGGGCCCCTTTCCCTTCACCTTGTTCAACCTGTGTGGTTTCTATGTATAAAGTGGACCCACCCATTGCGGTCCAAGCAAGGCCCATTACAACTCCTAATGGTGTCTGGTCGTACATGCGTTCGGCATGGAAAACAGGCTTTCCAACATAATCTGCAAGATTTTTCTCATCAACCAACACTTTTTCGGTTGGTTCATTATCCTGTGAATGAGCAAGATATATAAAAAATTTATGAGAATTTTGGAAATTATGTTTAGTCATAAGAGTTTAAACAAGCCAAGTCGCTCAGATCGGCTCGCTAAATGCGCTAGAGCCTAAATAAGCTTGCGAGCCTAAACGAGCATTATGAACATTAATTTTACTTAATATATTAAATATATATTTATGTAATAATCATCATTATATATATTTATGATAATAGTAACTAAATTTATATTATATATAGTTAGTCATTATGGTTCATATATATATATTTATGATTATAGATGTACATAAATTAATTAAAAAACAAGCCAAGCTCAAGCTTGGAAAACTACTCACGAGCAGAGTTCGAGCTCTATAAATAGAGCTCGAGCCTAGTCAAGCTTGACTCGACTCGGCTCGTTCACACCCCTAGCAACAAGATTCATCAGTTGACTTACCTTTACATCAGTTGAGACATTTGTGTCAACAACTTCAGCTTCTTCAATCTCCTTGGACTCAGTTGCATCCTGAGTTGACTCACTTTCTGAACCTGAAGGTTCATTTTGTGCTCCTTGTCGAACTAAATGCAAAGCAATCTACAAAAAATTGCATGAAAAGCACAAAAAGACAATTAAAAGTTGAGTTTTAATCCTGGCATAAAAAAGTAGAAATACAGAGAGCATCAAGCTTGGTTTAAAAAAGCGCGCTCAAGGCGAGGTGAGGCGAGAAGTGACCCAAGGCGAGCAACTCGACGCTTTTGCATACCCAAGGCAAAGCCTGTTAAAAAAGCGAACGCTTTTTGCGCTTTTGTGCGAAGCGAAAAAGCGAGGAGGGGAAGGCTTTATGTACAAAAGGCGACCAGCTAACCCATTTTCAACTTAACCTTTATAATTAGTCATTACTAGACTTTTCACATGTGGTAATAAACTTTTGAAAGTTGAAACAATTTTAAGTAGTGTTTTTTTGGAAACACTTTCGAGTAATTTGGTATTCGATAACTTGTTTTTATGCTATTTTGATATTTCCGGCGAGTAATATGGTACTCGAAAAATTGTTCTACACTACTTTTGGAATTTTAGGATATATATACGTTGATGTTTTAGACGTTTATTATATATTATAACGTGGTTTTTATATAATATGTGGCTTATAAATAATTAAATATTTTTTAAATAAGGTCGCCTCGTGTTCAAAAAGCGTTCGCTTTTGCGCTTTTCGCCTCGGCTGAGAACCTCTTCGCTTTTGTTTGCCTCACGCTTTTTTAATCCAAGGCATCAAGTAAATACCAGAATAAAATAATCAGATATGAAGTTAGCATACCTTGCGGTAGATTTTCTCAATTTGTTTTTGAAGACTACGAACCCCTGCTTCTCTGCAGTAATTTTCAATCAAAGAAAGAAGAGCTGCATCCGTCAAGTCAACCTGAAAATGTCAAAACGACTAGATCATCATCACACTTTAACCCTGCAAGCTTTAGTGCATATTACTAGGTGTTCTGTTAACACATACTAAAGGGCCTAAGTTTTGTTATAGCTACAAATCTGCAATGTATGAAAAAACAATATCCTTCAACCTTTCTAGATGACAACAAAAATCGTTCTTATATAGACAATAAAATCCAAATGCAAATGTTATTCTATCATAATCTACTATCATGGAGCAAACAAAAATCAACAATGTTCTGATTTTCCACTTTAAGTTGCACATAAAATATGTTTCTTCCGTTAGGACATAGCGTTAGCACTGATATATACTTGCGTAAAAGCAAACTTAAAAAATAGGGTGCTTTCTGTTCAGCTAGAAAAAAATAATAGGACAATAAAACATGGGTTCCCTAAAATTTTAGCTTAATACTATCATATCTTACATTTGTTCAAACTAAAGTGAATATAGTTAAACTTTGTACAGTTGCCTGTGTACAGTAGACCATTGCTATTTATTAAATAAAATAACAAATCAAAATACATGTACATGATTACAGTTTGCTACATCTTATGTTCATATATATTAATGGGATTGATGGGAATCACTTTGTAGTTTGTATCCACTAATAAAAGGTTAATCTGACTAACAAGTAACTAGTTAATTGTCATCTTTCCTAAATGGAAAAGAGAGAGACCTGCTCGGGCTTGACACCACACGCATCACGTGTGTTCTTTTTTAAATAATCTCTAGCAATATGCATTTTTTCGTCAGTAATATAACCAGCAATGGGAATTATCTCCATTCTGTCCAAAAGTGGACCCGGTATCGTTTCTATCACATTCGCTGTACATACAAACAAAACCTGCACCACACATTCAGTATCATTCAACACATTTGCTAATAAAAATTATATATATTTAACAGAACCACACTGTCACTGACCTTTGACAAGTCAATTGGAACATCAAGATAGTGATCTAAGAAATTAGCATTTTGCTCTGGATCAAGCAGCTCCAACATTGCACTTGCAGGATCACCCGCATGTCCTCTTCCCAACTGAGAGATAATAAATAAAAAATATATAAATAAAAGGTATTTCCAATTGCAATTATTAAATATGATATTATTAAACTAACTTATACCTTATCAATCTCATCAATAAGAACAAGAGGGTTTGCAGTTCCCACACTTTTCAAACACTGCACCATTTTCCCGGGCATTGCGCCTATGTAGGTGCGACGATGTCCCTGTAATACTTTAGATGTTTATACAAAGATGATAATATTGAAATTAGTTTAAATGTAGCCCATTCATTTATTGCATATGCACCTCATTTTATCCAAATATATAGATTATATTAAATGTTATTTACATCTTAACCAACACAAAACCCATTTAGTTAAAAGTCGAAACACAATAGGCGAACATGTGTTTGTGGGTAACCCGGCACATACTGAAAGTGACCCGTTTCAAACTGAACCCATGAGTTTTTTATTAGATTCAGTTATTTCAGTTCAGTTACGCCGGTCATTCCTGTTACAGTTTGGTTATTTCAGTTAAATGCACACCATAGCTAATAGATAAGAGTACAAGACTGCTTAATACACTTTCGTTACCTTAATTTCAGCAACATCAGACAATCCACCAACAGAAAACCGATAAAAGTTTCTGTTAAGAGCGCGTGCAATTGACCGACCAATGCTGGTTTTACCCACTCCAGGAGGACCAGAAAGACAAATAATTTTTCCTGCAACAATGTACGTCTTGTATCAACCCTCTTGTATTTCAACATTATACAGTATAAATATCTAAAAATATAAGATAAACCTATGTCTATATTCTATAACAACCAACTTACATGTCACAATTAAAAAAATTAATATGAAAATAAACTAACCTTGTGATGTTCCTCTGAGTTTTCCCACAGCGATAAATTCAAGTATCCTTTCCTTCACATCACTCAACCCATAATGATCCTCATCAAGAACTTGTTGAGCCCGTAGGACATCAAAGTTTTCATCACTAAAGTAAGTTGTTAAAAAAATTAATATCGGAAGCACCAAACTACCACGTCTATGTTCTATCTAGCAAAATACAAAATGCAGCATGCTGTGGTGCATGGTCAAATCCTTAAAACTTCATTTCATCAAGAATGATTATTTTATTTTATTTTTGTATGATAAGCATTTTATAACTTTAAAACTTCACAGAATATAAATAAGAATTTTTTTGTGTACTAACAGTACATAACTATACTGATCAAATTCAAAGATATGGACATACCTATAATTACCCCAGGGTAAAGCAGTCAACCAATCAAGATAGTTGCGTGTAACATTAAATTCACTTGAACTGGCTTCCAAAAGTTGCAGTTTCTTCAGTTCTTCTTCAATAACTTGCAGAACATGAGGCGGGATTTTCTCCTTGGTTGGATCAATTCTATCCCTAAATTTATCTGCACCGAAAAAACAAAAAGATTGTCGAATCATATAAACAAAAGCAACATTGGCTAGCATAACTTTATCAAGTTATAAGGATCTGAAATAGAGTGAAACTACCAGTGAGTGCTGTTTTATCATCAGTCTCGAGCCCTAATTCCTGTAATAAGATAGCATGCAACATATTAAATTAAGAAATGATTCATAATATCATAGCACAATGAAAATTTTTAATAAGAATGTAAGAGATCAATATAGCTAGAATTGGTTGTAAAAGTTACCTTTTTGATAGCCTTATACTGCTCATTTAACAAGTAACGACGTTGTTCAGTACTTATTTTCTCTTCAATAGCTTTTGCAATGGATTCCTAATTAAAAAACCAAGTATATTGAAATGATACCAAGAACAAAGACTACAACTTAAGAGAACTATATAAAATAAGATTTTATCAGTACTTACCTGAATCTTATGTATCTCCATTTCTTTCTTTAATAGTTCAAGGCTGAGTCTCAATCGTTTGTACACCTAAATTGAAAATATTGTTAAAAATGAGAGAGGCTGCAAGCATTCATTTGAAACATTACTGTGACTTACGTCTAACTCTTCAAGCACTTGTTGGCATTGTAACTTGTTGGAACCAGATATTGCAGCACCAAAGTCTGCTAATCTTGGATAATTAAAGTCACCAATATGCTGCAGAAAATAAAAGCAATTCATCCAATAATGCAAATGAAAAAGGAACAATTTAGTTCAGATGGTAATTGAAAAGGCGGATGCAAAATATAGCAGTCTTCCAGCTAAACACACATTATCTGACCATAAGCAGATGCAAAAATACTAATGGAATTAAATCTCTAAATCGCATTGTACGACTCGAGCAGGACAATAGCCCTTATCTACTAGATAAGGGCAAGGGGGCCTACTGGTCGGACATAAAAGGGGAGCTGGATGATGCCCCCTCTCAGGGGGAGTATAACCGGTTAGTCTCTTTTGAAAACAGGGACCTCCTGCTCCGAGAACTCAAGCATGAGGATTTACGCCTTTTTCAAAGAGTCTTGGAGCAGAATCCTCCCTTGGCCGACCAGGCCCCGTACAGCGACTTGAGCATTGTAAAATAAGCAAATATAACAAATTGGTAAGGCTCAAAATTGAGTTACTTTAGTATATTATAAAGTATGTCAATGTGAAGTGCAGACTTTTGTACATTAATGTATCACTGACGCACACCCACCTATTATACGGAGAAAAGACTATAAAATTAAAGTTGATCTAGATGAGCATCAAATGCTCATATATATTCTAACTTGTGGATGTAATCATACAGTGATCTATATAAAGCTTCCCAAATTCATCTTAATGTGTACTTCATTTTTGTTTTGTTGGATAAGATTGTTGCATGATAGAAAAACAGTGAGTCAACGAGTATAAATGTGTAGTACTTCCCACAACAATACAAAAGTAAAAAAGCCAAATTCAACATCTATATCTAGTGTAACTATAAAAAGTAATAAACCTGATTGTAGGTTTGAACATGATCCCTCCAAAGAGAACTTGTCTTCAAAACATCTCTGAGGGTTGTGATGACCTCAAATGATGTTGCCTTGATGACATCATCCTTGTTGTATGGTGAATCCTAGAATACAAACATAATCAAAATATAAGTAACGTATGATCAAAGAGTATCGATGAAAGTAGATTCATAATTTATGTAACATCCCGAAATTTCTAAAGTAATATTTAATATATTATTTTGTCGGGTGAAATAAACGAGTTAATGGAACGATAATAATAATAGCAAAATATGAAGACTTAGTAGGATAGTTAGATGGGATTAGATAGAGACCAAAAGGAAATATGGGCCTTCGGTCCATGGGCTTAAGGGAGTATAAATACCCCCTTAAACCCCAATCATTTCCATTCCATCCATTTATCCATCCTAATCTCTACACACCCCAAAACACACAACCCGAACCAAGATCCAAAGGCGAGGACCCGAGCTCGTTGGTGCTAGATCGTCGTGACGAATCAAAGCAACAAAACCAGCTCGTGTTCGTAGTTCGACTCATTTACGGTACGTTTATATCGAGAACTTGTTCGTTTAGGTTTGGATTAGTATAGAAATGATAGATCTGTGTTTGTATGGTAAAAACGAATCCAACAAAGCTAAACTTACTGAAAATGGTTACGATTTGATGGGTTAATCGATTGATAAAAGAACCCGTAACCTATATGCCTAAATCGCACCCTTTAAACATCGATGTTAGGTCGATTTGATGGTTGGGGTTTGTAGGCGCTGGTCAGACGATTCCGTGGATACCTAAATCGAGTTATTTGGTTAAGAAACGAAGATGATTAAGGACGAACAGTAGCTGTTAGGAACAAAGCGGCGCGCGGAAGCGAAACAGCACACACATGCACAACGATAAACACACATAAACGAAAATATAAACGACACAAGAATTTAACGTGGTTCGGTCCCCGCGAGGGGACCTACGTCCACGGGCTGCAACTAGGTTTTCTTATTAGCTCAGAACCAAGATTACAATTACATGATGGGATATATATAATAAACAAGATTAGGGTTAAACATAATTAGGAGCCAAAACCGGGCCTTCTAATAAAACCGGCCCAAAGGCCTTCATAACCCAACAGTAGCTGCAGCCGACAACTTCGCCTGCAAGCTAAGTTCGCCTGATGAACTTCGCCTGCAAAGCTAAGTTCGCCTGATGACAACTTCGCCTAAAGCTAAGTTCGCCTAAGGTTTAACTTCGCCTAAAGCTAAGTTCGCCTAAGGTTTAACTTCGCCTAAAGCTAAGTTCGCCTAAGGTTTAACTTCGCCTAAAGCTAAGTTCGCTTAAGGTTTAACTTCGCCTAAAGTTAAGTTCGATTAGAAAATAAATTAAAAACCTAATGAAAAATGTGTTAAGACAGTTAATGGAAATAAAATTTTTCCAAGCTGACCTGGCAGCTCGACCCCAGCCAGGGGCTCTGCCCCTTGGACCCTGCTAGGGGCTGCCGCCCCTAGACCCCGCTGCCAGGGGCGCTGCCCTCGGACCCCCGTTCGTTGTGGGTCATATAAAGATAGAAATACAACATGAGTAGTGGTAGTTAATTGATACGTGTAATTATTATACAGTCAGCCGTGCACAACTGAAGAAAGGGATTACGATTAACGGTGAACGTAACCGTGTTCAGGTGAGTTTCTAGCCCCATTTCCTTGTTATGTTTTCGGGGCTGTGTGCATACTCGATGTGAAGTGTGAATACACTTATCTTAAGTGGTAAGTGTATGCTATAGATGTTATACGAGGTAGCTATTATATAATACTTGTTGGTGCGTGAACGATTTTCGGATATTGCACGCATCGCCAAGGATGGTGATTGCCAAGTGGTTATTAGTGTGTATGAATGCTATGATGTGACTTGCTTATTATGTAAATGATATGAAGCATGTTGTAGACAAGTAGAGGTAGAGCGTGTTAGAAGTGGCAAGAGTGTAGTAAGAGTGTTAGTGGCACGACGATAGTACGTGGTAGGGTAAGCCTATACGTGACTACGTTATTAAAGCGGCAAAGTGGCATAACGTTATACGTTATTAAAGTGGCAAAGTGGCATAACGTTATACGTTATTAAAGTGGCAAAGTGGCAAGGTGGTAGGTGTAAATAAGAGGCTAAGTGGTAAGGTAAGCAGGTTAGATAGTGGACTACGTGTCTGCGGATACGTATATGATGCATGTAGTGGTTGTATGATAAGTTGCTTGATTAACTAGAACTCACTCAGCGTAGCTGACTTTTAGTATGCACGCAGGTGATCAGACCAAAGAACTAGCATGAGGATGGCACATGGCATGGATTGAACGGCTAGCATCTTAAGATGGAAGAAAAGATGTTTTAAATATAATGATTTGTTTTATAGTATCAGAGAAGAGATTGAATGTTTTGTAGCGAATGCTTCAAGTAAACGTTTCCGCGAAAGTTTTAATTAACTCTGATTGCAAGAACTGTGTTTATGAGTAAATCCGACGCTAAAGTAGGGCTACCGGTTTGGGGCCTTACAATTTACTTATTGTGTATCCAAATATTTTAGAATAAGAGTAGACGATACCTTTAGATGATCCACTTTGACTGTAAGAGGATCGTCACTAACCTGTAAAAGATGCAATAATTCAGTCCCAAAACAAACAATCAAAATGAGATAAAATGTAAAATATATCTTGAAATGTAATACGTTGATGCTTCTAACTATAGATGGCAATTCGATGAATATTTTATTCAAAGATTTTGATTATTATTGTAATAAATTAATATTATGGTTTTATCATCACAATTAAAACATTATTTATTTACAAATCTTGTTAAAAATATAGACAAAACAGTATCGATTGGTTCAACCGAACCCGTTTTAACCCATCACACAACCCACCGATCTTTGCCACCTCAGCATGTAACTGAAAACATACAAAAAGAAAGCTCTCACTCACCATCTCTGTTATCCGAAGGCGTCTATGACCAATAAGAACAACTTGATCTCCTTGTATACTTGTTATCTACTTACAAAAATTAAAAATTGACCATGAGCGTTACATTACATATACAACCATAACAAATTCACCATTGCTAATTAACAATAATTGCATCATAAGTACCTGAGCCAGTGTACCAACTTCATGAAGACGGTTAAGCAAATCTTTGCCCTTGAGCTCATATATGTTTTTCTCTGCATCTGTACTGGTGGTCTCGGATCCTGGTTCATCTTTTACAAGAAATGCACCAGCATAAGGAGCCTGTCGTTTTCGGCTTTCTACCAATGCTGCTAGCAGTTTAGGATCCTGTAAGGAGTATAAGTAAATGTTAAAACAACACATTAAAGAACAAAAATTGCTTTTAAAGGAGATAAAAGTAGTTAATGTTACCATAAGTTTAGTTATAAGTAAAACTAATCAAATCCCATTAGAATTAGCATCCTTAAACATATCATAGACCTATAATCTGACATTCTGACTTGTAAACAAGAAAACAAAACTAATTGTCAAGCAACAAACTGTAAATAGCATGACGAAAGAAAACTGATGTAACAATTGCTTTTGCAACTAGAATAAAAGCGTAACTAGTTGAGAATCCAAAGGGCTTTCTATTGAGTTATGTTGTACCTTGATATAAGTTGTAAAATGATAACAAAAACTATTGTGTTATATAAGTTGTAAAATGACCATAGTTATCAAAGGCATTAGGCACACTCAAGACATAGACCTCGCCCGAGGCCTAGGCGCAAGGCGTAAAAGTAGCGAGAGCCTAAAAAACGCACTAAATAAAAAAAATTAAATATATTATGTATTAAAAAATAATATTGTTCTTCATATAAAATAAACAAAACCTATTATATAACATTTAATAACATCTAATTAGTACCAAAAAAAGTTCTAAAAGAGGCAGGATTCAATATTAATTCCAAAACTTGAATACCAAAATGTTCAAAGTAAAGTATCAAAATGTTCAAAATATGAAAACCAAAAGTTCAAAAGTAAAAAATAGTAAATGCTTAATAACCATTGTTCTTGATCCATCATCAATACCAATAGAGGTGTCATCGACTTCAAGAAACGAAGGCCTATAAACTAGAAACGCATATATTGAGCCTTGCCTATAAAATGGCCCTATGCGCAGTGTTGCAAAAATCCTAACTAGGCACCGGTTAATCGCTAGTCCCCACTTCACTAATTAATTTTGGGCCAGTATGCTAACTAATCGGTCAACGGTCAAATCCAACCAAAATCGACGGTTTCAGGCGATATTCCGACTAAAATCAGCGGTTTCCGGCGAGATTCCATCAAAAGCAGCAGTTTCCTGCGAGATTCCAGCCAAATTCCGGCCACAATATGTTTGTGTATGTATAAAACTGAAGATTACATATAAAAATGTGTGTGTGTGTATATATAAAACTGAAAAATATACATTAAAGTCCGATCCGATTAATCCTGATTAATCGCTAGTCCACACCCCACCGCCCGACTACCGACTAGCTATTCTTTACAACACTGCCTATGCGCAAGAAGCGAGGGCTTTTAATAACTATGAAAATGACAACATAAACTATTGTGTCATTGAATTTGTAGAATGACAGCAAATATATCGTGTTATGTAAGTTGTAAAATGATAGCAATAACTATTGTAGTATTGTATTATGTTATACCTTGACATAAATTGGCATATAAAATCCAGGAAACAGAGGTCTATGTGGCAATGGCAATGCCAACACCTGCAAATACACAAAAATTTAACAACATTAAGCTTCTAATAAACAAATTAATCACAAAATTAAAACTCTATACAAAATTAATTAACAATATGATAACCGTGAGAAAATCATCTGGTTTTTTGATAGCAGTAGGAACAATAGCCGCTGATTCAGCTTCTTCTACAGCAGGCACAGCATCTACACCAGACTTATCACTCGAGTCCGAGCAGAAGAACACTCGGTGAGCAAACCTAGGGTTTTGAAACCCTAGAACAGCTCGCAACACGCCGTGCAACGGCGAGTTGAATCTGATTCCATGGCGTGAAGTGGAGTGTGAATATGTGGTGAAACGAGGCTGGTGTAAGCTGATAGAAGACCTTAGAGCCTTCAACATTAGGGTTTGTGTTTGTGTGAAGTGATTGGTGTAGAGATTGAATATGAAGAAGATGGATGACTGGAGTTGGTGTTGAAGGACTTGAGGAACAAGAAAGTGTTGTTATTATTATTATTATTATTATTATTATTATTAGGATTCAATGGTTTTGACTTTTGACTATAAAGCCCACCATAAACCCTACTACAACTTCAAGATGTTGGTTACTTTAGTTATGTTATCGTTATTATTTCGAACGAGTGTGTTAGTTGACGGTTAAAATGTTGATAGTTTAGATAACATTTGATTCTGAATACTGTTAACGATGTATATGTTGTTCATGGACCAGGTTCTTGCTGGTCATAATTATTATTGTTGATCATGTCAATGATTATTAGTGTCCATGTAACTGTGAACCATGTTCCGAAGGTTTTTTTTAACATGGTAATCAAAAGGTTTTCTATAAGGGGTGCCGATTGCTTATGAGTGATGCTCGTTGGTTATTATGAGGTTTTGCTCCCTTGTTCATTAGGAGGCTTTGTTTCTTTTAATTCATCGAGTTCATTGATGTCATAATTGAGAATAGTCATGTACAAGGGTGATTTCATACATTTTAACACATAGCATTGTTTATTTTTATTTTCCTTTGGGAAATCCGATTAATGTTAGTGTATTCCTTGATCCCTTAAAACTATTTATAATAGAAATGCAAACTCATTCGTAAATGAAAGTGACAAGTTTTAATTTACATCTTAGTATATTGCACTTTCAAATATTAAAGTATAGAGAAATATGAAGGATTAAACTCTTTTGTGTTCATGCACATAAGTTCTGCATACTCAAATATTGTTACTTGACATTTTTATATGCTATAAAATCTTAATAAATTTGTGCTTAAAAGTTGACTTATATATAGGGTAAAGTTAAAATATAAAGGACAACAAAAATGAGAAGGGTGAGAAGGAATTCAGTTCATTGATCTTATATTTGAATGACTGAGATTAATTTAATAAATAAAAATTGATGAAAAGGGCATTAAGGTAATAACCCATATTTGTTGACTTTCTCTCTCCACATGCAAAGCACATGTCAATTCCCCTATCATTTTAAAATGTCCATAACTTTTTCATACGACATTATTTTAAAAAAAATCACCATAATAATAAGCCTCTTTTTATCTTTAATATGAGTATCATATTATTATATAAAAATAAAAAAAAATTAATGGGTTTTTTAATTGTGTTTTTTTGTTGTTCATTGCGTCATTGTGTAATATGTTGTTTCCATTGTGTTTTACATTTCAAGTCATTGTGTTATATATATTCACCATTGTGTGTTACGTTTTAGGCCATTGTGTTATACGTATTCGCCATTGTGTCTTACATTTTAGGTCATTGTTTTATACGTATTCACCATTGTGTTTTACGTTTCAAGTTATTGTGTAACATGTATTAATGGCGAAAAAAGACACAATGGTGTGCGAAAAGACCCAATGGCGAAAAAAGACACAACGGTGTGTGAAAAGACACAGTGACGAAAAAAGACACAATGATAAGCGAAAAGACACAATGGTGTGCGAAATGACACAATGACGAAAAAAGACACAATGATAAGCGAAAAGACACAATGGTGTGCGAAAAGACACAATGAAGAAAAAAACACAATGACGAAAAAAGACACAATGATAAGCGAAAAGACACAATGGTGTGCGAAAAGACACAATGGTGTGTGAAAAGACACAATGATAAGCGAAAAGACACAATGGTGTGCGAAAAGACACAATGAAGAAAAAAGACACAATGACGAAAAAGACACAGTGATAAACGAAAAGACACAATGATGTGCGAAAAGAGACAATGAAGAAAAAAAACACAATGACGAAAAAAGACACAATGATAAGCGAAAAGACACAATGGTGTGCGAAAAGACACAATGAAGAAAAAAGACACAATGACGAAAAAAGACACAATGGTGTGCGAAAAGAGACAATGAAGAAAAAAACACAATGACGAAAAAAGACACAATGATAAGCGAAAAGACACAATGGTGTGCGAAAAGACACAATGGTGTGTGAAAAGACACAATGACGAAAAAAGACACAATGATAAGCGAAAAGACACAATGGTGTGCGAAATGACACAATGACGAAAAAAGACACAGTGATAAGCGGAAAAACACAATGGTGTGCGAAAAAAGACACAACGGTGTGTGAAAAGACACAATGACGAAAAAAAGACACAATTATAAGCGAAAAGACACAATGATAAGCGAAAAAGACACAATAGTGTGCGAAAAGACACAATGACGTGATTTTTGTTTTCAATTTTATATAACAAAAATCATACTCATATTAAAGATAAAAAAAACGCTTGTTATTATGATGAATTTTTTTTAAATATCATACGAAAAAGTTATAAACGTTCTAAAATGATGGGGGTATTAACATGTGCCTTGCATGTGGGGAGAGAAAATGTGTACAATTACCTTTATACCCTTTTTCATTTGGTCATCACTTAACACATGTCAATTATTTATGGCTTCTCACACTTCTCATTTTTATAAACCTTTGTAGAATAACTTGTCCCCTTATATATAACAAGAGTCAAAACAATAATAACAACATAATAAGGTTCAAGGTTTAAAATAAAAATGTGAAAAACAGAACGGTGGTATACAACTACCCTTATTCCCAACCCCGTCCTCATATCCCACCCCCATATTTTATTTAGAAATCATACTTATCCCCAATATTTAAGGGGTACTTTCCATCCCCTATATCCACTCTTTTTATTGTTTTTTGAATATATCTAAATAGAAAAAAGAGAAAAAATAATTGAAAAATGATGAAATTCTTATTTGGGCAATGTTATTATTGTATAGTATATACTGCTTGAGCGCTTGCGAACAAAAGTTGACATCATAAATTCTATGAAAAATGCAATCACATATAGTTTCCGTTCTGAATAACTGTTTCATTAAACATCAATTTAACCATTTTCTGGTCAACCCAAAAAGAAATGCACCAGCCGGGAATCGAACCCGGGTCTGTACCGTGGCAGGGTAC
Organism: Bidens hawaiensis; assembly: GCF_021521415.1. NCBI lineage: Eukaryota > Viridiplantae > Streptophyta > Magnoliopsida > Asterales > Asteraceae > Bidens > Bidens hawaiensis. The sequence goes on along the minus strand of NW_027491889.1, from coordinate 573,350 downwards.
TATTCTACCACTAGACCACTGGTGCTGTATAGTTTAGGTGTTGCTACGTTATTTTCTTATTTGACATACAGAATAATATGAGATCAACTAAGGTTTTTGTTAGGGCACTGTACGTAGTTACTACATAGTCGTGCGAGTCATCAATGGAAATGTTTTAATTTTACCTATTCACACGGCTATCTAACTTTTGACACCTTACTAATTTTACTAAATCACATTACAAGATTTTTTTTAAATGACAATCTAATAAACTTTTAATAATACTAAACACATGTTTACCACGGGACTTGAACTCTCGACCTCCAAGCAAGAAAGCACCGATATACCATGGGGTAGATTCCCTTTTAGCATCTAAAAAGGATATAACAAAAAGATTAGAACAAGTCAAGACACCAAGACTAAATTAAGACTAATCTATATGCCCTTGAAAATTGTTAACCTTTATCCAACATCTCCAAATACTCTTTGTTTCGGTCAAAAATTGTCAAACAACTTTTGATCAAATTAGTGCGTGAGGTGAAGTGCTTGTTGATAATAAGATTGAATACAAAGATATGATTACGAGGGAAAAAACCCTTGATCACAATAATCTTACGTCGGTCATGAATTAGCTACGTAATCTTTGGTCGAATTGCTTCGGTCAAATATTAAGAACGTAATTTTTGGTCGGATTCGCATATGATTATGGTAATCTCCGGCACAAAAAAACCCCCGGACGGTGAAAACTATCACCGTCGATATTATTAATACAAAAATAGGTGATTACAAATGTTGGAGCCGATAAGTGATCGAATGCTAAGTGTTACATAGAATGCTAGTAGCTAGGTAAGTGAATTGTGTGTGTGTGGCCTAATTATATTATCAGCTCATATATATAAGAAGAGATTACAACTGTTATCCTGAAATAACCGGAAACCCTAGACTATTTCCTTCATAATCCGTTGCTTGCCCACGTTCCATTTGATGAAGTCCAAGCATTAGCCGTTGTAAATCCACGTTCGTTTTAACATATTTAACACGTGATCTTATCTGCAAAACAAATAAAAATAATATAGGACAATTGAATAAGTCAAAGTACCTTCCTTAGAATATTAATATTGACAGGATAGCTCAGAACCCTTGAACCGCAGCTCATCCTGAGGATAGAAAATCTACACCCAACAATTGCCCCCAATTTTTACTGCGTGACAGCTGTAAAAATTTTGAATTTTAAAATCAATAATATCTCTGTGGTTTGAAGTGACGTGTGCGGGAATCGAGGAGACTCCACAACCGCTTCCTTAGGTTATAATTAAACCATTCCCAATTTTTCAAATCATAATACTCTTCCACCAGTTCATTATCAGGTTAGTTCTTATCTCTTGTCTTCTTAATTTCTTGAAATTTTTCTCTCGATCCAATCGATAATAAGGAAGAGAACCCCTCGAGCGCCCAATCCTTTCTCCTTTGCACTCTCGGATGATTTTATTGACCAGGGTCTCATTCCGGCCACCGATGAAGACCAATGTCTCTTTAGAGATCTTGATATCAGATTTCTGAAAGACTCAGGCCTGCTACCTACCGAAGCCATCATTAGACCCTACGATTCCAAGGCCAAGGCTGACTTTTCCTCCAAAACCCGGGTGTGTTTCTTCTATTATCCTTTTTCAATCGGCCTTTCATACCCTTTTCCCCGCTTATCAATGAGTTCTTTGACATTATCGAGTTCTCGTATTCGCAAGTCATGCCAATGGTGTGGAGGGTTTTGGCCACGGTAGATCGACTGAACAAAACCCATGGGTTATCCATAGGCGTGCCCGAGATAGCCGCGACTTATAATCTTCGTACTTACGGATCTTTTCGCTACTGTCTTCAATCTAAATCCAGCCGACTTTACATGGTTCCTAAGGTGTCAATTAGCGACCCTGATTGGAAGAAAAAATTCTTTTTTGTCCGTCGTGACTCTATTCCCGACGGAATGAATTTGCCTATCAAATGGGTTCACAAGGGTAGGAAATCTTTAGGATAGAATTTCTTTTGCAAATATTTTGTGTTTATATAGTTTCTTTATTGGCAGATGTGTTTAAAGATTTGGTAAAGTATAGGAAGGATACATATAGAGGCTTAAGGGTTTGTTTAAGATTCCACCAGAGGATAGGGAGTTCTGGTTAGAAGAAGAAACGGGAGAGACGAGTGTAGGTGCTGCAAAGTCTGTTGAGAGTATGTCTTCTGGTAAGTTTTTTGGGTCTTTTATGAAATACTTAGGATTTTACTTTTTTGGGAATAACTTGACAAATTGTTGTATAGGGATGCCGAAGCCAAAGTCTTCTTTCAGCTTAGTTGATCTGGACGATCTTATTGAGGATAGGATCGTGGTAAAGCAAGAACACTCCAAGACCGCTTCTCCGATAGTGAGAGTTCCAATGACCCGTCAGAAAAGCGCGGCACATAAGAAGAGGAAAGCCACTACTTCGGCCGAGACCGAGCCCTTTGCTGATATGAGCACTACTGATGCTGTGGAGAAGCTGCAAGCTCTTGCCAACTTTCTTGGTACAGTAAGTATTTTTGCTTATCATGAAAATAGTAAACTGCAGAAAACTTATGTCAATTTGGGATAACAGAAAACTGAAGGTTACCGTCAGAGATCCCAGGATGCTGAGTTGGCCCAAAAAGACGTTGAGGCTAAGGTTGTTGATCTTCTGCATGTTGCCGACATCAAGGATAAGCTGCTCAAAAAGAAGGATAAAGAGATTTCGGATCTCAGAGCCTCATTTGAGTTGGAGAAGGCTGAATTCCCTGAAGAGGCCAAAAAGTGTGCAGCCACCAGTATCCTGGAGTCGATGCTCAAGATGTCAGAGGAAGTTCAAGCGAAAGGCTACACGATGGATTCCTGGAACCCTGTGGCTTGGAGGAAGAAGCTGAAGTGAGAAGATTGAGGAAGATGATATGGCGGGCACTTCTGAGGTGGTCAAGGAAGCTGGTGTTAGCGAGCAGGTGAAGGAAAACAAAGCTGGTGAGGTGATGGATTCGGAGAAGAAGGAGGGCGACCAGTTGAAGGTGATAAGGTTTAGGCCTGGTTTTCAAGTGTTTTTTATGTGTTTTTGATGGTTGTTTGGACAATTTTTATTCTGGTTATGTAAGGATAATGTAGTATGCTTAGGATAACGGTTTGGGTGGAGGGATCCTGTTTCAGGACGAAGCCCAAACCTTTTATTTCCTGCTTTAAGACAATATGATGGTTCAGGTGGATGGGCTCTTTTTTTAGTGAAACCTGAATCATCATTTTCCTGCACTTTTAATATTAGTAGAATAACCTTTTATGACTTATGTTGGTGTTTTATCTTCGCTCATGTTATCGAATTTTCACAATAAATTTGATTTCATTTAGAACTTAGAAATCTAAGTGAGATAAGAAACAAAATTTAGGTTTAAGTTAATGAATCAACATAAAGCCATAAAATTCATTAAATAGAAGGAAATAAAGAACATTGCATAATAGGAAGTCATACCAGAATTATTTAGTAATCAACTTTGATAAGGTATAGACCACTTTGTCCTTGTTAACAAGATTACCTCTCAGGTTGTTCTTTTAATCATAAGGATATCCTGCAATATTATCCTGAGAATAATTTCAGAAATTCTGGCGACAAGGCCCAAAAATACTGGCGACAAGGCCTAAACTGGCGACAAGTCCCAAATATACTGGCGACAAGGCCTAAACTGGCGACAAGGCCCTTGAGAAGAGGTGAAAACCCCTTAAACCTCTGGATTAAACTGGCGACATGACCCTTAAGAAGAGGTGAAGACCCCTTAAACCTTAGGAAATGGTACGTCTACCATAAACTTGAGATTCAAACCAATAGCTGAGGATAACGAGGTAACAAGTCACTATATTTCATGTGCTGGCCTCGTCTCTCAAACTACGGCCGAATAAACGTGCGCTACAGGCGATCTTAAGAAGAGGTGAAACCCCTTAAACCTTAGGAGGCATTGAATAATACCTTAACTGGCGGCAAGGCCCTTATATACTTCATTTCACGTGGGGATACCACATGTCTTCAAGCTACAAGACAGTCAACTCTAAGTGAGGGGTGGGTGTTAGCCTTGCTAACACCCCCTCCGATGCTTAAGTCAGTACCATGATAAAAGAATAATAATAATATTGAAAATGAATAAAAATAGAAATTTGAATACATACCTTAGTTGTTTAACATTACTGTTAAATTTCTCAAGATAGCAATTATCTTTGGGATAGAAATCTTACATAAAATATTTTTTGAGGTGGATAGCGTTCCAAGCCCTTGGTAATAAGTCACCATCCAAAGTAGACAATCTGTATGCCCCCTTTCCTGCTTCTGACTCAATTAAGTAAGGACCTTCCCATTTTGGTGCAAGCTTTCCATTTGCAGGATTTGTGGTATTCTGAAAGGCTTTTCGGAGAACCAAAACCCCTTCTTGAAATCTACGAACCCTGATATTCTTGTTGTAGGATTTTGCTATCTTCTGTTGATAAGAGGCCATTCTGATCTTCGCCAAATCCCTGAGTTCTTCTACTGCATCTAGATCTTCAAGTAGACTTTGAGTGTTATCTTCGGGATTTTGATGACTGACTCTAGCTGTAGGGATAACCATCTCTGTCGGGATAAATGCTTCAGTTCCAAATACCAATGAGAAAGGAGTCTGACCAGTAGCATTCTTTGAGGTGGTCCTATCTACCCAAAGAACAAGAGGTAGTTCCCTCGGCCCACTTTCCTTTCTTAGACCCCAACTTTTACTTCAGGTTATTGGTGATGATGTTGTTGCTTGATTCGGCCTGTCCGTTAGCCTGAGGATGGACAGGTGTTGAAGTGATCATTTTGGTTCCCCAACTGGCACAGAAGTTGGTTGTTCTCTTGCCGATGAACTGCGAGCCGTTGTCACACACTATCTCTGCTGGGATTCCAAATCTTTTCAGGATATTGCGCTTGATGAATGAGATAACTTCTTTCTCTCTGACTTGAACAAAAGATTCAGCCTCGATCCATTTTGAGAAATAATCTGTCATTGCCAGCATGAAGACTTTTCCTCCGGAGCTCTTGGTAGATTTCCCACTATATCCATACCCCACTTCATGAAAGGCCAAGGGGATATGATATGATACAAGGGTTCTGCTGGCTGGTGGAGAATGTTGCTATGTCTCTGGCATGAATTACATTTCTGGGAATAACTCATAGCATCTCTCTTTATTGTTGGCCAAAAATATCCGGTCCTCAAGATTTTGGAGAATAGTGCTCTGCCCCCAGTGTGATTCCCACAATCTCCTTCATGGATATCCTGAAGAACTTCTTGAGCTTCTGTCTTCTCCAAGCACCTAAGATATGGTCCTGCAAGAGATTTTTGGTATAATATATCATTCATTATAGTATATGGGATTACCTTTGTGAGAAAAGCTCTTGGGTTTTCATCCTTGGGGATAACCCCATCCTGAATATATCTCCTAATTGGGATAATCCAAGAATTTTCATTATCCCCAGGATCCTTGGCTCTCATATCTTCATCATCTTCTGATATTTCATTGATACATTGCTCTTCTATTGTTGGGCTCAGGATGTGTATGATGGGGATCTTGACACCTTCCGGTATTCTGAAGGATGAAGCTAAGTATGCTAGGGAATCTGCTTCAACATTCTCTTCTCTAGGTACCTGTGAAATATCAAACATTTCGAAACATTTTGCTAGTTTCTTGACTAGCTCTAAATATTTCATTAGTTTTTCTCCTCTAACAGTGTATGAACCATTAAAATGATTAGTTAATAATAATGAATCAACATGTACTTGAATAAACCTGATTTTCATGTCGATTGCTAGCTGTAATCCTGCTATCAAAGCTTCATATTCTGCCTCATTGTTTGTGGCTTGGAATCCGTAGGATATGGATTGAGGTATAATGTACCCCTGTGGCGATTTCAGCAGGATCCCGAGACATGTTCCTCTAACATTTGAAGCACCATCAGTGTATAGAGTCCACTTATCTTTGGTTTCTTCAAGTTGTTGGACTTCTAAGTCTGCTTCTTCTTTAAGTTCACTGGTGAAATCAGCCACAATGTCTGCTAATGCTTGGGATTTGATGGTAGTCCTAGGTTCGTATGCTATATCATATGCACTCAATTTTACAGCCCATTTTGCCATCCTACCTGACATTTCTGGTTTTCTCAAAACAGACTTAATAGGGTAATTAGTTTTAACAAGAATAGGATGAGTTTCAAAATAATGTCTAAGTTTAGTAGATGTCATAATAAGTGCTAAAATTAATTTCTCAAGATAAGAATACCTGGTTTCAGCATCTAATAAACTCTTACTTAGATAATAGATGGGATGCTGTTGACCTTTGAGGTCCTTAGCTAAAACCGCACTCACGGCAATATTTGATACAGCTAGATATAGAGATAGAGGTTCACCTTCTTCTGGTTTTACCATTAGAGGAGCAGAGGAGAGATAAGCTTTTAAGGACATTAAAGCCTTCTCATGCTTACTGGTCCATTCGAACCTTTTGTTTTTCCTCAGGATATCATAAAATTCTTTGCACGTTTCTGAGGATTTGGATATGAATCTGTTGAGCGCCGTTATCCTACCAGTTAGCCTTTGAATATCCTTTACTAATGTAACAACCCTGATTTTAGGGCCTGAAATTTTTTTTTCTTCTTCTTTAAACGCATCAACTTATACCAACTTTCGAGAAAATCAAAGTTCGGTAATAAAAATAAATCACGAGGATTATTTTAATCAGTTAGAGCAATTGTAATAATTCCTTCTTAAAGTAAAATAAACACATACGACACATGAGACGTTGATAAAATCTTTCAAGATTAATACGCGGGGGTAATAACGCAACACCATAAAGTGAGTAGATTTTGAATGAAATATAATGTTATAATATAGTACATGGTTGTGACGATTTGCATACAAAATTAAAAATTAACGAGTCAGGGTTTACATGTGATTGTCGGTATGACTTATGACCGCTTATGGGAGATAATATTATACTTGGTGTTTTATTATCATTTATTACTTGATGGTATAAATGATGGTGACATACGGTATTATGTAGGATTAGGAACGCGGTACGAGCTGCACCGCCCGTGAAAGCCGATTATGTGAATATAATTAACATGATACATCTGCTTAAGTTTTGCAGGGTTCCGCCACCATGAACCAGCGAATGACTGGCTATTAAGTTTTGCAGAGACATTAGCGGCAACGGTAATAACAGATGACGGTAGCGTATATGCTGACTAGATGGATTCTAACGAGATCTCCGACGTACAGAGAGGTATAAAAACATGTGGAATATTTCCTTTTTCGATATTGTTTATTTAAAACCGCTAAACCCATTTAAAATTTAAATAGTTGTGCGTCCGGTTGAGCTATCGTTCAAATTAAACCAAGCTAACTTAACAAAATGAACCGATGGTTATTTTCTCTAAAAATAAATAAATAAATAATAATTACTATTGATATTAATTGGGCTAATAAACCGGGTAGTTTAACTAGTTGGATACAAACCGAATATTTGATATAAGCTGATGTTGTCAACCGCCTCCGGGCTCCTAAAGGCCATCACTGATGTTGTCAACTTGTGGCTTGGGGGGCTTTGTCCTAAATTTCTAGCGGGGTTCATTGCTTCGGCACCGTTGACCCCCCTGTTGAAGCCTGGCAATTGAATTAGACCCATCGCGGTTGGGGGCATTTGGAGAAGATTGGTGTCGAAAGTCGCTATGCGTAAAGTGGGGAAAGAGGTGGCTGCCTATCTAGGGGATTTTCAATTCGGGGTTGGGATCCCTAATGGGGCGGAAGCGGTACTGCATAGTGCTAACAGGTTTCTAAGCGCATTCCATTCTGACGGGTCCCTCGCTATGCTCACTTTGATTTTTCTAACACCTTCAACGAGGTGGACCGGACGACCCTTCTCAGGGAAGTTAGCTGCAGATGCCCATCCATCTTCCCATGGGTCCAGTTTTTATATGCTCAGCCCGCCAGGTTATATGTGGGGGATACCCATATTGGGGCTTTTACTGGGGTGCAGCAAGGGGACCCCCTTGGTCCTCTTCTATTTGCGCTGGTCCTCCATCCGCTCATCCTTAGTTTGCTAGGGACCTGTTCCTTGCCCTTCCATGCTTGGTATTTAGACGATGGCACTATCATTGGTAAGGCTGAAGAGGTTGCTAGGGCGTTGGGCATTATTCGCTCAGAGGGGGTGTCTCTGGGGCTTAGGCTTAATATTCAGAAAACGGAGATTTTTTGGGCCATCATGCAATGGTTCGAAGAATGTGCAGGGTTTATTCCCTAGCGAGATTAGCAGGCCTGTGAGGGGAGTTAAACTCCTGGGGGGGAGCAGTTATTCGAGATGCAGAATTTATTCGGTGTTTGGCAAATAAAAGAGCTTTGAGGGCGGTTGAACTTATGAAACGCCTGCCGGACCTTAGGGACCCCCAAAGTGAACTCCTTTTGTTGCGTTCATGCATGGGGGTTGCTAAGTTAGTGTTTGAGCTCCGGACCTGTCAACCTGAACATGTCAAAGAGGCTTTGGCCATCTTTGATGCGGGCCTGCGGGGGGCAATTGAAGATATTGTTGTGTGTGGAGGACCGTATTTTGGGGACCTCCAGTGGAGGTTGGCCTCCTTCCCTATGCGTTGCGGAGGCTTAGGAATTTTCTCGGCTGAGGATGTCTCTGCATATGCCTTTGTGGCTTCCAGGGCCCAGTCGTGGAAATTGCAGGACCACATCTTGCGAAGCGCTGGGGTTATGGGGGTAGATACTGACTACTCCTTTGCACTTGGTAATATTGGAACAACTCTTTCGGACCTTGATCTAGACGGTTTTACTGATAAGGAGACCGCCCCTAAGAAACCTCAACAAACCTTAGCGAGTGCTCTTTATGGTAAACACGTACATGATTTGGAGGAGCGATTCGATATGACACCGAGATAAAAGGCAGTTTATGCTTGTCTCAAGGGGGCTTATGACCAAGATTTTTTGACTGTTGTGCCCATTGAAGGTCTTGGGCAACGGATGTCGGCAGTTGAATACAGAGCCATCCTTAAATACATCATGATTCCTATATTCCCTCCAGACGAATCATGCCCTATTTGTAAAAAAGCCTGTTTGGATAAATTTGGTGAGCATGCCCTCCACTGTAAGGAATTGCCAGGGTTCAAGTATCGTCACGACTAGGTTAGAGATGTCTTATGGGATGTGTAACACCCCGACCGAAGGCGGATTATACATCGGGGCGCCACATATTGCTTCATTACTCGCGACACTATTGGTGTCAATATTTATTAATACACATTTTATCGCGCACGCGCAGCGGGGAAAATAAAGAACATAAATCAACATAAATTAATATATTATAAAGCATAATATTCAAATAACATAAACTTGTCTTGTTACATTTTAAATCTAGGTCCAAAACAAAAGTAAACATCCTATGTGTCCTCAAGCTTCAAAGCAGCTACTGCAAACCTGAACATGTGTTAAAATAAACGTCAAACACTTGCGTGTTGGTGAGAAATCAAGTTTAATGCAATACAGTAAATCTGCGCGCAACACGTGTATGTCTAGAGTTTAGCAAGGGTGTAATCAGATTGTGATCAAGCCTAAGATAGATCATAGCTCATAGTTCAATCCGTGCTCCCAATTGAGCACAAAAACGAGAAAACATACAGTGCAAGTGTAAACAAAGAAAACCATAAACGATAGGTCTCCCGTGTTCATCCAATGGATCCATGAAAACTTCGGAATAGGCCGAACAAAGCGGTTAATGATACACACATACAAATAACAGCCAAGTAAACATCCTCAACACATGGGATACTGCGCGACTAAAGTTCATAAACAGTTTAAGACTAAGTTTGTATGAACACATGAACATCCCAAAACATTAAAAGCAAAAAGGGATTAGGTACGAGATAACTCACATGATAAACGGTGCGATGAAGATAAATAAAGCAAGAACCAAACAAGCAAAGTTAACCTATAAATAAGATTATCGGTTTAACGATTGGTTTTAGTGTCTTGATTATAACTAACCATAGGTAATATGCATCGATTTACTTAAACAAATTATAAACATTTACTAACCGAGATCTGGGCAGAAAAGAAGAGAAAGAAAAACAGAGGCAAGGAGAGCTGGAGTTATGTTGACGGCTGCGCTGCGAGGATCTTCAGCAGGGAGAAGGAGAAGAGATTAAGTGTCTGCGTGTGAAATGTTAAAGAAAATGGCTGGGTATAAATAGGCAAACCCTAGGGAACACAATCCCGGAAAAAGGGGAAAATATCTCACCAAATCTAAGCAAAAGATATGGCAGCAGGAAAAGGGGAAAAAGCTGTCAGGTTACTGTTCACAGCACATGGGATATGTCAGGCAAACACTGTTCAAGATAAGGAAAAGAAGATCTCAAAAGATATTGTCAGTCACCTTTTTCTGTCAACCAATAGGATTGACGCGCATGCTGCGCCGAAAGTAACTTTTCAGACACAAAGCAAGTTAGGTCAACAGCACAAAAGATAATATATCACCAAAGGTAAACGGCTGGATAAATCAAGATAAAAGACACAAGACTTAGCGCGAGAAAGCTGAGTGTGCGAGCGCGAAGGCACACACAGAAGGCTGACACAGACAAACCTTAGCGCGCTGCGGGAAGAACCACAAATCCTTAGCGCGTCGCGGAACGAACTGAAATCCTTAGCGCGCTGCGGGAAGAACATAAATCCTTAGCGCGTCGCGGGAAGAATTACAATTCTTAGCGCGCTGCGAGAACTACAAATTTACAGCGTGTCGCGGGAGGATCTACAATTCTTAGCGCGTCGCGCGGAGAAGTATCATTCTTAGCGCGCCGCGGGAAGAATTATAGTTCCTAGCGCGTAGCGCAGGAACAGTCAATCTTCACGCAGGCTTCCTTGTAAGGAGTTTAGCGCGTGGAGCTGCGCAGACATCCTTAGGCGGGAAGAGCCAAAGGACAAGCAAGGAGTTAGAGAAAAAGGGGTTCAAGGCTCAAGGGTTAAATAAGGGGGGGGGGGATGGCGACAAGAGAAAAGAAGGCGGGACGGCGGAAAGAAAAGAGAAGAAGAGGAAGGAGAGGCGGAAGAAACATTTTAAATATACATAAAGATTTATTAAAGGTTAGATTTATAAAGATTATAATTAATTTTTAAATCATAAAAAGAATCGGATCAGAAAACGGGTATCTGGGTCGGGTCGGATTCGGGCAGATGTTACAGTCTCCCCTACTTTAAGAAATTTCGTCCCGAAATTTATCTCGAAGTAGGATGCGCAAAGAAAAGGTACGGGGATAAGGTCGATCAAAAAAAATCGTTTTCATTAAGGTTAAGCGTGCAATCCATGATTATAAAGTTTATTAAAATAGTTTCGCCATTAGCCAATTCAACAAGTTTTCCTTAAGTTAATGCGCGGTCGCGCGAGCTTCTGCTCAAACGCGCGAGAAATAAAACTTCTATCGGCACCAGTAACAAAAAGTATAGATGCATAATGCTCGTTAAAAAAAAAATGTACCATTAACTACGTCATTAATCGCTTGCGCTTGGTGCGCGGTTATATTAAAAGTTTGTCAGCGCGTCACTTGGTTCGAAATTTGGTTCACCGGATTCGCTTGCGTAATCTGTACTTGTAGCCTCGGGCACGCGTTCCGGAAATGACTGGGATCACCGCAGTTAAAGCACGATCTTGGTTGGGGATTCTGGTATGTTGGTTGTGGGTTCAGCGGGTAGGTTGGTGGTGTTTGCACAATTGGGTTGGCGGGAGGGACTCTACAGTACTCAGCAGAGTGACCAGCGCGGCCACATTGGTTACATTGCCTACACGAGGCTTGAGTTGGGTGATGAAATTTACAGGTTGGGCAGAAGGGCTGATTTCCTGTGTAGGGTTTCTTAGTTGGCGGGGTAGGGAGTGCAGGATTAGTTAAGGCATAGTTATGGACTACAGGGGAGTTGGGTAGGTAGACAGTGGGTTAGGCGCGTATACTGGAGGTTGGTAAAGGGGTTGCTGGACAACGAGTGGGTTAGAAAGCGCGTAAGCTTGATGATTGGTTTTGCGCCTTCGTTTATGGTTTGAGGGTTCTGGCTTGGTTTCTGTTGGTTCTGGGTCAGTCTTGGTGGGTTTGGTCTTTTCAGTTCCCCGCAGGAACAGGGTTCCTGCTCTGACATGGTTGTCGCTGAGCACAGCGGCCAACTCGATGGCGTCAGAGAGGGTTACTGGGTTTCTCGCCCATACAGAATCTTGAATTTCCATGGGAAGACCCCCAAGAAATTTTTCGATGGCTCGGCGGGAAGGGGTAACAAGGTGAGGGACAAGCAAACTTAGTTCGTGGAAGCGCGTCGCGTACTCGCGCGCTTCGCCACTGTACTGCTTCAAGTTCCAGAATTCCTCCTCAAGGCGCTTGACTTCGTTGGGAGGGCAGAATTCTCGCGTCAGAAGTTCCTTGAATTCCTCCCAGAGCATGCTAGAAGCAACCTCTGCGCCACGCGCATGAGCTACTCCGTTCCACCAAGTAAGCGCTCTAGATTCCAGGACACTTGAGGCGTATAAGGTTCGTTGGTTTGGAGGGCAATGGGTATGGAGAAAAGTGTTTTCAATTTTCTCGAGCCACTGGAGCATTATGGTGGCTCCTTCAAGTCCTTTGAATTTCGGAGGGTTACCCGCATTAAAGGATTTAATATTGTAACCAGAGTGGTTGATATTGTTTTGGTTTAAGGCTTGGGCTATCGCGGCGGCCATTTCCTGGGAACGTTGCTGCCTACGTCTGCGCGCGGCTTCTCTCCTCTGATAACGAGCTGATAGTGGAGGCATTCTATAAAAGTTCTAGTTTTAGTTAATATCATGTTATGAGAAACCATTTTAGCGCAAAGTATAACCTTGTTAAAGTTTGTTTCGCGAAGTTAGTTGCTAACAAAAGTTAAGGTAAAGTAAATGACTTTATATGCAGACTTAATAAAGGTAACTAATTCGAATCGAGAATCGACAATTCATGTATCACCATGACCTTCCGAATTCTCAATTTAAAAAATATACGAGCAAACGGGTATTGGAGATTGACGATTCATGTATCACCATGACTTTTCAATCCTCAATATAAAATATACAAGTAAATAAGCATTGGAGATTGACAATTCATGTATCACCATGACTTTTCAATCTTCAACTTAAAAATATAAAGTAAATGGGAATTGAAAGTCAACTATTCATGTATCACCATGACTTCTCGGATTTTCAATTCCAACAAACGAACATAAATAAAAATCGAAAGATCGCGGAATAAAACATAAAATCACACGCTGCGTAAGCGCCAGCATACATAATAAATAACGAGTAATTAACAATAAGCGCGCAAACACGAGATTTCTCTCATGCGCGAGAGGGGACTTAAGTTTTCTAGGTCGTTACGTCTAACCACCTATCCTAAAGTCAACGAGCTCTGATACCAATCTGTAACACCCCGACCGAAGGCGGATTATACATCGGGGCGCCACATATTGCTTCATTACTCGCGACACTATTGGTGTCAATATTTATTAATACACATTTTATCGCGCACGCGCAGCGGGGAAAATAAAGAACATAAATCAACATAAATTAATATATTATAAAGCATAATATTCAAATAACATAAACTTGTCTTGTTACATTTTAAATCTAGGTCCAAAACAAAAGTAAACATCCTATGTGTCCTCAAGCTTCAAAGCAGCTACTGCAAACCTGAACATGTGTTAAAATAAACGTCAAACACTTGCGTGTTGGTGAGAAATCAAGTTTAATGCAATACAGTAAATCTGCGCGCAACACGTGTATGTCTAGAGTTTAGCAAGGGTGTAATCAGATTGTGATCAAGCCTAAGATAGATCATAGCTCATAGTTCAATCCGTGCTCCCAATTGAGCACAAAAACGAGAAAACATACAGTGCAAGTGTAAACAAAGAAAACCGTAAACGATAGGTCTCCCGTGTTCATCCAATGGATCCATGAAAACTTCGGAATAGGCCGAACAAAGCGGTTAATGATACACACATACAAATAACAGCCAAGTAAACATCCTCAACACATGGGATACTGCGCGACTAAAGTTCATAAACAGTTTAAGACTAAGTTTGTATGAACACATGAACATCCCAAAACATTAAAAGCAAAAAGGGATTAGGTACGAGATAACTCACATGATAAACGGTGCGATGAAGATAAATAAAGCAAGAACCAAACAAGCAAAGTTAACCTATAAATAAGATTATCGGTTTAACGATTGGTTTTAGTGTCTTGATTATAACTAACCATAGGTAATATGCATCGATTTACTTAAACAAATTATAAACATTTACTAACCGAGATCTGGGCAGAAAAGAAGAGAAAGAAAAACAGAGGCAAGGAGAGCTGGAGTTATGTTGACGGCTGCGCTGCGAGGATCTTCAGCAGGGAGAAGGAGAAGAGATTAAGTGTCTGCGTGTGAAATGTTAAAGAAAATGGCTGGGTATAAATAGGCAAACCCTAGGGAACACAATCCCGGAAAAAGGGGAAAATATCTCACCAAATCTAAGCAAAAGATATGGCAGCAGGAAAAGGGGAAAAAGCTGTCAGGTTACTGTTCACAGCACATGGGATATGTCAGGCAAACACTGTTCAAGATAAGGAAAAGAAGATCTCAAAAGATATTGTCAGTCACCTTTTTCTGTCAACCAATAGGATTGACGCGCATGCTGCGCCGAAAGTAACTTTTCAGACACAAAGCAAGTTAGGTCAACAGCACAAAAGATAATATATCACCAAAGGTAAACGGCTGGATAAATCAAGATAAAAGACACAAGACTTAGCGCGAGAAAGCTGAGTGTGCGAGCGCGAAGGCACACACAGAAGGCTGACACAGACAAACCTTAGCGCGCTGCGGGAAGAACCACAAATCCTTAGCGCGTCGCGGAACGAACTGAAATCCTTAGCGCGCTGCGGGAAGAACATAAATCCTTAGCGCGTCGTGGGAAGAATTACAATTCTTAGCGCGCTGCGAGAACTACAAATTTACAGCGTGTCGCGGGAGGATCTACAATTCTTAGCGCGTCGCGCGGAGAAGTATCATTCTTAGCGCGCCGCGGGAAGAATTATAGTTCCTAGCGCGTAGCGCAGGAACAGTCAATCTTCACGCAGGCTTCCTTGTAAGGAGTTTAGCGCGTGGAGCTGCGCAGACATCCTTAGGCGGGAAGAGCCAAAGGACAAGCAAGGAGTTAGAGAAAAAGGGGTTCAAGGCTCAAGGATTAAACAAGGGGGGGGGGGGGGGGATGGCGACAAGAGAAAAGAAGGCAGGACGGCGGAAAGAAAAGAGAAGAAGAGGAAGGAGAGGCGGAAGAAACATTTTAAATATACATAAAGATTTATTAAAGGTTAGATTTATAAAGATTATAATTAATTTTTAAATCATAAAAAGAATCGGATCAGAAAACGGGTATCTGGGTCGGGTCGGATTCGGGCAGATGTTACAGGATGTGCTTAGGCGTGCCGGGATCTCAGCCAAAAAAGAGGCACCTGTTAACTTTCTGACTGATCAAAGAGAGGGAATATCTACACTGCGTCCTGCGGACGTTCTTGTGTTTGGATGGGCAGGGGGTAAGCATGCATGTGTCGACCTCACTGGGGTGTCCCCGTTGGTGGGGCTGAGAGATAGTGGTTTCGTTCCGAGACAGGCGGTTTTGAGGGCGGAATCTAGGAAGGTTGCTAAGCATGAGGCAACATGTTTGGAGAATCAGCACGTGTTCATTCCATTTGCCTTCGACACATTTGGATCTCTAGCTCCCGATGCGGTTCGCTTCTTGGAACGGGTGCAGAAGGTGGTCCACTGTGACTCACAGAGCCCGAGGAACCAAGGATTTATATTTAGTAGAATTGGCTTTGCGATCCAAAAGGGGATAGCGACGCAACTTGTTGCTCGCTTACCCATTATCCAGATGTAGTTTGGTTGGTGTTAAATGTTAATAAAAAATTTTAAGTAACTTCAAGACAAAAAAAAAATATAAGCTAATAAAACCAGAATATGTGTTTAATATATTGAGCACTAAGTTAGTTAGGAACAAATGACCCAAGCATGATTACCTTACTATTACAAGTCTATAGAAGTTCATAGTGTGTGAATTATGTGTTGGGATTATATGCTAATAAATTGTGCAAGCTTAAATGTTCATTCGGATATATTCAACGAATAAAACAAATAGTTAATAATCAACTATAGCCAGTGAGTTTGGAACTCGATTGTAGCTCCTCTTGATATAATGAACCAATGACTATTAACTATACACACACATGGTTTGGGACACCATAAAGTATTATTATCGTCATCACTGTTATAACAACTATTTTTAGTGACATTAAGCTTAATAGATTTACTTTTAATTGTCATCTTCGTGAGCAAAGTGTTTTAAATAAGCTAATCATCTTATCAATGTGCTCACATGATAATACTTGTCATACTTGCCCTATACTTGACAAACTACTAGCTTGTCTATACAATACTTTTTGTTATTATTAGTATTGACAATCATATTTATCTTACATAAATTAACTACTTAGTTTCATAATGAATAAAGTGCGTGTCATAGACTTGTTTTATAGAAGCAATAACGGTGAAATGATTTTACAACGTTGTTTCGGTTCAACAGACATACATATATTTTACCGATATAACTTGTCGCAAAATGATTTTAAATAACAGTAATACATATATAAGAACATTACTTTTGCATAAAATATTGAATAGAAAATGTTTTATTTAAAACAATTTAAATGAACATAATTACTTGGCTATAAACTTTAATCGAACGATTAATCGGTCCTAGAACCGGACTTTGTTTTAAACTGTGGATTTCAAAATAAAACTTAATATAACCTATTATAAATTTGAATATACTATATGAAGGGTTTCCATCATAAGAAAATATAAACATTTTACTTAGAAAACCTTATGATACGCGTTTAGGCGATATCTCCGTTTTTTTATCACAAAATAGATGTTGGAAAGTGTACATCTATAAAATAATGTTTCCTTACAGAAAGTTTACATAAAATATTTTACTTCAGTTATATAAAATATTTCATTAACTTAGATTGCCTTATTTTGCAAGAAACGACAATTGAACGCGGTTATGGCTAAACCGACACGAACCGAACAAAGAGTTTATTGAACTATATATAAAAAAAATAAAACAATTTTTTTATAATATTTCAGTAAGCTATTTATTATATAACTAACATTTTAATTATATATTATTTTTGGTAACAATTGTTCAAGCCAATAGTCTTAAAACTGTTACGTTTTGCACTTAAACAAATTATGGGGACAAAAACCGTACATTGGAAACTTGCTAGAAATTCCAGAACTTATAATATTATATTTTGATATTATTTGCTAATAATAATTGTGGAGTCTTCAAAACTAAGATTTTGGGTTATGCAAGCTAAGTATAAGTCGACAATATCGGTAATGGTCGGCATTGACGTCCATGAGAAAACGAAGTTATTTTTTTTTCTTTATTAAAAAGAACAACATTGATTTATTAATGTCACTAAAGTAGAGTAAAAATTGTGATCGTTCAATATCCAGAACTTGATGGAAAACCTAAACTCACTCAAAATGACAACTTTGTCTAAACTCGACAAAGTTATATTATGATGTTTACTTATGGTACATGAATTATGTGATCTAATATGTGATATTAATTCTATAATCATATGCATGTGCAAACCTTCGTATAAAAAAGGGAACTTTATTTGTTCATAGCTTAGTACGTTGGTCAACATTTAGCATTGACTGATACATAATACTAGGTGATGTTGCTAGAACCTATATTAGTTTAATGAGTGTTTATTTATACTAGATTAACATAGGGGAAACCTAACATAACAATTAAACGACCAACAATATGTCATAACCCTTCAACATACCCACAGAGCTCAATTAAACGACAATGTCAATAACAAATATTACATTGCTGACAAGTTACTTATTATTATATACATACTAGGCTTACTTGGTGGTATCTAGCATCGTTGCAAGCTCATAAATTATCATTCATTTACGCATATTGCATATGAACTGAGGTGAGTTTCATGCTGCCCTTTTTACTTAAACTTTTTGGGCTGAATACATGCTGGTTTTACTTATGGTGTGATGTTTATCAATACTTATTTTCTGCCATGTTTTTGTCCCGCTTTAAATTACACAATCATTAACTCTGGGAGTGGGCCTATGGCTCGTATGGATAGTACTATTTAGGAGACCCCCACGCACAGTGACCCTATGTCGGGTAAACCACACTGAGGTCTGCAGACCGTTGCGGCATATGACCTAATGTTTGGATTATTGCTTGGCAGAGCAATAATTAGGGACGGGTGACGTTCGGTTGTAAGTCGAGGGGAGGCTTATGATCGAATGCAGGATTGATTGTGGGCTTGATGGATGTGCACCATGCTTTGTACTTACATACACGCAAACTTGCACGCTTTTATAAATTAACTATTTTTTTGTGTATGTGACCTAAACTCACGAAAACATCAACTTCTTAGTTGACACTTTTTAGCATGTATTCAGGTACTATGGGGATTAGCAATTTGGGTTAGCTTTGTAATGAGAATGCTTAAGGATAGATGTGTATGCCGAACATGAACAATGAAAATTAGATGCCAAGAAGATTAGTAGAACCAACCACAGGATTGTAGTAGTGTCAGAGAAGAGATAGTTGTGTAGTTACACCTTGTTATAAATACTTAGCGCAAACACTATACCTTATTTTTATCAATAATATTCCGCTGCTTACATTTGGTACCAATTTGTCAAATGAAACGCCCAGGCCCCCTTGGTAGGGTGTGACAGATTGGTATCAGAGCCAAAGGTTTCAGCGAATTAGAATTTAAAAGAAATTTCTAAGCTTTAACCGTAATGCTTTAAGGATCCCTACCTTCTCAAACTCTGACACTTCAAAGACCATGATCCAGTAGGTATATGAAAACACTTAAGTTTGATCAATAGAACTCTAACGGTTGGCTATTGGAATTGACTAGTTCTGTGATTTGGCTTATAGAACTCTAAAACATCATTTAGAGGATTAATAACTAAGTGATGACCTGATTGATTTGAAAGTGTGCATACATGATAAGATATCGATTTTCTAATGGATACTTGTAAGACCTTTATCCACACGTGATTAGTATTGTTTATTCGGCACACTAATTTGATAGGAGCGAGTTATGCTCGAGAGTATTCTGCCAATGCCAGAAGGCTAATATATTGAATGGAGCGTGTTATGCTCGAGACCATTTGGGGACTTCGACCCGATTCTACACTAAGCCTTTATTTCTTATATTTAGTAAATAAGGTTTGACATTGTACCTTCACCACTACCCCTATCTAGTAATAAACTAGGTGACGCATAAGCATATATTGTTGCATGACTAGACGTTATATGGTTGAATAAGAGCTTGCATAGGGATACACAAAACTACGATTATGAACAAAACCATTACATATAACACCTGACGGGAAAATGCTAGAGTGATCATGCAAGGCAAATTTATAATTATGGATGTACAACGTAATTATGAATTTGCAGGTGCGCGTGAATTCTGATAAACCTGGAATGGTAACCAAAATCTTCAAACAAAACTAATACAAAATATTAGACCATTCAAAAATTAACATTGAGCATATTACACAATCAAACACAGTTCAAATGAAAAAATCCCTAAATGCAGAGTATCTTGTCTATAAACATGAACAACAACAATATTGGACACATCATAACTCCTAATCTAAAACACTTTTGAGAGTTACTGAGTTATCAACTATCCATGACGGCACGACGGTACCATTCCTTTTCGTTATCATTGGAACCCAATTGACCTTACAATCTATTCATTATTTTCTTATGTAAATCGAAGTAACCTTTAATCTTTCTTTTGTGAACCTTTTCATACTTGAATCGTCTTACACATAAATTACCACACCCTGAATATTATTACGTTCGCAACGCCACAATGGTACCTTCCAGTTAGAACTTAAACGACTAATTTACAACACATTATCAGCTCCTCTTCATAACATAAGTTACTCTTGTATAGGTCTGTCCAAAAGCTCGTCGCTCGTTCGTCGTTCGCTCAAAAATTGCTCGAAAAAAATGCCCGTTCGATTTTGGCTCGCTTTCAAACCAAACCAAGTATGAGCATGTCTGCGTTCGGTTCGGTTCGTGAATAGCCCTACTCTTGTATAGACTCTGAGCAAGCCTTGTCACTTTATATCGTTTCAACCTTGTTTTGCTAATTATTTGACATATACATATGTTGATCTTTTTAAGCACGATTCCTAAGACAGGTGATAGTTACACCAACAAGATTTTCATGATCATAGTAGACTCGACTAATATATATGGAATGCCTCGACTCGTAAAGAGAACGCAAGATTTGTTATTATTATTAATATTTTTCTTTTATCGATTTTATTTATCTAGGCGATACCTTCAATATATCCTTTCGACTACTCCACTTTAATTGTTGGTACATCCCTAAATCCTACACATACAGTTGACGACTTACGCGGAACTAACCTGATCTTCTCTACCTTGACACCATTCTGTTTACGAGTGTCATTTCATTTTACTCCTTAGGGCCTCACGTCGAGTCCTTTTGGCGGTGATCAAATTCGTTTAAACAGTATAACTTCAATTTTGATATTAAGACTAAATTAATTTTTCAAATCTCGTTAAATTAAAACTTTTCTTGGACTTTATAAACCAGATTTAAGGATTTGTGAAAGAAGATTTAAAGCTTTAACATTTTTATCTCAATGAAACCTATCATGATTTTTTTAATTCAATAAAAATTTTGAAGCAAAATGGGTTAACATCTTGTTTGGAATTTTGTAATTCCAAGATGACAGCTTAATGCCATCTTCAATTATGCATTTCTTTTCGAAAAAGTGTTCAGCAAATAACGACTTCCTATTATAACTAGTCATACAAAATACTTTTCATAACTTATGAAATCATAAAGATTTATTTTTTTTTCCTTTTTTTTTCTAAATCTTAAAAAAAATCATATGATTTTGGGTATAGCTGGTGCTTTTAATTTCACTACTAAGTATGTTAAACCGCTAATATAAAAAAAAAACACGACCCAAGTTTGCATCCTCGTAAAGCTTTATACACTACTATATTGGAAAACTTCGTGTGACTTTCCTAAGACGACCCTAGTCTTGGAAAAGGTGGGCGTTGACGGCAATGCCAACATCTCGATCTCGTCCAACTTAATTGATCTGACCTTCATAGTTGTCCTTCCAACGTAAACCTTGTGTATTTACTCACGTTTTCGTGACTAACACGACGAGTATCTTCCCAGCGCCTCGTTTAAGTAAACTTCCTTAAGGGATATTTCTCATTTTGGTATTAATAAGTCCCAATGCTATACCTCTGCGCGTCATAAAACTCCAACATTAAATGTCACCGATATTCCCAACAACGACTATCTATGGAGTTAGCCTTTAACTAAATTTTTTTGAGACATTATACCTGAATCTATGACGCATTCACAACATGAATTGGTTCCTTTCCCCCGCATAATAGTCAATATAAATGGCACGTGCGTGATTTCCTATACGAAATCTTGAAATCGATTGACGCCATCTAGCGATACCAACTCTAAACATTAGGAATATCCTAAACATGATGATTTCTGGTAAAATAAGTCTTATGTGTGCCACCTAAGGCACAACCATATAAGACAAACCATACAAGACTAAGTATACGATTTACACACAACTTAACCATTTTGAATTACACCATTAACTTTCACACACGCTAAACCTGAAGTCATTAACTTCATGTCTATAGCAGTGTACTATCTCTTATGAGCGCACTTTGTCTTTATCATTTCTAGAGCATAACAATCATACCTAAACCCCTTGTAATAGGATATCGATAAAATGTGGGACCAAACCTAGCAACCTTATGACTATAGTATCGTTTTGCTTCTCATTAAGAACGCACCATCTCTTCAGTAGCAATATAAATATATCGCTCTTTTCCATTAGCGTACTTTTATCCCTTTTTCCTCGCTAAAGTTAGCGAGTTCGGTTAATGTTATTTTTTTTCAAGCTTTATTCTCTAAATGACACTTCTTATAGAATTGCTAGCATCTAAACAGTGTCGATCCCGAAAATCATTATGAAAATTCTTGAAATTCACTTCACATTACGAAATTTCCTTCATCATATTCTATAATTATTATTGCTTGGAGAAGAATAAAAAAAACAACCTCTTTAGAAGGGCTTCGACATGGTAGCTGCAACCAACACTCACATCGATTCATCGTGACAAGTGGATATTCTTTTTATTAACATCCCCCATTCAGGATAAATATGTATTTCTAAAAGTTCCATCATAGCTGATAACTATGTCAAGTAGTATAGGCGTATAGCTATTTAGTTATTGAGAAACATACCAACTTCATTCAAATTCCTCAAATTACCATATACTTGGTAGGTATCTATTGCGTTGTTTTGAGCACTGCTAATCCTAGAGTCCTAATTGACTAACCATAGTTTGTCATCTTCTTAGACTTGGTACCGTCCATAATTTGTCAATCAATCAATCAATCAATCATGCCCAGTAAAATCCCACCGACAGCAAAGCTATAAGTAGGGTCTGGGGAGGGTGGGATGTAGGCACACCATACCTCTATCCAAAGGAATAAAGAAGTGGCTTCCAGAGAGACCCTCGGCTCTAAGTACACGTGTATGAAGCAAAATAAAGGAAATCAAAGTTTAACAGTTATATAAAAACTACTACTAATTATAATAATATTAATAATAAGATCACAGTTTAACAGCTATATAAAAGCTAATAATAATTATAATAATAATAATAATATATGTAAGGGAAATACCGTAATAATAATAATAAGATCACAGTTTAACAGTTTAACCGTCCATAATTTGATGAAGTTAAAATAAAATGTTGTGAATATAAAACGAAGGTAAAAAAAATTATATATATATATAATTCTTTACCCTAGGGGTACAACCTACGTTGAATTTCGAGGACGAAATTCCTGTAAGTTGGGAAGACTGTAACAACCCTGATTTTAGAGCCTGAAATTTTTTCTTCTTCTTCTTTAAACGTATCAACTTATACCAACTTTCGAGAAAATCAAAGTTCGGTAATAAAAATAAATCACGAGGATTATTTTAATCAGTTAGAGCAATTGTAATAATTCCTTCTTAAAGTAAAATAAACACATACGACACATGAGACGTAGATAAAATCTTTCAAGATTAATACGCGGGGGTAATAACGCAACACCATAAAGTGAGTAGATTTTGAATGAAATATAATGTTATAATATAGTACATGGTTGTGACGATTTGCATACAACATTAAAAATTAACGAGTTAGTGGTTACATGTGATTGTCGGTATGACTTATGACCGCTTATGGGAGATAATATTATACTTGGTGTTATTATTATCATTTATTACTTGATGGTATAAATGATGGTGACATAGGGTATTATGTAGGATTAGGAACACGGTGCGCCCGTGAATGCCGATTATGTGAATATAATTAACATGATACATGTGCTTATTAATAACTACATGAAGTATGTTATGTGTAATTACGTGAATATAATTATAAGGTCGACAAACTAATATATGTGTGTAGTACGCCTATACCGTCATTTAACACCGACCAAATATTTAAAGATATATGACTACACTGTAAGGAATTGCCAGGGTTCAAGTATCGTCACGACTAGGTTAGAGATGTCTTATGGGATGTGCTTAGGCGTGCCGGGATCTCAGCCAAAAAAGAGGCACCTGTTAACTTTCTGACTGATCCAAGAGAGGGAATATCTACACTGCGTCTTGCGGACGTTCTTGTGTTTGGATGGGCAGGGGGTAAGCATGCATGTGTCGACCTCACTGGGGTGTCCCCGTTGGTGGGGCTGAGAGATAGTGGTTTCGTTCCGAGACAGGCGGTTTTGAGGGCGGAATCTAGGAAGGTTGCTAAGCATGAGGCAACATGTTTGGAGAATCAGCACGTGTTCATTCCATTTGCCTTCGACACATTTGGATCTCTAGCTCCCGAGGCGGTTTGCTTCTTGGAACGGGTGAGAAGGTGGTCCACTGTGACTCACAGAGCCCGAGGAACCAAGGATTTATATTTAGTAGAATTGGCTTTGCGATCCAAAAGGGGATAGCGGCGCAACTTGTTGCTCGCTTACCCATTATCCAGATGTAGTTTGGTTGGTGTTAAATGTTAATAAAAAATTTTAAGTAACTTCAAGACAAAAAAAAAATATAAGCTAATAAAACCAGAATATGTGTTTAATATATTGAGCACTAAGTTAGTTAGGAACAAATGACCCAAGCATGATTACTTAACTATTACAAGTCTATAGAAGTTCATAGTGTGTGAATTATGTGTTGGGATTATATGCTAATAAATTGTGCAAGCTTAAATGTTCATTCGGATATATTCAACGAATAAAACAAATAGTTAATAATCAACTATAGCCGGTGAGTTTGGAACTCGATTGTAGCTCCTCTTGATATAATGAACCAATGACTATTAACTATACACACACATGGTTCGGGACACCATAAAGTATTATTATCGTCATCACTGTTATAACAACTATTTTTAGTGACATTAAGCTTAATAGATTTACTTTTAATTGTCATCTTCGTGAGCAAAGTGTTTTAAATAAGCTAATCATCTTATAAATGTGCTCACATGATAATACTTGTCATACTTTCCCTATACTTGACAAACTACTAGCTTGTCTATACAATACTTTTTGTTATTATTAGTATTGACAATCATATTTATCTTACATAAATTAACTACTTAGTTTCATAATGAATAAAATGCGTGTCATAGACTTGTTTTACAGAAGCAATAACGGTGAAATGATTTTACAACGTTGTTTCGGTTCAACAGACATACATATATTTTACCGATATAACTTGTCGCAAAATGATTTTAAATAACAGTAATACATATATAAGAACATTACTTTTGCATAAAATATTGAATAGAAAATGTTTTATTTAAAACAATTTAAATGAACATAATTAGTTAGCTATAAACTTTAACCGAACGATTAATCGGTCCAAGAACCGGACTTTGTTTTAAACTGTGGATTTCAAAATAAAACTTAATATAACCTATTATAAATTTGAATATACTATTTGAAGGGTTTCCATCATAAGAAAATATAAACATTTTACTTAGAAAACCTTATGATACGCGTTTAGGCGATATCTCTGTTTTTTTTTATCACAAAATAGATGTTGGAAAGTGTAAATCTATAAAATAATGTTTCCTTACAGAAAGTTTACATAAAATATTTTACTTCAGTTATATAAAATATTTCATTAACTTAGATTGCCTTATTTTGCAAGAAACGACAATTGAACGCGGTTATGGCTAAACCGACACGAACCGAACAAAGAGTTTATTGAACTATATATAAAAAAAATAAAACAATTTTTTTATAATATTTCAGTAAGCTATTTATTATATAACTAACATTTTAATTATATATTATTTTTGGTAACAATTGTTCAAGCCAATAGTCTTAAAACTGTTACGTTTTGCACTTAAACAAATTATGGGGACAAAAACCGTACATTGGAAACTTGATAGAAATTCCAGAACTTATAATATTATATTTTGATATTATTTGCTAATAATAATTGTGGAGTCTTCAAAACTAAGATTTTGGGTTATGCAAGCTAAGTATAAGTCGACAATATCGGTAATGGTCGGCATTGACGTCCATGAGAAAACGAAGTTATTTTTTTTCTTTATTAAAAAGAACAACATTGATTTATTAATGTCACTAAAGTAGAGTAAAAATTGTGATCGTTCAATATCCAGAACTTGATGGAAAACCTAAACTCACTCAAAATGACAACTTTGTCTAAACTCAGACAAAGTTATATTATGATGTTTACTTATGGTACACGAATTATGTGATCTAATATGTGATATTAATTCTATAATCATATGCATGTGCAAACCTTCGTATAAAAAAGGGAACTTTATTTGTTTATAGCTTAGTACGTTGGTCAACATTTAGCATTGACTGATACATAATACTAGGTGATGTTGCTAGAACCTATATTAGTTTAATGAGTGTTTATTTATACTAGATTAACATAGGGGAAATCTAACATAACAATTAAACGACCAACAATATGTCATAACCCTTCAACATACCCACATAGCTCAATTAAACGACAATGTCAATAACAAATATTACATTGCTGACAAGTTACTTATTATTATATACATACTAGGCTTACTTGGTGGTATCTAGCATCGTTGCAAGCTCATAAATTATCATTCATTTACGCATATTGCATATGAACTGAGGTGAGTTTCATGCTGCCCTTTTTACTTAAACTTTTTGGGCTGAATACATGCTGGTTTTACTTATGGTGTGATGTTTATCAATACTTATTTTCTGCCATGTTTTTGTCCCGCTTTAAATTACACAATCATTAACTCTGGGAGTGGGCCTATGGCTCGTATGGATAGTACTATTTAGGAGACCCCCACGCACAGTGACCCTATGTCGGGTAAACCACACTGAGGTCTGCAGACCGTTGCGGCATATGACCTAATGTTTGGATTATTGCTTGGCAGAGCAATAATTAGGGACGGGTGACGTTCGGTTGTAAGTCGAGGGGAGGCTTATGATCGAATGCAGGATTGATTGTGGGCTTGATGGATGTGCACCATGCTTTGTACTTACATACACGCAAACTTGCACGCTTTTATAAATTAACTATTTTTTTGTGTATGTGAGCTAAACTCACGAAAACACCAACTTCTTAGTTGACACTTTTTAGCATGTATTCAGGTACTATGGGGATTAGCAATTTGGGTTAGCTTTGTAATGAGAATGCTTAAGGATAGATGTGTATGCCGAACATGAACAATGAAAATTAGATGCCAAGAAGATTAGTAGAACCAACCACAGGATTGTAGTAGTGTCAGAGAAGAGATAGTTGTGTAGTTACACCTTGTTATAAATACTTAGCGCAAACACTATACCTTATTTTTATCAATAATATTCCGCTGCTTACATTTGGTACCAATTTGTCAAATGAAACGCCCAGGCCCCCTTGGTAGGGTGTGACAGATTGGTATCAGAGCCAAAGGTTTCAGCGAATTAGAATTTAAAAGAAATTTCTAAGCTTTAACCGTAATGCTTTAAGGATCCCTACCTTCTCAAACTCTGACACTTCAAAGACCATGATCCAGTAGGTATATGAAAACACTTAAGTTTGATCAATAGAACTCTAACGGTTGGCTATTGGAATTGACTAGTTCTGTGATTTGGCTTATAGAACTCTAAAACATCATTTAGAGGATTAATAACTAAGTGATGACCTGATTGATTTGAAAGTGTGCATACATGATAAGATATCGATTTTCTAATGGATACTTGTAAGACCTTTATCCACACGTGATTAGTATTGTTTATTCGGCACACTAATTTGATAGGAGCGAGTTATGCTCGAGAGTATTCTGCCAATGCCAGAAGGCTAATATATTGAATGGAGCGTGTTATGCTCGAGACCATTTGGGGACTTCGACCCGATTCTACACTAAGCCTTTATTTCTTATATTTAGTAAATAAGGTTTGACATTGTACCTTCACCACTACCCCTATCTAGTAATAAACTAGGTGACGCATAAGCATATATTGTTGCATGACTAGACGTTATATGGTTGAATAAGAGCTTGCATAGGGATACACAAAACTACGATTATGAACAAAACCATTACATATAACACCTGACGGGAAAATGCTAGAGTGATCATGCAAGGCAAATTTATAATTATGGATGTACAACGTAATTATGAATTTGCAGGTGCGCGTGAATTCTGATAAACCTGGAATGGTAACCAAAATCTTCAAACAAAACTAATACAAAATATTAGACCATTCAAAAATTAACATTGAGCATATTACACAATCAAACACAGTTCAAATGAAAAAATCCCTAAATGCAGAGTATCTTGTCTATAAACATGAACAACAACAATATTGGACACATCATAACTCCTAATCTAAAACACTTTTGAGAGTTACTGAGTTATCAACTATCCATGACGGCACGACGGTACCATTCCTTTTCGTTATCATTGGAACCCAATTGACCTTACAATCTATTCATTATTTTCTTATGTAAATCGAAGTAACCTTTAATCTTTCTTTTGTGAACCTTTTCATACTTGAATCGTCTTACACATAAATTACCACACCCTGAATATTATTACGTTCGCAACGCCACAATGGTACCTTCCAGTTAGAACTTAAACGACTAATTTACAACACATTATCAGCTCCTCTTCATAACATAAGTTACTCTTGTATAGGTCTGTCCAAAAGCTCGTCGCTCGTTCGTCGTTCGCTCAAAAATTGCTCGAAAAAAATGCCCGTTCGATTTTGGCTCGCTTTCAAACCAAACCAAGTATGAGCATGTCTGCGTTCGGTTCGGTTCGTGAATAGCCCTACTCTTGTATAGACTCTGAGCAAGCCTTGTCACTTTATATCGTTTCAACCTTGTTTTGCTAATTATTTGACATATACATATGTTGATCTTTTTAAGCACGATTCCTAAGACAGGTGATAGTTACACCAACAAGATTTTCATGATCATAGTAGACTCGACTAATATATATGGAATGCCTCGACTCGTAAAGAGAACGCAAGATTTGTTATTATTATTAATATTTTTCTTTTATCGATTTTATTTATCTAGGCGATACCTTCAATATATCCTTTCGACTACTCCACTTTAATTGTTGGTACATCCCTAAATCCTACACATACAGTTGACGACTTACGCGGAACTAACCTGATCTTCTCTACCTTGACACCATTCTGTTTACGAGTGTCATTTCATTTTACTCCTTAGGGCCTCACGTCGAGTCCTTTTGGCGGTGATCAAATTCGTTTAAACAGTATAACTTCAATTTTGATATTAAGACTAAATTAATTTTTCAAATCTCGTTAAATTAAAACTTTTCTTGGACTTTATAAACCAGATTTAAGGATTTGTGAAAGAAGATTTAAAGCTTTAACATTTTTATCTCAATGAAACCTATCATGATTTTTTTAATTCAATAAAAATTTTGAAGCAAAATGGGTTAACATCTTGTTTGGAATTTTGTAATTCCAAGATGACAGCTTAATGCCATCTTCAATTATGCATTTCTTTTCGAAAAAGTGTTCAGCAAATAACGACTTCCTATTATAACTAGTCATACAAAATACTTTTCATAACTTATGAAATCATAAAGATTTATTTTTTTTTCCTTTTTTTTTCTAAATCTTAAAAAAAATCATATGATTTTGGGTATAGCTGGTGCTTTTAATTTCACTACTAAGTATGTTAAACCGCTAATATAAAAAAAAAACACGACCCAAGTTTGCATCCTCGTAAAGCTTTATACACTACTATATTGGAAAACTTCGTGTGACTTTCCTAAGACGACCCTAGTCTTGGAAAAGGTGGGCGTTGACGGCAATGCCAACATCTCGATCTCGTCCAACTTAATTGATCTGACCTTCATAGTTGTCCTTCCAACGTAAACCTTGTGTATTTACTCACGTTTTCGTGACTAACACGACGAGTATCTTCCCAGCGCCTCGTTTAAGTAAACTTCCTTAAGGGATATTTCTCATTTTGGTATTAATAAGTCCCAATGCTATACCTCTGCGCGTCATAAAACTCCAACATTAAATGTCACCGATATTCCCAACAACGACTATCTATGGAGTTAGCCTTTAACTAAATTTTTTTGAGACATTATACCTGAATCTATGACGCATTCACAACATGAATTGGTTCCTTTCCCCCGCATAATAGTCAATATAAATGGCACGTGCGTGATTTCCTATACGAAATCTTGAAATCGATTGACGCCATCTAGCGATACCAACTCTAAACATTAGGAATATCCTAAACATGATGATTTCTGGTAAAATAAGTCTTATGTGTGCCACCTAAGGCACAACCATATAAGACAAACCATATAAGACTAAGTATACGATTTACACACAACTTAACCATTTTGAATTACACCATTAACTTTCACACACGCTAAACCTGAAGTCATTAACTTCATGTCTATAGCAGTGTACTATCTCTTATGAGCGCACTTTGTCTTTATCATTTCTAGAGCATAACAATCATACCTAAACCCCTTGTAATAGGATATCGATAAAATGTGGGACCAAACCTAGCAACCTTATGACTATAGTATCGTTTTGCTTCTCATTAAGAACGCACCATCTCTTCAGTAGCAATATAAATATATCGCTCTTTTCCATTAGCGTACTTTTATCCCTTTTTCCTCGCTAAAGTTAGCGAGTTCGGTTAATGTTATTTTTTTTCAAGCTTTATTCTCTAAATGACACTTCTTATAGAATTGCTAGCATCTAAACAGTGTCGATCCCGAAAATCATTATGAAAATTCTTGAAATTCACTTTACATTACGAAATTTCCTTCATCATATTCTATAATTATTATTGCTTGGAGAAGAATAAAAAAAACAACCTCTTTAGAAGGGCTTCGACATGGTAGCTGCAACCAACACTCACATCGATTCATCGTGACAAGTGGATATTCTTTTTATTAACATCCCCCATTCAGGATAAATATGTATTTCTAAAAGTTCCATCATAGCTGATAACTATGTCAAGTAGTATAGGCGTATAGCTATTTAGTTATTGAGAAACATACCAACTTCATTCAAATTCCTCAAATTACCATATACTTGGTAGGTATCTATTGCGTTGTTTTGAGCACTGCTAATCCTAGAGTCCTAATTGACTAACCATAGTTTGTCATCTTCTTAGACTTGGTACCGTCCATAATTTGTCAATCAATCAATCAATCAATCATGCCCAGTAAAATCCCACCGACAGCAAAGCTATAAGTAGGGTCTGGGGAGGGTGGGATGTAGGCACACCATACCTCTATCCAAAGGAATAAAGAAGTGGCTTCCAGAGAGACCCTCGGCTCTAAGTACACGTGTATGAAGCAAAATAAAGGAAATCAAAGTTTAACAGTTATATAAAAACTACTACTAATTATAATAATATTAATAATAAGATCACAGTTTAACAGCTATATAAAAGCTAATAATAATTATAATAATAATAATAATATATGTAAGGGAAATACCGTAATAATAATAATAAGATCACAGTTTAACAGTTTAACCGTCCATAATTTGATGAAGTTAAAATAAAATGTTGTGAATATAAAACGAAGGTAAAAAAAATTATATATATATATAATTCTTTACCCTAGGGGTACAACCTACGTTGAATTTCGAGGACGAAATTCCTGTAAGTTGGGAAGACTGTAACAACCCTGATTTTAGAGCCTGAAATTTTTTCTTCTTCTTCTTTAAACGTATCAACTTATACCAACTTTCGAGAAAATCAAAGTTCGGTAATAAAAATAAATCACGAGGATTATTTTAATCAGTTAGAGCAATTGTAATAATTCCTTCTTAAAGTAAAATAAACACATACGACACATGAGACGTAGATAAAATCTTTCAAGATTAATACGCGGGGGTAATAACGCAACACCATAAAGTGAGTAGATTTTGAATGAAATATAATGTTATAATATAGTACATGGTTGTGACGATTTGCATACAACATTAAAAATTAACGAGTTAGTGGTTACATGTGATTGTCGGTATGACTTATGACCGCTTATGGGAGATAATATTATACTTGGTGTTATTATTATCATTTATTACTTGATGGTATAAATGATGGTGACATAGGGTATTATGTAGGATTAGGAACACGGTGCGCCCGTGAATGCCGATTATGTGAATATAATTAACATGATACATGTGCTTATTAATAACTACATGAAGTATGTTATGTGTAATTACGTGAATATAATTATAAGGTCGACAAACTAATATATGTGTGTAGTACGCCTATACCGTCATTTAACACCGACCAAATATTTAAAGATATATGACTACACTGTAAGGAATTGCCAGGGTTCAAGTATCGTCACGACTAGGTTAGAGATGTCTTATGGGATGTGCTTAGGCGTGCCGGGATCTCAGCCAAAAAAGAGGCACCTGTTAACTTTCTGACTGATCCAAGAGAGGGAATATCTACACTGCGTCTTGCGGACGTTCTTGTGTTTGGATGGGCAGGGGGTAAGCATGCATGTGTCGACCTCACTGGGGTGTCCCCGTTGGTGGGGCTGAGAGATAGTGGTTTCGTTCCGAGACAGGCGGTTTTGAGGGCGGAATCTAGGAAGGTTGCTAAGCATGAGGCAACATGTTTGGAGAATCAGCACGTGTTCATTCCATTTGCCTTCGACACATTTGGATCTCTAGCTCCCGAGGCGGTTTGCTTCTTGGAACGGGTGAGAAGGTGGTCCACTGTGACTCACAGAGCCCGAGGAACCAAGGATTTATATTTAGTAGAATTGGCTTTGCGATCCAAAAGGGGATAGCGGCGCAACTTGTTGCTCGCTTACCCATTATCCAGATGTAGTTTGGTTGGTGTTAAATGTTAATAAAAAATTTTAAGTAACTTCAAGACAAAAAAAAAATATAAGCTAATAAAACCAGAATATGTGTTTAATATATTGAGCACTAAGTTAGTTAGGAACAAATGACCCAAGCATGATTACTTAACTATTACAAGTCTATAGAAGTTCATAGTGTGTGAATTATGTGTTGGGATTATATGCTAATAAATTGTGCAAGCTTAAATGTTCATTCGGATATATTCAACGAATAAAACAAATAGTTAATAATCAACTATAGCCGGTGAGTTTGGAACTCGATTGTAGCTCCTCTTGATATAATGAACCAATGACTATTAACTATACACACACATGGTTCGGGACACCATAAAGTATTATTATCGTCATCACTGTTATAACAACTATTTTTAGTGACATTAAGCTTAATAGATTTACTTTTAATTGTCATCTTCGTGAGCAAAGTGTTTTAAATAAGCTAATCATCTTATAAATGTGCTCACATGATAATACTTGTCATACTTTCCCTATACTTGACAAACTACTAGCTTGTCTATACAATACTTTTTGTTATTATTAGTATTGACAATCATATTTATCTTACATAAATTAACTACTTAGTTTCATAATGAATAAAATGCGTGTCATAGACTTGTTTTACAGAAGCAATAACGGTGAAATGATTTTACAACGTTGTTTCGGTTCAACAGACATACATATATTTTACCGATATAACTTGTCGCAAAATGATTTTAAATAACAGTAATACATATATAAGAACATTACTTTTGCATAAAATATTGAATAGAAAATGTTTTATTTAAAACAATTTAAATGAACATAATTAGTTAGCTATAAACTTTAACCGAACGATTAATCGGTCCAAGAACCGGACTTTGTTTTAAACTGTGGATTTCAAAATAAAACTTAATATAACCTATTATAAATTTGAATATACTATTTGAAGGGTTTCCATCATAAGAAAATATAAACATTTTACTTAGAAAACCTTATGATACGCGTTTAGGCGATATCTCTGTTTTTTTTTATCACAAAATAGATGTTGGAAAGTGTAAATCTATAAAATAATGTTTCCTTACAGAAAGTTTACATAAAATATTTTACTTCAGTTATATAAAATATTTCATTAACTTAGATTGCCTTATTTTGCAAGAAACGACAATTGAACGCGGTTATGGCTAAACCGACACGAACCGAACAAAGAGTTTATTGAACTATATATAAAAAAAATAAAACAATTTTTTTATAATATTTCAGTAAGCTATTTATTATATAACTAACATTTTAATTATATATTATTTTTGGTAACAATTGTTCAAGCCAATAGTCTTAAAACTGTTACGTTTTGCACTTAAACAAATTATGGGGACAAAAACCGTACATTGGAAACTTGATAGAAATTCCAGAACTTATAATATTATATTTTGATATTATTTGCTAATAATAATTGTGGAGTCTTCAAAACTAAGATTTTGGGTTATGCAAGCTAAGTATAAGTCGACAATATCGGTAATGGTCGGCATTGACGTCCATGAGAAAACGAAGTTATTTTTTTTCTTTATTAAAAAGAACAACATTGATTTATTAATGTCACTAAAGTAGAGTAAAAATTGTGATCGTTCAATATCCAGAACTTGATGGAAAACCTAAACTCACTCAAAATGACAACTTTGTCTAAACTCAGACAAAGTTATATTATGATGTTTACTTATGGTACACGAATTATGTGATCTAATATGTGATATTAATTCTATAATCATATGCATGTGCAAACCTTCGTATAAAAAAGGGAACTTTATTTGTTTATAGCTTAGTACGTTGGTCAACATTTAGCATTGACTGATACATAATACTAGGTGATGTTGCTAGAACCTATATTAGTTTAATGAGTGTTTATTTATACTAGATTAACATAGGGGAAATCTAACATAACAATTAAACGACCAACAATATGTCATAACCCTTCAACATACCCACATAGCTCAATTAAACGACAATGTCAATAACAAATATTACATTGCTGACAAGTTACTTATTATTATATACATACTAGGCTTACTTGGTGGTATCTAGCATCGTTGCAAGCTCATAAATTATCATTCATTTACGCATATTGCATATGAACTGAGGTGAGTTTCATGCTGCCCTTTTTACTTAAACTTTTTGGGCTGAATACATGCTGGTTTTACTTATGGTGTGATGTTTATCAATACTTATTTTCTGCCATGTTTTTGTCCCGCTTTAAATTACACAATCATTAACTCTGGGAGTGGGCCTATGGCTCGTATGGATAGTACTATTTAGGAGACCCCCACGCACAGTGACCCTATGTCGGGTAAACCACACTGAGGTCTGCAGACCGTTGCGGCATATGACCTAATGTTTGGATTATTGCTTGGCAGAGCAATAATTAGGGACGGGTGACGTTCGGTTGTAAGTCGAGGGGAGGCTTATGATCGAATGCAGGATTGATTGTGGGCTTGATGGATGTGCACCATGCTTTGTACTTACATACACGCAAACTTGCACGCTTTTATAAATTAACTATTTTTTTGTGTATGTGAGCTAAACTCACGAAAACACCAACTTCTTAGTTGACACTTTTTAGCATGTATTCAGGTACTATGGGGATTAGCAATTTGGGTTAGCTTTGTAATGAGAATGCTTAAGGATAGATGTGTATGCCGAACATGAACAATGAAAATTAGATGCCAAGAAGATTAGTAGAACCAACCACAGGATTGTAGTAGTGTCAGAGAAGAGATAGTTGTGTAGTTACACCTTGTTATAAATACTTAGCGCAAACACTATACCTTATTTTTATCAATAATATTCCGCTGCTTACATTTGGTACCAATTTGTCAAATGAAACGCCCAGGCCCCCTTGGTAGGGTGTGACAGATTGGTATCAGAGCCAAAGGTTTCAGCGAATTAGAATTTAAAAGAAATTTCTAAGCTTTAACCGTAATGCTTTAAGGATCCCTACCTTCTCAAACTCTGACACTTCAAAGACCATGATCCAGTAGGTATATGAAAACACTTAAGTTTGATCAATAGAACTCTAACGGTTGGCTATTGGAATTGACTAGTTCTGTGATTTGGCTTATAGAACTCTAAAACATCATTTAGAGGATTAATAACTAAGTGATGACCTGATTGATTTGAAAGTGTGCATACATGATAAGATATCGATTTTCTAATGGATACTTGTAAGACCTTTATCCACACGTGATTAGTATTGTTTATTCGGCACACTAATTTGATAGGAGCGAGTTATGCTCGAGAGTATTCTGCCAATGCCAGAAGGCTAATATATTGAATGGAGCGTGTTATGCTCGAGACCATTTGGGGACTTCGACCCGATTCTACACTAAGCCTTTATTTCTTATATTTAGTAAATAAGGTTTGACATTGTACCTTCACCACTACCCCTATCTAGTAATAAACTAGGTGACGCATAAGCATATATTGTTGCATGACTAGACGTTATATGGTTGAATAAGAGCTTGCATAGGGATACACAAAACTACGATTATGAACAAAACCATTACATATAACACCTGACGGGAAAATGCTAGAGTGATCATGCAAGGCAAATTTATAATTATGGATGTACAACGTAATTATGAATTTGCAGGTGCGCGTGAATTCTAATAAACCTGGAATGGTAACCAAAATCTTCAAACAAAACTAATACAAAATATTAGACCATTCAAAAATTAACATTGAGCATATTACACAATCAAACACAGTTCAAATGAAAAAATCCCTAAATGCAGAGTATCTTGTCTATAAACATGAACAACAACAATATTGGACACATCATAACTCCTAATCTAAAACACTTTTGAGAGTTACTGAGTTATCAACTATCCATGACGGCACGACGGTACCATTCCTTTTCGTTATCATTGGAACCCAATTGACCTTAC
The DNA here is from genome assembly GCF_021521415.1 of Bidens hawaiensis. Classification (NCBI taxonomy): domain Eukaryota; kingdom Viridiplantae; phylum Streptophyta; class Magnoliopsida; order Asterales; family Asteraceae; genus Bidens; species Bidens hawaiensis. Next base: position 536,787 of record NW_027491889.1, on the reverse strand, counting down.
AATCTATTCATTATTTTCTTATGTAAATCGAAGTAACCTTTAATCTTTCTTTTGTGAACCTTTTCATACTTGAATCGTCTTACACATAAATTACCACACCCTGAATATTATTACGTTCGCAACGCCACAATGGTACCTTCCAGTTAGAACTTAAACGACTAATTTACAACACATTATCAGCTCCTCTTCATAACATAAGTTACTCTTGTATAGGTCTGTCCAAAAGCTCGTCGCTCGTTCGTCGTTCGCTCAAAAATTGCTCGAAAAAAATGCCCGTTCGATTTTGGCTCGCTTTCAAACCAAACCAAGTATGAGCATGTCTGCGTTCGGTTCGGTTCGTGAATAGCCCTACTCTTGTATAGACTCTGAGCAAGCCTTGTCACTTTATATCGTTTCAACCTTGTTTTGCTAATTATTTGACATATACATATGTTGATCTTTTTAAGCACGATTCCTAAGACAGGTGATAGTTACACCAACAAGATTTTCATGATCATAGTAGACTCGACTAATATATATGGAATGCCTCGACTCGTAAAGAGAACGCAAGATTTGTTATTATTATTAATATTTTTCTTTTATCGATTTTATTTATCTAGGCGATACCTTCAATATATCCTTTCGACTACTCCACTTTAATTGTTGGTACATCCCTAAATCCTACACATACAGTTGACGACTTACGCGGAACTAACCTGATCTTCTCTACCTTGACACCATTCTGTTTACGAGTGTCATTTCATTTTACTCCTTAGGGCCTCACGTCGAGTCCTTTTGGCGGTGATCAAATTCGTTTAAACAGTATAACTTCAATTTTGATATTAAGACTAAATTAATTTTTCAAATCTCGTTAAATTAAAACTTTTCTTGGACTTTATAAACCAGATTTAAGGATTTGTGAAAGAAGATTTAAAGCTTTAACATTTTTATCTCAATGAAACCTATCATGATTTTTTTAATTCAATAAAAATTTTGAAGCAAAATGGGTTAACATCTTGTTTGGAATTTTGTAATTCCAAGATGACAGCTTAATGCCATCTTCAATTATGCATTTCTTTTCGAAAAAGTGTTCAGCAAATAACGACTTCCTATTATAACTAGTCATACAAAATACTTTTCATAACTTATGAAATCATAAAGATTTATTTTTTTTTCCTTTTTTTTTCTAAATCTTAAAAAAAATCATATGATTTTGGGTATAGCTGGTGCTTTTAATTTCACTACTAAGTATGTTAAACCGCTAATATAAAAAAAAAACACGACCCAAGTTTGCATCCTCGTAAAGCTTTATACACTACTATATTGGAAAACTTCGTGTGACTTTCCTAAGACGACCCTAGTCTTGGAAAAGGTGGGCGTTGACGGCAATGCCAACATCTCGATCTCGTCCAACTTAATTGATCTGACCTTCATAGTTGTCCTTCCAACGTAAACCTTGTGTATTTACTCACGTTTTCGTGACTAACACGACGAGTATCTTCCCAGCGCCTCGTTTAAGTAAACTTCCTTAAGGGATATTTCTCATTTTGGTATTAATAAGTCCCAATGCTATACCTCTGCGCGTCATAAAACTCCAACATTAAATGTCACCGATATTCCCAACAACGACTATCTATGGAGTTAGCCTTTAACTAAATTTTTTTGAGACATTATACCTGAATCTATGACGCATTCACAACATGAATTGGTTCCTTTCCCCCGCATAATAGTCAATATAAATGGCACGTGCGTGATTTCCTATACGAAATCTTGAAATCGATTGACGCCATCGAGCGATACCAACTCTAAAATTAGGAATATCCTAAACATGATGATTTCTGGTAAAATAAGTCTTATGTGTGTCCACCTAAGGCACAACCATATAAGACAACCATACAAGACTAAGTATACGATTTACACACAACTTAACCATTTTGAATTACACCATTAACTTTCACACACGCTAAACCTGAAGTCATTAACTTCATGTCTATAGCAGTGTACTATCTCTTATGAGCGCACTTTGTCTTTATCATTTCTAGAGCATAACAATCATACCTAAACCCCTTGTAATAGGATATCGATAAAATGTGGGACCAAACCTAGCAACCTTATGACTATAGTATCGTTTTGCTTCTCATTAAGAACGCCCCATCTCTTCAGTAGCAATATAAATATATCGCTCTTTTCCATTAGCGTACTTTTATCCCTTTTTCCTCGCTAAAGTTAGCGAGTTCGGTTAATGTTATTTTTTTTCAAGCTTTATTCTCTAAATGACACTTCTTATAGAATTGCTAGCATCTAAACAGTGTCGATCCCGAAAATCATTATGAAAATTCTTGAAATTCACTTTACATTACGAAATTTCCTTCATCATATTCTATAATTATTATTGCTTGGAGAAGAATAAAAAAAACAACCTCTTTAGAAGGGCTTCGACATGGTAGCTGCAACCAACACTCACATCGATTCATCGTGACAAGTGGATATTCTTTTTATTAACATCCCCCATTCAGGATAAATATGTATTTCTAAAAGTTCCATCATAGCTGATAACTATGTCAAGTAGTATAGCTATTTAGTTATTGAGAAACATACCAACTTCATTCAAATTCCTCAAATTACCATATACTTGGTAGGTATCTATTGCGTTGTTTTGAGCACTGCTAATCCTAGAGTCCTAATTGACTAACCATAGTTTGTCATCTTCTTAGACTTGGTACCGTCCATAATTTGTCAATCAATCAATCAATCAATCAATCATGCCCAGTAAAATCCCACCGACAGCAAAGCTATAAGTAGGGTCTGGGGAGGGTGGGATGTAGGCACACCATACCTCTATCCAAAGGAATAAAGAAGTGGCTTCCAGAGAGACCCTCGGCTCTAAGTACATGTGTATGAAGCAAAATAAAGGAAATCAAAGTTTAACAGTTATATAAAAACTACTACTAATTATAATAATATTAATAATAAGATCACAGTTTAACAGCTATATAAAAGCTAATAATAATTATAATAATAATAATAATATATGTAAGGGAAATACCATAATAATAATAATAAGATCACAGTTTAACAGTTTAACCGTCCATAATTTGATGAAGTTAAAATAAAATGTTGTGAATATAAAACGAAGGTAAAAAAAATTATATATATATATATATATATATATATATATATATATATATATATATATATAATTCTTTACCCTAGGGGTACAACCTACGTTGAATTTCGAGGACGAAATTCCTGTAAGTTGGGAAGACTGTAACAACCCTGATTTTAGGGCCTGAAATTTTTTCTTCTTCTTCTTTAAACGCATCAACTTATACCAACTTTCGAGAAAATCAAAGTTCGGTAATAAAAATAAATCACGAGGATTATTTTAATCAGTTAGAGCAATTGTAATAATTCCTTCTTAAAGTAAAATAAACACATACGACACATGAGACGTAGATAAAATCTTTCAAGATTAATACGCGGGGGTAATAACGCAACACCATAAAGTGAGTAGATTTTGAATGAAATATAATGTTATAATATAGTACATGGTTGTGACGATTTGTATACAACATTAAAAATTAACGAGTTAGTGGTTACATGTGATTGTCGGTATGACTTATGACCGCTTATGGGAGATAATATTATACTTGGTGTTATTATTATCATTTATTACTTGATGGTATAAATGATGGTGACATAGGGTATTATGTAGGATTAGGAACGCGGTACGAGCTGCACCGCCCGTGAAAGCCGATTATGTGAATATAATTAACATGATACATGTGCTTATTAATAACTACATGAAGTATGTTAGGTGTAATTACGTGAATATAATTATAAGGTCGACAAACTAATATATGTGTGTAGTACGCCTATACCGTCATTTAACACCGACCAAATATTTAAAGATATATGACTACACTGTAAGGAATTGCCAGGGTTCAAGTATCGTCACGACTAGGTTAGAGATGTCTTATGGGATGTGCTTAGGCGTGCTGGGATCTCAGCCAAAAAAGAGGCACTTGTTAACTTTCTGACTGATCCAAGAGAGGGAATATCTACACTGCGTCTTGCGGACGTTCTTGTGTTTGGATGGGCAGGGGGTAAGCATGCATGTGTCGACCTCACTGGGGTGTCCCCGTTGGTGGGGCTGAGAGATAGTGGTTTCGTTCCGAGACAGGCGGTTTTGAGGGCGGAATCTAGGAAGGTTGCTAAGCACGAGGCAACATGTTTGGAGAATCAGCACGTGTTCATTCCATTTGCCTTCGACACATTTGGATCTCTAGCTCCCGAGGCGGTTTGCTTCTTGGAACGGGTGCAGAAGGTGGTCCACTGTGACTCACAGAGCCCGAGGAACCAAGGATTTATATTTAGTAGAATTGGCTTTGCGATCCAAAAGGGGATAGCGGCGCAACTTGTTGCTCGCTTACCCATTATCCAGATGTAGTTTGGTTGGTGTTAAATGTTAATAAAAAATTTTAAGTAACTTCAAGACAAAAAAAAATATAAGCTAATAAAACCAGAATATGTGTTTAATATATTGAGCACTAAGTTAGTTAGGAACAAATGACCCAAGCATGATTACTTAACTATTACAAGTCTATAGAAGTTCATAGTGTGTGAATTATGTGTTGGGATTATATGCTAATAAATTGTGCAAGCTTAAATGTTCATTCGGATATATTCAACGAATAAAACAAATAGTTAATAATCAACTATAGCCGGTGAGTTTGGAACTCGATTGTAGCTCCTCTTGATATAATGAACCAATGACTATTAACTATACACACACATGGTTCGGGACACCATAAAGTATTATTATCGTCATCAATGTTATAACAACTATTTTTAGTGACATTAAGCTTAATAGATTTACTTTTAATTGTCATCTTCGTGAGCAAAGTGTTTTAAATAAGCTAATCATCTTATAAATGTGCTCACATGATAATACTTGTCATACTTTCCCTATACTTGACAAACTACTAGCTTGTCTATACAATACTTTTTGTTATTATTAGTATTGACAATCATATTTATCTTACATAAATTAACTACTTAGTTTCATAATGAATAAAATGCGTGTCATAGACTTGTTTTACAGAAGCAATAACGGTGAAATGATTTTACAACGTTGTTTCGGTTCAACAGACATACATATATTTTACCGATATAACTTGTCGCAAAATGATTTTAAATAACAGTAATACATATATAAGAACATTACTTTTGCATAAAATATTGAATAGAAAATGTTTTATTTAAAACAATTTACATGAACATAATTAGTTAGCTATAAACTTTAACCGAACGATTAATCGGTCCAAGAACCGGACTTTGTTTTAAACTGTGGATTTCAAAATAAAACTTAATATAACCTATTATAAATTTGAATATACTATTTGAAGGGTTTCCATCATAAGAAAATATAAACATTTTACTTAGAAAACCTTATGATACGCGTTTAGGCGATATCTCTGTTTTTTTTTATCACAAAAATAGATGTTGGAAAGTGTAAATCTATAAAATAATGTTTCCTTACAGAAAGTTTACATAAAATATTTTACTTCAGTTATATAAAATATTTCATTAACTTAGATTGCCTTATTTTGCAAGAAACGACAATTGAACGCGGTTATGGCTAAACCGACACGAACCGAACAAAGAGTTTATTGAACTATATATAAAAAAAATAAAACAATTTTTTTATAATATTTCAGTAAGCTATTTATTATATAACTAACATTTTAATTATATATTATTTTTGGTAACAATTGTTCAAGCCAATAGTCTTAAAACTGTTACGTTTTGCACTTAAACAAATTATGGGGACAAAAACCGTACATTGGAAACTTGATAGAAATTCCAGAACTTATAATATTATATTTTGATATTATTTGCTAATAATAATTGTGGAGTCTTCAAAACTAAGATTTTGGGTTATGCAAGCTAAGTATAAGTCGACAATATCGGTAATGGTCGGCATTGACGTCCATGAGAAAACGAAGTTATTTTTTTTCTTTATTAAAAAGAACAACATTGATTTATTAATGTCACTAAAGTAGAGTAAAAATTGTGATCGTTCAATATCCAGAACTTGATGGAAAACCTAAACTCACTCAAAATGACAACTTTGTCTAAACTCAGACAAAGTTATATTATGATGTTTACTTATGGTACACGAATTATGTGATCTAATATGTGATATTAATTCTATAATCATATGCATGTGCAAACCTTCGTATAAAAAAGGGAACTTTATTTGTTTATAGCTTAGTACGTTGGTCAACATTTAGCATTGACTGATACATAATACTAGGTGATGTTGCTAGAACCTATATTAGTTTAATGAGTGTTTATTTATACTAGATTAACATAGGGGAAACCTAACATAACAATTAAACGACTAACAATATGTCATAACCCTTCAACATACCCACAGAGCTCAATTAAACGACAATGTCAATAACAAATATTACATTGCTGACAAGTTACTTATTATTATATACATACTAGGCTTACTTGGTGGTATCTAGCATCGTTGCAAGCTCATAAATTATCATTCATTTACGCATATTGCATATGAATTGATGAACAATTACGCTTCATTGAAGAACCAGTCCAAGTTTTGGATTGGGAAACCAAAACGCTCAAGCAAAGCAAAATTCCAATCGTTAAGGTTCGTTGGAACTCGAGACGTGGACCGGAGTTCACGTGGGAACGCGAGGATCAAATGATGAAAAAGTATCCTCATATTTTTGAAGGGCTGACCAAACACAGAAAACCGCGAAACCCGAAAAACCGTCAGAAATCACCGGAGGTATGAATTAAATTTCGGGACGAAATTTCTTTCTACTAGGGGATGATATGACAAACTGAAAATTTTTCTTACTTTTTCAGACACTCAGCACGACTTGACTCAAATTTTCGGGACGAAAATTCTTTAACATGGGAATGATGTGACAATCGTCAATTTCAGGTTAACTCCGTTAACTCAACTCCGTCAATTCAAACTTAAGATCATTGAATCTATAACGCACACCTCATTACATTTAAACTAGGGTTTAAATGACGCTTAACACTTACTACATGTGTAGTCTTTCGGGAATTGCACCGAAACGCAAACGAGTTGACGCAAACAATTGGTGAATAAACGAAAAACGTCAAAACAATAATTATGTGATAATTATGTGTTAGACTTATGTGTTATGTGATAACATTGTTATAAACGTTAACTCAATGTGCTAGAACTAGTTAATTAAGCTAGAAAAGTAACATTTGGAAGTGGAGGGACCTAGATGTAACATTATTATTATTAATAATATTATAAAACCCTAAACTCTCTTCTCTCTTTCTCTCCCAAACCCGACGGCAGCCTCTAACCCGCCCCCCCCCCCCCTGCGATGGGCCTTCATACACACACATACAATCAAGATTGTTCAAGTTTGATTGAAGATTAAGGTGCTAGGAAGGTATAAACGACTATCCTATGCATCCTTTATACTTAATTTCGATTTTTAATGGGTTAATTACAAACCCTAGATTCCGAAAATTTCATATATTGTGTTCATATGATTTTTGTTTGATTTGATGATGTAGTGATGATGATTTGATAACTAGAATTGATATTGTTACATGTTAATTGTTGTGTCTTTGATTTTGAGATCAAATAAAACCCTAACCATGCATGTATGGTGTAATTGATATGCATGGATAGTGGTTATGGTGTCTAGAATGTTATATGAATGAATTGTGGTCTATAGATGGTTATTATGTTGAGTTTTGTTGCAAACAGTTTCTGGACAGATTGTGTTGTTGATGTTCGATTGACTGTAACGGGGTGTAAATGTGAAAATTTGGTTGAGAATATTGATACTACAGTAAACTAGGTTGAGTCTAGTTTCTAAAGAATATAAATTTGCAATTTTTGGACGTGTAAAAGTTAACCTTTATGATTTTACAAAAACGTTGTGCAAAGCTGAGTTGTTAGACCTGCTGTTAGGTTGTTTTGTAAATGTTATATCTCATGAACTACGAGACCAATTGGGTTGGTTCCACTTCTGGAAGTTGACTTGTTGAGTTAGGAACCTAACCCAAGTGGTCTTGCATTTATTGGATTTTTCATTTAACAGGAATTTCAAATAACATTCTGTTGCGCATGAATTTGACTGTTATGAGTTTGCTGTAATGTTTTGATCATTGTGAGAAACCTATGTGGAATAAAAATAAAATAAAATATGTTCTGGAAACCTAATACATGTATGCTTTTGTGATGATTTTTGGTAAATTAATTGAGATGCTATGATCGGTGGAAATTTTTTCAGTTGAAATTGCTCGAGATCCGCTCGCAAAAAGCTTGAATCAAGCCGAGGTTAACTAAAAATAAAAATAAGTTTTTTTAATAAACGAGCCGGCTCGCATGCCTAAACAAACCTTTTATTTAGATATTTTCTTTATGATAATTAATATATATTTATTTACTACTCACCAAACGAGTTGAGCTTGAGCTCTTTATAGGTTAAACAAATTGAGCTCAAGCTTTAGAAATAGAGCTCGAAACGAGTCGAGCTTGAGCTTGAGCTCTTTTGAAGTTAAACGACCTGAGCTCGAGCTTTAGTTCTCTTTAAGTTAAACAAGCCTGGGTTCGAGCTTCACTTATCGAACTTTAGATAAGTTCAATAAAAGCTGATTGCCTTCCTCTTACACTAATAGTAGCCTTGCTTAATAAACGAGCCTGAGTTTGAGCTTCACTTGTTGAGCTTGAGCCAGCTTGCGAGTTAAAACAAGCCTCTTATTTATATATATATTTTTTATTTATAAGTTATAATAATTAATATTGTTTATTTAATACTGACGAGCCAGGCTTGAGCTTTAGATTAGAACTTGAGCTTTCTATAAGCTAAACAAGCCAAGCTCGAGTCTAGTCGGGCTCATGCTCGGCTCAGCTGTTTGCACTCCTAAATTTCCCCAAATTGTTGTAACTAGGTTTGTTCTGTAGCTGTTAGGGTTTAACATGTAAGATATTATTCTTACATTATGTAATTTATATATTGTTAGATTATTCATCCTTGAAGACAAGAGACCTTGAATGGTACTTCTTTAGCCCTGTATTTTCACAAAATTCAGCAGCTAGTTTCACCGAGACAGAAATTCTACTTGAAAGATTGTACTATTCCACCGATCATAGCATCTCAATTAATTTACCAAAAATCATCACAAAGGCATACATGTATTAGGTTTCCAGAACATATTTTATTTTATTTTTATTCCACATAGGTTTCTCACAATGATCAAAACATTACAGCAAACTCTTAACAGTCAAATTCATGCGCAACAGAATGTTATTTGAAATTCCTGTTAAATGAAAAATCCAATAAATGCAAGACCACTTGGGTTAGGTTCCTAACTCAACAAGTCAACTTCCAGAAGTGGAACCAACCCAATTGGTCTCGTAGTTCATGAGATATAACATTTACAAAACAACCTAACAGCAGGTCTAACAACTCAGCTTTGCACAACGTTTTTGTAAAATCATAAAGGTTAACTTTTACACGTCCAAAAATTGCAAATTTATATTCTTTAGAAACTAGACTCAACCTAGTTTACTGTAGTATCAATATTCTCAACCAAATTTTCACATTTACACCCCGTTACAGTCAATCGAACATCAACAACACAATCTGTCCAGAAACTGTTTGCAACAAAACTCAACATAATAACCATCTATAGACCACAATTCATTCATATAACATTCTAGACACCATAACCACTATCCATGCATATCAATTACACCATACATGCATGGTTAGGGTTTTATTTGATCTCAAAATCAAAGACACAACAATTAACATGTAACAATATCAATTCTAGTTATCAAATCATCATCACTACATCATCAAATCAAACAAAAATCATATGAACACAATATATGAAATTTTCGGAAACTAGGGTTTGTAATTAACCCATTAAAAATCGAAATTAAGTATAAAGGATGCATAGGATAGTCGTTTATACCTTCCTAGCACCTTAATCTTCAATCAAACTTGAACAATCTTGATTGTATGTGTGTGTATGAAGGCCCATCGCAGGGGGGGGGGGGGGCGGGTTAGAGGCTGCCGTCGGGTTTGGGAGAGAAAGAGAGAAGAGAGTTTAGGGTTTTATAATATTATTAATAATAATAATGTTACATCTAGGTCCCTCCACTTCCAAATGTTACTTTTCTAGCTTAATTAACTAGTTCTAGCACATTGAGTTAACGTTTATAACAATGTTATCACATAACACATAAGTCTAACACATAATTATCACATAATTATTGTTTTGACGTTTTTCGTTTATTCACCAATTGTTTGCGTCAACTCGTTTGCGTTTCGGTGCAATTCCCGAAAGACTACACATGTAGTAAGTGTTAAGCGTCATTTAAACCCTAGTTTAAATGTAATGAGGTGTGCGTTATAGATTCAATGATCTTAAGTTTGAATTGACGAAGTTGAGTTAACGGAGTTAACCTGAAATTGACGATTGTCACATCATTCCCATGTTAAAGAATTTTCGTCCCGAAAATTTGAGTCAAGTCTGCTGAGTGTCTGAAAAAGTAAGAAAAATTTTCAGTTTGTCATATCATCCCCTAGTAGAAAGAAATTTCGTCCCGAAATTTAATTCATACCTCCGGTGATTTCTGACGGTTTGTCGGGTTTCGCGGTTTTCTGTGTCTGGTCAGCCCTTCAAAAAGGTGAGGATACTTTTTCATCATTTGATCCTCGCGTTCCCACGTGAACTCCGGTCCACGTCTCGAGTTCCAACGAACCTTAACGATTGGAATTTTGCTGTGCTTGAGCGTTTTGGTTTCCCAATCCAAAACTTGGACTGGTTCTTCAATGAAGCATAATTGTTCATCAACTTGCAGTTCATCCAAAGGGACTACTTGGGTTTCATCAGATAGGCATTTCTTCAAATTGGATACGTGGAATACATTGTGTACGCCACTGAGTTACGTTGGTAGGTCCAGTCGGTACGCCACCGGACCAATGCGCTCAGTTATTCGATAAGGGCCAACGTATCGTGGGTTGAGTTTGTTTCGCTTCCCAAAGCGAACCACACCTTTCCAAGGTGAGACTTTGAGTAACACTTGATCGTTCACTTGAAATTCGAGAGGTTTTCGGCGCTTGTCGGCGTAACTCTTTTGTCGATCTCGTGCTGCTGCCATGCGGTTTCGGATTTGAACAATCTTTTCCGAGGTTTCGAGTACCAGTTCTGGACCAGTGATTTGGCTGTCACCCACCTCTGCCCAGCAGAGAGGTGATCGACACTTCCGTCCGTACAGCGCTTCAAACGGCGCTGCTTTAATACTTGCGTGGTAGCTGTTATTATACGAAAACTCTACCAAAGGTAAGTGAGGTTCCCAACTTTTTCCGAAATCCAACACACATGCACGCAACATGTCCTCTAAGGTCTGAATAGTTCGTTCACTTTGCCCATCCGTCTGAGGATGGTATGTTGTGCTCATATCAAGGCGTGTGCCTAGGGCACTCTGTAGCGACTTCCAAAAGTGCGAAATGAAACGGGAATCTCGATCAGAAATAAATGAGACAGGCACTCCGTGTCTAGACACTACTTCCTTCATGTAGACGCGAGTCAGTCTTTCCATTTTGTCTGATTCCTTAATCGCTAAAAAGTGTGCCGACTTAGTCAACCGGTCAACGATCACCCAGATGGTATCGCATCCCGTCGGTGTCTTAGGTAAACCCGTGATAAAATCCATTGAGATGTGTTCCCATTTCCACATTGGAAGTTCCGGTTGTTGCAGCAAACCAGATGGTTTCTGATTTTCTATTTTGACTCTGGCACAAGTCAAGCATTTGCTCACGTAGGTGGCAATGTCGGCTTTCATATTTGGCCACCAGTAAAGTGCCTTTAAGTCATGATACATTTTATCTGAGCCAGGGTGGATAGAATATCGGGACTTGTGTGCTTCGTCCATCACCAGAGTTCTCAACTCTCCGTACCATGGAACCCAAATCCGGTTCTCAAAATATCGAACCCCGTCCGATCTGGTTTCATGTTGCTTGTTCATGCCCCGCATGAGTTCCGATGGAAGATTATCATCCTTCAAAGCTTCAAGTTGTGCATCGCGAATCTGAGCGGGTAAGCTGGCATGAATCGTGAGTTGCAATGCTCGCACTCGCCTGGGTTTATCGGTTTCTTTTCTACTGAGGGCGCCGGCAACTACATTGGCCTTGCCAGGTGGTACTTGATGGCACAATCATAATCTTTAAACAGCTCGACCCAACGACGCTGTCGCATGTTCAGCTCCTTCTGATCGTAGATATGTTGGAGACTCTTGTGGTCGGTGTAAATGGTAAACTTGGTACCGTACAAGTAATGCCTCCATATCTTAAGGGCAAATACCACAGCTCCGAGTTCCAAATCATGGGTCGTGTAGTTCTTCTCGTGAACCCGTAGTTGTCGAGAGGCATAGGCTATAACCTTATCAAGTTGCATCAGCACACAACCGAGACCTTGTATCGATGCGTCACAATGTACCTCAAAATTCTCTGTTCCCTTGGGGAGGGCTAAAATAGGGGCGCTACAGAGTTTGGTTTTCAACAGTTGGAAAGCGGATTCTTGCGCGTCTCCCCAATTGTACTTAGTACCCTTGTGAGTCAAAGCGGTGAGGGGTTGAGCAATCTTTGAAAATCCTTCGATGAAACGCCGGTAGTAGCCGGCCAGTCCTAGGAATTGCCGCACCTCAGTCGGAGTCTTAGGTGCTTCCCAGTTTTTGATGGCCTCTACCTTACCGGGATCGACATGGATACCGTTCTCGTTGATCACATGTCCTAAAAAGTGAACCTCGCGAAGCCAAAATTCGCATTTCGAGAGTTTAGCGTACAGTTGTTCCTTCTTCAATAATTCCAGAATTATCCTCAAGTGTTCTTCATGGTCAGCTTCATCCTTGGAGTAGACGAGAATATCATCAATGAAAACAATCACAAACTTTTCGAGGTACGCCTTGCATACTCGATTCATGAGATCCATAAATACGCCTGGTGTGTTGGTTAGGCCAAAAAGCATAACCGAAAACTCGTAGTGACCATACCGTGTTCTGAAAGCCGTCTTTGGAATATCTTCTTCGCGCACTCTTAGTTGATGGTAACCAGACCGCAGATCGATCTTCGAGTAAAAACTCGATCCTTGAAGCTGGTCAAACAGATCATCAATTCGGGGTAAAGGATAATGGTTCTTGACCGTCACCTTGTTCAACTCCCGGTAGTCGATGCACATGCGAAAAGTCCCGTCCTTCTTTCTGACAAATAAGACAGGGGCTCCCCATGGCGATGAGCTAGGTCGGATAAAACCCTTATCCAACAAATCTTGCAACTGAGTGGACAGTTCCTGAAGCTCCGCCGGTGCGAGCCGATACGGGGCTCGTGCTATGGGTGCTGCACTGGGTGTCAACTCGATTTGGAATTCCGGAAAATCCTCCGGGAAAACTTCCGGAAAATCTCGCACAATCGGTATCTCTTCAATTCGCTTCTCCTCCGCGGGTTTCTTAACAATCTGCGCCAAAATTGCCGGATGACCCTTTCGTAGATACTTCTGCGCCTTCATGAGGGTGATAACGCTGGTGGTCATGCCGCTTCTCTCGCCCCGGATCGAAATGATCTCGCCGGAAGGGGTAGTAATATGGACTATCTTGTCGTGACATATAATCTCCGCTCGGTTCTCGGATAACCAGTCCATGCCGACAACGACATCGAAGCTACTAAGCGTAAAAGGAATAAGGTCGATATCAAAAACATGACCTGACAGTTTTAACTTACATCCTGAAAGTACATGAGTCGTTACTATAGTCTTACCGTCAGCTAATTCAACTAGGAAACTTAGCATCTAATGGGGTTGGAGTTAGGTCTAAGAGTTGACTAAAGGCTTTCGATACAAAACTCCTATCAGCTCCCGTGTCAAACAATACAGAAGCAAAACAATCGTTCACAGGAAACTTACCAGTCACCACGTACGGATCATTGCGGGCTTGACCCGACCCAATAACAAAAGCTCTTCCTTTACCATTGCTTCCACCACCACTGCCACTTTCATTACCTCCATTGTTGTCGTTCTGTTTCAGCTTAGGGCAGTCTTTCTTAAAATGGCCCTCTTGACCACACTCAAAACATCCCTTAGTCGTCATAGGTGGTTTAGGAGCACCCTTTGCCGCAAGGTCTCCTCTACATTCCTTTGCCTGGTGACCCATCTTTCCGCATCTCTTACACTTGACACGGTCACACGGCCCAGCATGATGATAGTTGCACCTGTTGCACTTCGGATATTTCCCAGCATAGCCGCTCGAACCATGCCCGCTACCGTTGTTATTGTTGTTGTGACCCTGATTGTTGAAGCTCCGGGTGAATTCGGGCTTTCGGTAGTGTTGCTGCTGTGGGGGTTCAAGGATGAGGATCTGGTATTGTCAAACTTTCTCTTTCCATTGCTTGGGTTGTTGTTGCTGTTGTTGTCTGTACTCGGGTTGTCACGGGCTTTAGTGGTTGAACCCCTAGGTGGTAGCGCACCTTGGTTCACTGCTTGATCCGTCAGTTTGTGAGCTAACCGGATCGCTTGTTGAATCGTGGCTGGTCTGGAAGACGTTACCATGCCCTGAATTTGCGATGCCAACCCATCAATATACATTTCAATCCTCTTACTCGGTGGGTCTACCATCCGTGGACACATCACGGCCAACTTGTGAGAACGGGTAGTGTAGGCCTCGATTTCTGAACCCACCATCTTCAATGACCAAAACTCTGACTCCAACTTTGCAATCTCCTCTCTCGGACAGTACTCTTCTCGCATCATATTCTTGAACTCCTCCCAGTTCATCGCGTTAGCCATTTCCAATCCAAGAATCTGTACGTTCGAATTCCACCAAGTGAGAGCAGAATCTTCAAGTGTTCCAGCAGCAAATTTGACTCTACTGGCAGGGGGACAATTACACATTTCAAACGCCGATTCGGCCTTCTCAGCCCAACGAAGGAAGCCTATAGCTCCCTCAGTGCCCTTAAACGTACTGGGCTATTTATCAATTTCACGTTCGGTTGGGGTAAGCAAATGAGGAACAAGGATGCTCAACTCATGGAAGCGGAGCGAGTAAGCGGCGTTATCACCACTCTCTTGCTTAAGATTCCAAAATTCCTCCTCGAGCTTTTGAAGTTCGTGCTTGGGGCAAAACTTCTTCATCATGAGTGCTTTGAGATCGAACCATGGAAGAGCCATAGCCGTTTCCGAACCTTGGAGGTGCATAACACTACTCCACAATGTTAGAGCGGTTTCTCTAAACATGCTTGACGCGAAATTTGTCTTTTTTTCATCAGGGCATTCGCTGTGTCGGAACACACTCTTGGTCGATTTGAACCATTGCAACAAGGTAGTCGCACAATTGGTTCCAAGGAATTTGGACGGGTTGGCACTAGTAAATTGCTTAAGTAGGTAACATGTGGGTTTGGTTAAACGGGTGCAACAACGGGTGCAGGTTGGTCAGCTTGGATTTGGGTTATAAGTTCAGGAATCACAACGACCATTTGTTTGGCGATGAGAGAGGCCATACGTCGAGTGGAGTTCTTGTGCGGTTGGCATCTTAGCGGAGGCATGCTAAAATTTATAAAGAAAATGGAATAAGTTTTGGGTAGAAGGAAATGAATATAAAGGTGGATAAAATAAAATAAGATTTCGATTTTTTATTTGTGAATCCTAGAGTTAGCAAGGAGAAGATGCTAGTGTTAGATAAAATATATAAAACTTTGTTTATAATTAACATACCGAAAACAAACGTAAAAGATTTTGAGATGGTTAAAGCTTAAAAATTTTGAGAATTTGAGATTTATAGAGTCGGGAAAATCGTGCTTGATCCACCATGACTTGATATCCCGACACTAAAAAGTTTATAAAACACCACGTTGGAGTCTAAACATGTGTACGTACCACCGAAACTTTTTCATGTTTTCGACTCAAATAACGATAATAACACAATAAATCGAGATACAACGTCATGTCAAAACGCTAGAACACGTACCACCGCAGTTCTATTGTTTTGACACCGAAAATAAGGATGGCGACCGGAACGCTCGCATTCGACTACTTAAAGTATTGACATTTATAACATGATTTATGGCCTAGAAAAAAGCATTATAACTCAACCATCCCAAGTAAGTATATCACATTCGATTCTTAGAATTTTTTTGTCAAATGGTCATTTTATAATGTCTCGTTTCCTATGATGGCTAAAAACCGGAAATAAACGCAACCTTTAAGGGATTTGAAACAACGGGATCCAAGTTAATCTTGTAATCCATAAAACACAATGAAAATTTACTTTTTGCGTTTTAAGGTAAGGATACCTTGGAAATACTATGAAAGTGTGTGTATGTGAACATTTAGGATATTGGTAAATTTTAAACAAGTTTATAAATAAATAACATGCGATATGAACAATCAATTATAGAGTAAACACGTATAAGCACACGTATAGGACCTAAGCATAACAATTCTAGGTCGTTACGTCTAACCACCTATCCTAATTGTCATGGCTCTGATACCAATCTGTCACACCCCGACCAAAAGCGGCGGCACATGCCGAGGTGTAACGATTGCCCATAAGCACATGACACTATTAAAGCGACAATATTTAATAAACTCATTTCATTTCACAAAATCAAAAATGTCACATAATAATATTCTTAACAAGTCTCAACAAAATGTAGCAAATAAAATATTGTTCATTTTTGCTAATATCCTAATGGTATTCGTGACGTTTTCTTTAAGCATCCAAAATCAACCAAGATTTAAACCTGTAACATTTCATAAAATACAGTTTGTCAACACAAAGGTTGGTGAGCAATTCATAAGTTTGAGCAATAATAGTATATAGTAAGAAAAGCCACAAAACTAGTATACGAAACATTAAATAAGAGCTATAAACTTGGACAAAATAGTTATCTCTAACAAGTTAGCGACACCCAACTATAAGGGGTTGCCAAATAGTTTAGGATTTTATAGTTATCGTTAATTGCATTACGTTAACGACACCTTGCCATGAGGGGTTGCCAAATGGTCTAGGATTTATAGTTCCACCATCCAAAATCGATAAACACATAGGCAAATAAGCATAGAACACTAAATCGAGCAATTATTCAAGTAAAGTATACAACAACGTTTGTGGTTTAAGACCCAAGTATGAAACATTTAGTTTAGATAAGATGAAATGTCACCCCCAAAACAAAAGATAGAAAAAGGGGTATGAAGTTACTCACGTTCAAGTAATAAACTTGAAAGATTGATTATTTGGAGATTTGCCGGAACGACAAGTTTAACGTATGAAGCCTAAATAAAAGAAAGTCTTGGATTTAGAAAGGTTGTCTTGAAGATCTTTAAATAAAATATTTGTTGCAAAAAGTAAACAATTAAAGTTCAAGGTTTAAAATGTAACTATTTAAGAATTTATAATAATAACCTTTTTAAATATGTAAGTTTGCTCGAAACCGGGTTAAAGTATCTAACCTTAATATTTACTTAACCAATGTTAAGTAACAAGGTGGGGAAAATGCTAAATTGCAAGTTCCATTGGGCTAAAGATACTAAAACGGGTCTTTAACGAGTGTTCGGGTCTTGACGAATGGTCAAACCCAAAGTCAACTTTCCAAAATATTAATTGTTATGAGATAACTCACAAAAACTTTATAAGGCTTAACCAAGTATGTAGATCTATTATTTAGAACTAACAACGTACATTAAGCGAGTGTTCGGTTTTGTCAGTCAAAACTTTGTTATGAGATCAAGTAGGATCCAACATTTCCAAGTACTTAAGAAAATAATAAAAATCAGTTTGTAAACTATTTTAGATAAATATACAAGTCTTGATAGCTAAAAACACACTTGTGTGTCTTAAGCGAGTAAAAATTGGATCGGTTCGGTTTCCATCTCACAACAAGTTCATAGATGGATTCCACATACCCATATATCATAGATCTTGTATAATAATATACATATGAAAATATTTAAGTTCTACAACTAAAAAGTCAACAACAAGTTTTTTTAACAAAAGTTCGGTTTCCATCTCACAATGAGTTCATCGATGGTCTCCACATACCCAAGGCTTGTAAATGTGACTAACAAACTAAAATGAGCAGAAGTTAGGCATAACTAATATGTATAAATAAGAACTCGAAGTCCTCCATGAAGCCTTGCGTTATGACGTTTGAAACTTAACCAACCGAGTCGATGAAGTAACTAACAACGGTAACAAGGGGTGTGTATTATATATATGTTGTACCATCATATTCAAGTGTTAGTAATGTTAGATGAACAAGTTAAAATGAAAGACTATAGTTAGTTTGACTTGAGAAGTCAAACCTTCAAGAATACATAAATAAACAACCTTGAATCTATGGAGGATTTGAGAGAGAATTTGGAGTAAGAGCAAGTGTAAAATAAAGAATATGAGTGTGTATATATAGGGTAAGGGTCAAAGCTTATTTATAAGATTCTCTTTTATGTTTTGCATGAAAATAGGTTGGTTAAACAAACAAGCAAAGCACAAAACAACAAACAAAAACGAAATGGTGTACAGGGGGCCCTAGACGCTGCACGGCCACCTCCTAGCCCTCTGGTTGCGCGGCGTGGCGTGCCCAGGGGGAGGGGGGCTGGCCCAGCTCGTCTAGTGGTTCGTTTCGCGTTCAGAAGTTCGTTTTCGATGTAATTTGCTTGTTTTAAGTCCGTTTTCGAATCCGTAAAAGAGGTTTTTCAAATTAACATAAAAATCCAATATTTTATATATCATGAGTTTCGGTTTACAAAACGGGTCGGTTTACAAAGTAAAACAATGCATAAACGAATACAAACAAGACCCGAAATTGACGAATGTCGCACCAGCCTTGAATATCCTCAACAGACGTATCAGTCTTTGAATCAAATCTTGTATCAACTTTTTTGCCCTTTGATTCCTTCTCCAGGTGATCCTCGGCTGCTTTAAAAGTTTCTTCATTAAAGACCGGAGCACCCTGATCAACATTCGATCGTTGAAATAGATCAGGGTATTCCTCAGCCGTTATGTCTTCAATGTCAACTTCCTCGTCTTCATAAATGAAAGATGTGTTCATCTGAATAGTCGGATCATTCAAGACCTCTTCATCATTCTCGACCTCCACGTCGTTCTCAGCCTTTAACACGGTTAGCTCATCGCCATTTAGACCCAGCAGTATAGAAATGTGCTCTCATGTTAAGGACCTCTCAACAAATTGTTCCGCTTCGATTTCATTAGCATTCACAATGCTTCTGACCATCCCCGACCCATCAATAAATATAACAGTATTGGCTTTTATCGACTCAATGGGTTTAACATTCTTGGAGTCATTATAAACAACCAGCTGTTTACCCGATTCACCAGCAGCAGCACTAGTACCTGCACCAGAGGATGAGTCGTGAGTTTGTTTCATCTCACCCCCAGCACCTGGCTCATCAGGATCTTCATCATCGTTTATGAGTTTCTTGAGCGCATCATCTTTGCATGTAAGCTGCAGAATCATATCTTCTTGTTGTTGTAACTTCACCCCTAAGACGTTACACATTCCGTAACGAACTAGCTCCACTTCGTTACATTACATATGAATAAATAAACATTAACGAACTGCCTACTAATTCGTTAAACATCCTTAACGAATTAGGAGGGAACATAGCTTAAACATCTAGTTCGTTAAACGTCCTTAACGAAATAGACTATCTTAACGAACTAGGCTTAATATAATAATAGTTATTTCATTAATTAATACAAATGATAAATACAAAGACTCGAGACGCAAAACCGTGCACTGGCAAAATTTAATGGTTTCATTTAAGTTCATTTCAATTTTTGAAATGTTTTATACATTGATGAATTTTTAGTTTTATATTTAAAATTTTTTAAAACTTTTGATTTCCCACGAAATTATGTTTTCAAGTGTTTTGTAACCCATGCGATGGGACAAATTATGTGAACCATCCGATTATCTAAGTAATTATGGGTCGACACGTAATTATCCAAGTCCTCACATAGAAATAATAATACTTAAATCGTGTGTCATAATATATAATCGAAAGTAGTTGGGATAACAGTACAAATGTAAAGATGATAAGGACATGGTGGATACGCTGCTGGTAGATCCTGTATATAAGTGTCATTATCGGATTTTCATTTTATGCGTTGTTTCAGCCACTCGAACGTCCATGTTATGCTAAAAGTTTTATATTTAAAAAAATGTTTTACCTTAAAATAATATAAATATTTTATCACTATTATTGTCTTAGTTTTCTATAATTTTAGGACGAAATTCCCAAAAGTAAGGGAGACCCAACATTTAGGATCTTTTTATATTTGTGTTTGTATTTGTATACCCGATTGGGAACGTAATTCAGTATTTTGAATTAACAAAAACTTGTAATTATTGATATTTAACTTGGTTTAACTTATTAGATACTGGTCAAACCACCCTTAGAAACCCTTAAAATCACTTAAAATGGCTTAAAATGCATTTTTGGAACATCAGGGACCAAATCTTGTGTTTTAAGCTCTAAGAAAACCCGTCTAGTCATGGTATACGTACACATTCATTTTCCCCTTCTACAAGAATTAATCTCTATGTTTTATGAACCGATTTGTCTCAATTAAATTATTCAGTTACCTTAATCATGTAATTTCTAAAACAATTACTTATAATCTCTGCATTCTTAACCAAGTCACAATCATAAACCCTAAAACCTTTTATCTTTGCCAGCTCAAGCAAAATCCATGAAATTCCTCTCCTCTTTTCATCATCTTCTTCAAGAATTGGTCAAGTTCATTTTTATTATGTTGACTTTCAAGTTCAAGACATCTTTGACCACATGTTTTTCCTAGTTCTAATCCATGTTTGGGTAAGTTGTATTCTGCATTTTCTTCACTTTTAATCAATAATCAATAACCTTTAATCGATTTCAAAGATTGAGGGGATTTATCAGGTCAATTGGACACCGACCCGTTCAAGGGCAAATTAGTCAACAAAGTTGACTAATCGATTTTTATTGCTTCTAGTCGGAATTAGCTTTCAGCCCAGAAGACTTTTATGTTTACTTTGAGATTTTTAATGTGCTGACTAAAACCCAGCTCCCGGCTCGCTATCCGGATTCTGGTCAGTATCAGCTCGCTAATTTATTAAAAATATCATAGCCGGAGTTCAATACATCCGTTTGGATTGGTTCTAGCGGTTATGTTCTCGATTTTGACTCTAGTTTCGTTTGTACATGTCTCAGGTCTGTTTGGGTCAAATAACTTGGCATGCTATTTTCACTCGTTTATTGTATCTTTCGGTTTACTCACTTAATCATCAAGGTGAGTAATCACTCCCATATTTTACTGTTTTCAAATACTTTTGGGGACATATGTGTGTCTATTCTTATTTTTCATACTACATATTATCCATACTAGCATATTATGATTATTGTGTTGTTGATCGATTAGATATTTATTTATTGTTTACTTGCTTATTTATTTAATTCTAGCATTTGGAGAGGTCCATCATTGATTATAGTATGTCTTGATTATTGCATGCCATCTTAGTAGCCAAACCCCAATTTGCTAGGCAATGGCCAAACGAAACCAATTACTTGTTTTGTTTAATTGTTGATACTCACAATATTGGTTTGTAGTTTTTATCTTATATTGTATTTAGTGTCAAAAATTGGTGATTATAAGAGTATTTCCATAGGTCATTCATATTTTTGTGAGTGGGTTATCTATATTATATAAAGTAATTGTAAGTGGTTGTGACTTGTGATTTTATTATCCTTACATTTAAACTAGATACCCTAGATTCTCATATCGGTTATGTGAAACTTTCACTTTTCCTTCCTTTCATCAACTTTCAGGTTCAAGATTACTCTTTGAGATTGTATTTTTGGTGTAATTATATCTATGATTATAAGAGCATTATTAACATGTCTTTCATATTATTTAGAGTGGGTTCCCTATATTATATAGAGTAGTTGTAAGTGGTTGTGAATATAGTAGATAGAAAAACTTTTATTCATGGGTAAATATGGAGAAACAATATTCACTCTCTAAGTCTCTACATAAATACGTTGTCTCTTCAAGTATTAAATCAAAGTTATATCTAATTGTTCACATTTTCATAATTCATAATGTGCAAATTGTATAATATTCAAACAATATATAAATATATATAAATATATATATATATAGGGAGAGGATCATGAGAGAACTCTATTTTATAGAGAGAACTAGAGAACTAATAATGAAGTATTTTTAATTTAATTAAAAAAAATATAAAAATTTTTTTTTTCATCATACTTATATGTTGTTATTCTTCATCACAAAAAAATAAAAATTAAAAAAATAACGAGTAATGCATATATGCAATACACCGACTTTTTTATAATGCATATGTGCAATAGTATGCATTTTGATATTTGAAATAGTGTTGAATAGCATTTATATAGTTGTTTGTATTGTTTATTTGCAATTGTGTTATATTATATACAAAAATTAAAAAAATATCAATATAGTGCATATGTGCATTAGTGTTGTATTACATATATGCGATAATGTGTTTTGCATACAATTATTAGTGTCGTATTTGCATATATTCAATAGTGTGTATTAGATAATGCAATTGTGTTGTATTATATGCAATAAAACACTATTGTATATATGCAATAGGCATTAGTGCACATATGCACTACAGTACTACACCGACAAGTTTTTTTTTTTTAGTATCAATATCATCTTATTAGAATGAGGAAATAAAAAAAATCACAAAATAATTTTTTTTTTAAAATAGTTAAAAATAATTCTTTACTAATTCTCTAGTTCTCTCTTTAAGAGAAGTTCTTTTTAGATCCCACCCATATATATATATATATATATATATATATATATATATATATATATATATATATATATATATATATATATATTCTTATTGACCAAAATCAAATAATTATTATGTTTTAATTAAATTTAATTATGTTTTGGTGTTTCCTTAATATAAAACCATTTTCAAATAAATTAGATTTTCGACATTTACATAAATCACAAAATACAATCATTTAATTATGGTTTCTAATTTGTAATTAAGTCATTCAAAAACTAAATCATTTTGAGTTCAACTATATGAGGCTTCAGTTATCGTACATTTTTGTCACCGATCCGTTCATCTAAAACTATTTTTAGGTTCGTTTGATAACGCAACCATTTAGAAAGGTATGTTTTTTCTTTTTGATGTCATGTAAGGCCCCGGTCCCGGTGCCCGACATTGGCGTTGGATTTACTCATAAACACTGTTCCAAATATCATAGTGAACTAAAACTTTCACTAAATACTTAAAACATTAAACATTCATACATAAAAACATGTCTTTAAAGTTCAAAACATCATAAAACATTTAACTTCAGATCTTCAGATGTCAGCTTCTTTATTCTTCAACCATGTGTGCTCCTCAAGCCAACTCCTTTAATCTATTTACATATGTGCATACTAAAAGTCAGCTACGCTGAGTGAGCTCTAGTTAACCATGCAATATATTCACATACTTAACCTGTTTGCATTCCTTTCATACATGCATACATACTTTCATTCTTTCTTTCATACTTTCATTCTTTTAACCTGTACTTTACATACATAACTATCTATACGTTTTAAAGAGCATTTCGTCCTAGAACCTTCGCAAATATTATTAGGGTCTGTTACCTACATTCGCATATATTATTAGGGTCTGATCCCGACATTCGCAGATTGTTATTAGGGTCTGCTCCCTACATTTGCAGATATTATTAGGATATGTATCCTACATTCGCAGATATTTTAAGGGTATGTTCCCTTCATTCACAGATATTATTAGGGTATGTTCCCTTCTTACTTGTATAATCATACATACATACAATTATAATAGTACATCCTTACACCTGTCCTTTCACATACTTACAACATTCAGAAGGAATACTCTTGCCACTTAAGGTAACTGTATTAACTAAACACATAGGAGTATGCACACAACCCCAAAAACATAACAGAGAAAAAGGGCTAGAAACTCATTGCGTCTTGTTCCTTTCCGAGTTTATGGTCACACCTCTTCTCAGTTGGGCATGAATAACTGTGTAGCAATTAACAAGCATATTTTAAAATTCCTAATTATATCATATTTCTAGGTTAATGATATCCCTAACTAACGGGGGTCCGGGGGCAGCCCCCCTGGCAGGGACATTCTAGGGGCGGCAGTCCCTAGCGGGGTCCAAGGGGCAGAGCCCCTGGATGGGGTTAACCCCCGTAAACGTGTCATTACATATCCGTCGTATATGTCAAACCTACATATCCGCCGTACAAGTTAAGCTTCACATATCTGTCGTATAAGTTGGGTTCATATATCCGCCGTATAAGTTGGGTTCACATATCCTCCGTATAAGTGTTGCCTACATATCCGCCATATATGGTGTCCAACATATCTGCTGGATATGTTTGTAACATATCCGTCGTATATGTTGGGATTCACATATCCGCCGTATCAGTTGGGTTTACATATCCTCCGTATAAGTTGGGTTCAAATATCCGCGGTATAAGTGTTGCATACATATCCGCCGTATAAGTGTTTCCTACGTATACGTCGTTTATCTCACCCAACATATAAGCCGTATACGTTGTCCAACATATTCGCTAGATATGTTTGTAACATATCCGCCATATATGTATATACATATACGCCACATATGTATATACATATACGCTCCCAACATATCCGTTGGGCACATATCCGTCGGATATGTGCAGGTTTGCCATATTTTCAGCGATTCCGGCACCATCATCTGCTGTTAACCACCATGGTTGGTCGGATTTTGATCGCTTATGGTCCAGGTAGCTTCAGGTGTCTAGATCCAAGCTAAGGTATGTAAAATCCCGTTTTCTGGTTTCGGTTAATAAACGAAAGTATGAGTTATTATGAGTCGGGCTAGTGTTGTGTAAAATGGAATTGGGTTATGGACTTGGGTTATGAAGGAAAGAGGAAAAGACCATGGGCTTAAGCCCATGATATATAATTATATAAGTTATTAATACCCATTTAATTTCATTTCACACATATTCCATACACCTCCTAAAACACACACTTAAGCTCTCTCTCTAGCCGAAATCACCAAGGAAACCGATCCCGATCCAAGGTAATGATAGTATGATCTTGTATGAGCTTAAACCCATTAGATATAGTCACAAAACGACGAGCCAACACCGTTAAACCATTTACGTCACGAGATCCGGGTGGAATCAGGTATAAACTGAACCTAAGATGAGCTTAGGGATCACCCTAGCTCAGATCTGGATCGAACAGGACGAAAAACGGTGAAAAACGAGTTAAAACCCGTTTTTTTCGGCGAATCCACGGTTTTCCGGCGACGACGCCGAAAATAGTACAAGGAAGGGAAGGTCAGGGAATATTTCTGACATTCCCTAACCTACCCCTAATTCGCTAACGGGAATTTAACGAATTAAAGGTGATTCGTTAACTGATTCGCCTAAGGGGAGCATATCGAACTAGCTCTGGTTCGTATCCGATTCGTTAAGGGAAAAAGGTAACGATTTACCCTTGATTCGTTATAGCCAGTTCATTAAAGGAGATAACGAATTGGAAGGTCCAATTCATTACATGGACTGATTCGCTACATGAACTGATTAGTCAAAGGACCAGTTCGTTATAAGGTCCAATTCGTTTAATAACCAGTTCCTTAAAGGGTTCAATTCGTTACAAGGACCAGTTCGCTAAGATAAGCCAATTCGTTAAGAGTAATGTAACGAACTAGAAGTTTAACAAAAGGACAGAATGGTCCCTGAACTTAGAAAAAGAATGATTTAATTACAAAGAAGCCCTTGAACTTTTAAGTAGAAAATTAATTAATGATTCAAAATGCTAATGGAAAATGTGATAAGACAGGGGCTCTACCCCTTGGACCCTGCTCGGGGCTACCGCCCCTAGACCCCGCTGCCAGGGGCGCTGCCCAGGACCCCCGTTCGTTGAGGGTTATTACTAGACTAGAAACGCAATGGGAGTAGTGATAGTTAATTGATACGTGTAATTGTTATACAATTAGTCGAGCACAGCTAAGGAAATTAATAACAATTAACGGTGAACGTAATCGAGTTCAGGTGAGTTTCTAGCCCCACTTACTTGTTATGTTTTCGGGGCTGTGTGCATACTCGATGTGATAGTCAATACACTTACCTTAGGTGGTAAGTGTATACCTTGTATGATTTATGTATGATGATTGCGTGACGGTGCGTGAATGATCTTCGGATATTGCATGTGTCGTCAAGTGGTAGTTAATGGTATGATTGATATGTATGATGTATGAATGATGTATGTATGAATATATATGATGTATGAATAATGTATGTATGATATGTTGATGGCACGTGAACGCTCTTCGGAGATTGCACGTATTGTCAAGGAAAGTATGTAAAGGACAAGTATGTTATAGTAGTACGAATGTAGGGAACCGACCCTAATAGTATCGGCGAATGTAGGAAACCGACCCTAATAGTATCGACGAATGTAGGGAACCGACCCTAATAATATCGACGAAATTAATAGGGTGAAATGCCCTTTTTAAAAACGTATATGTACGAATGGGAGTATTACGTAAGTATGAAAGAAAGGATGAAAGTACGAATGTATGTAAGCATGTAAGTAAATATGAAGGTATGTACCTTCGGGTGCATATGTCAGTAGGTGAATGTATTGAATGTCGTATGTTTAACTAGAACTCACACAGCATAGCTAACTTTTAGTATGCATGCAGGTGAGTAGAATGATGCAACTTTCTTGAGGGGAAGCACATGGCATGGATTTGAAGACACTGGCATCTCAATGAAGTGTTATGTTATGATATTTAAAAGACAATGTTTTATGTTTAAATAATTTGAATGCTCGTTAAGATAAGGATGAATGGTCATGTAATGTAATGGTTTGAATGTTTTAATATTCCGCGTATGTTTATATTAACTATGATATTATGAACTGTGTTTATGAGTAAATCCAACGTGAAAAGTGAGGAACCGGTAACGGGGCCTTACTAGATGGCCCTTAAGCTCGTTTTTGATTGATTAAACACCCGATTAAATCTAGATATAGATTTAAACTGCTCATTTGGCATTCCGGGGCTGCGGTGTCGGGTTCTAAAATGTTGGGTCAGCTGAAATGATTTGTTACATTCGGTTGGTCTTGGATCGTTGAATATAATAGTGTAGAGAGTGTTTGGATTATGTGTGTGTTTTTTATGGTGTAGGCTAGTGTGTAGAATGGATGAAGATGGAAATAATTAGGGTTTAAGGGGTATTTATACTCCTTAAGCCCATGG
The DNA here is from genome assembly GCF_021521415.1 of Bidens hawaiensis. NCBI lineage: Eukaryota > Viridiplantae > Streptophyta > Magnoliopsida > Asterales > Asteraceae > Bidens > Bidens hawaiensis. The sequence goes on along the minus strand of NW_027491889.1, from coordinate 509,400 downwards.
ACCTTAGGCTCATCTTCATCTTAAGTACATAATTAATTCCATCTATTTTTGCCTACCATCATTTTATCATTATTATCATATTACTATTATTATTATTATTATTATTTTTCCACTAACTCAAATTAATTCTTCCAACGTAAATAATATTTTAATATTCCGCATAGTAATTTCGGGATGTTACATGTCATTATGATGCTAGTTGTTTACTGTAATTAACCAACTTTATACAAATTTATCCGGCGTTATTTATTTATGTTTATTATATTATGTTTTCTCCTTTTGATTTTGCAATCACCATGTTTTTATCTTTTACTCAAAACTAAATATTTATCAAATTGCAAAGAATTCCTATTAGAACTAGGTTGTTCACGAACTGAGCCGAACCGAATGTAACAACTCGGAGTTTCCAATTTATATTACCTGACCCGCTTTTATATTAGGGAAATTTTACCAAGAAATATCGCGTTATTCGAGGTAATTATTATTTTATTAATAGTTGTTTATTATATTTAATTTAAATAATATATATAAAATAACTTTGGATTATGTTCAATTTTTACCCTAAACTATACTTTAACCTTTTAGTGTTTCCATCTATATTCTCTAGGGAACAATCTGCAATTTTATTAAATTATTATATCACCTGGCCCATCTACCCAGTACCAAACCCGTTAACCCAGCCCATATCGCATCCATCGACCCAATTAAGATTTCGTGTGCATTAATCTTCGATGTAAACTTATAACTGATTTGTTCGTTTGATTATTCTTACCTATTACGCCTTATCGACACTTGGAATTAGGAAAATGAAATCATATTGATACGTATTAACTATTATAACGAATCCTTCTTTAACCCGTCATAGGTATAAATATATTAATCACCTAGAGATCAAGATAATGCAATTAAGTTAGTCTGCTCAATCCCCTTGACGTCGCCTACTAAAGCCTTATACTTAATCGAATTATCTTAGCTGAAATCGTTTGTTGTTCATAAAGTTTCTGACCGGCCGTTAATTGGTCATCAAATTAGCATCGTTACAGGTAATTAGTTATATGGTTGTGTTCGTCGACCCTGATAGTATCGGCGAATGTAGGGAACCGACCCTAATAGTATCACCGAATGTAGGGAACCGACCCTAATAATATCGACGATGTTAATAGGGTGAAATGCCCTTTTTAAAAACGTATATGTACGAATGGGAGTATTACGTAAGTATGAAAGAAAGGATGAAAGTACGAATGTATGTAAGCATGTAAGTAAATATGAAGGTATGTACCTTCGGGTGCATATGTCAGTAGGTGAATGTATTGAATGTCGTATGTTTAACTAGAACTCACTCAGCATAGCTAACTTTTAGTATGCATGCAGGTGAGTAGAATGAGGCAACTTTCTTGAGGGGAAGCACATGGCATGGATTTGAAGACACTGGCATCTCAATGAAGTGTTATGTTATGATATTTAAAAGACAATGTTTTATGTTTAAATAATTTGAATTCTCGTTAAGATAAGGATGAATGGTCATGTAATGTAATGGTTTGAATGTTTTAATATTTCGCGTATGTTTATATTAACTATGATATTATGAACTGTGTTTATGAGTAAATCCAACGTGAAAAGTGAGGAACCGGTAACGGGGCCTTACTAGATGGCCCTTAAGCTCGTTTTTGATTGATTAAACACCCGATTAAATCTAGATATAGATTCAAACTGCTCATTTGGCATTCCGGGGCTGCGGTGTCGGGTTCTAAAATGTTGGGTCAGCTGAAATGATTTGTTACATTCGGTTGGTCTTGGATCGTTGAATATAATAGTGTAGAGAGTGTTTGGATTATGTGTGTGTTTTTTATGGTGTAGGCTAGTGTGTAGAATGGATGAAGATGGAAATAATTAGGGTTTAAGGGGTATTTATACTCCTTAAGCCCATGGACCTTAGGCTCATCTTCATCTTAAGTACATAATTAATTCCATCTATTTTAGCCTACCATCATTTTATCATTATTATCATATTACTATTATTATTATTATTATTATTTTTCCACTAACTCAAATTAATTCTTCCAACGTAAATAATATTTTAATATTCCGCATAGTAATTTCGGGATGTTACATGTCATTATGATGCTAGTTGTTTACTGTAATTAACCAACTTTATACAAATTTATCCGGTGTTATTTATTTATGTTTATTATATTATGTTTTCTCCTTTTGATTTTGCAATCACCATGTTTTTATCTTTTACTCAAAACTAAATATTTATCAAATTGCAAAGAATTCCTATTAGAACTAGGTTGTTCACGAACTGAGCCGAACCGAATGTAACAACTCGGAGTTTCCAATTTATATTACCTGACCCGCTTTTATATTCTGGAAATTTTACCAAGAACTCGTCGGTTCCGAGCTGTTGGTCGGAACTGGTGTTCGTTAATATTAGGGATAAAGTGAGGAGTGTGTGTGAGAGAGAGGGAGAGAGAAAGAGATTTTAGGAAGAGAGAGAGAGTTTTATTCTTTTAAATGTATTTATTTTTTGATTATAAATTTCTAATTATTAAATAAATATGTAGATTTGCAAAATTACTCTCATGTGTCTTGCACATGACTGGATTAAACGATAAAAGTTAACTAGGTTAGGGAAAAAGCCAAAAAGGACATAATATGATTTAGTTTTAAATGTAAATGATGTTTTTTATTATTAAGTTTGTTAAAGGACAACCATTGAAAAAACATGCAAACATAAAGACTAGTTTTGCCATTTTGTCTAAAAATAATAAAACTTTTATTTTTAATTTTATTTCGTTTAAAACAAAATTATTCAAAACATGTTTTTGGAATTTTTTTATTAAATTCATATTTTTATTTATCTGTTATCAAAATGTGGATTAAAATAAAACACTTTTGTTCGTAAATTTTTTTTTTTGGTTTTACATTGCTTTGTTATTTTTTTCTTTTATTTTTTTTTTCTCGAGAGTTTTGTTTTCATATATATATTAGTGTACAACACGTTTATAAATGATACAACTGTTTTATGCTTATAAAAAAATAAAGATTTTTGAGTTGTTTTATGACAAAAAAATATGTTTAAAAAAAAGATAGGATACATGGTTGATTTTGATGTTTTTTCCTCGACGTTTAGGATTTTAAACGTTGTTGAATAAAAATTTGTATTCAAACTAGAGTATTTGTTATATCGTAAGCTATACGAGTATCGGTAATCAGTATTTTATCGGTACTTGTATGAACTGAACCAAATTTGATTGAAGATCGATACCAATACCGACGTCGGCATTTGTTTTTGTGGATTTTGTTGTTTTGTATAATCATATTTCTGGCAAACTGAACCAAGTCTGACTAAATAGTATCGCTGCCAATATCGATAATAAATCAAACTCAATTTTTAAATACTCTTGTATAGAAAAACGACTTGAAGAAATAACCATAATAAAGTAATTAAAAAAAAGAGAATAAAAAACCAAAAAAAAAAATCGTTTTCAATTGGTTTTTATTAAAAAAAAGTAAATAGAAAAATTTGAACACAAGAAACTGTTTCAAAAAAAAACGTTTTTTAATATTTTTATTTGAACAAAATGAAAAACAAAAACTTAAAGTTATATTATTTCTTTTTCATTTTTTATTTATCCTTTTTATAAATTTTTAATAAGAATTATTTTATTAAATAAGATTAAGAGTGAGAAAATATAATTTTATGAAGAAAACCTATTTGGGTAAATGCTTTTTAAATCACCTATATTGATAAATAATTTTTTCATTTCACCCGTTTTCATAAAAAAAACTCCTTTTCTGAGACTCATTTTTAGTATTAACATATGATAAAAGTTATTTTCAAAATAAAATATGTTTCTTTTTCATTTGTATATAATTAAAATGTTTAGAAAGTTATTAGTGTAATTAATAAGATAAGTCATGATTGTTTAATCAATTAAAGCTATCCAATGAGATTAGGTGTAAAAAAACTTATAAATGATTAAAACACTACCTAGAGAAATATTTTTCAAACAACATCAATTTACTAAATAGTTTTTTCACCAACACTTGTTTGGAAAAAAAAAACTCCGATTTAGTGGATCATTCTAATCCCCAAGGTGTTATGTGTTAAATGTAACAATTTCGCATTGTTCTAACGAATTTAAATGCATTGTTACAATAAAATCATAATACATAATATTTCACATAATAAAATCATCAATTTTATGGTATATTTTTTACAAATTTCATAACAATCATCAATTTTATGGTATAGTTTTAAAAATATCTGTCATAACAAAATCATCAATTTTATGGTATAGTTTTTTTAATAAGTAAATTTACGAAAGTTATGTGAGCATTATAAACTTGATGGAAATATAATTAAATGAAAAAAGGGTAAAAATATAGGTTATTTTTTATTTAGTAATTAGTTAATTTATAATTTAAATTCTCCGATTATATCGTACTTGAATCACATATCGTTGGAAAGAGTAATGGTTAATGGACCCATTGGTCATGTTTTTCGTTGGGTGTAATTTGGCCACAAATACAATGCGGAATTCCATGGGAGCACAGGACCGGCACAGGTGATGGATGGTTTCTACACGTTGACATATGTATTGTAAGCTTCTCTTAAACTCAAGTGAAACCAATGTTCAGGGTGTTGCATGGGGAAGTGCAACAAATGCACAGGAGCGTGCATGGTTATGGTGGGGGAATGCAACACACCAAATGTTTGATGATCGTTGTTGCTTGTTATGTGCTCGAATGCTTAGGTTTATTGGATAGTCCTGGCTCTCATGATAGATTGTTTAGGTGTACGTGCCTAGGTGTGTTAACACAATCAAACACGTCAGTTGAGAGTTTTGTCCGCTCTCTTGAATCCTGACGAGTAATGTAAGATGACATGAGTAACCATTATCATAAAGAGGACGAAGTGGCTGGCTCTTGGGCAATGACAATATGTCTTCTATGACTCAACGAGTAACTTATAACATTAATATTCTCATTAATACACTTATTAACAAGTTTATTACCTATAAAAATAAAAGACCACTAATGCAAAATAATAATAATAATAATAATAATAATAATAATAATAATAATAATAATAATAATAAAATTATAATTGTAATTATCGAGTCTAAAACCAAATCAAATAATTGTAAAGCCAAATGACCAACTAATTTTAATATTGATTGTCGTTCCATGATAATAATATATTCGAATCATACTAGCTTTAGGTTATACAAACTATATCTCCTTATGAATATCTCAACAACAATGTACCCACATGAAGTATTACTTTGTATAGATCATACATGGCTGATTAATATAGCGGACGAGATTATCAAGAATTTATGCTGACATGAATTATAAATTTAGAAGTTAGCAAGTGATAAAAAAAACCAGTAAAGTCAAACCAAAGGTCAAAGTTGAATAAACGTAATTAATTGTTTGATGTATTAAGAAATAGAAGTTGACGTGCTTGTCTTTTCTCGGTGTGCAAAGTGAGCTTGTGGAATGCAGGAGAAGGGGATGGGGTCGCCACTTTCATTATCCGAAAAGGTTCCTAGTGTTTGTGTATGCAAAAGGTGGTCTGAAGAAAGAATCCTAAGAATTTAGATTATCTTATATGCTTAATTCTTGATAGAACAATGTTTTAGGATGATTACTGACCCATCTTTTTTTTATATCATCCTTAGGCTGTTCTTTACGATGGGGTATCGAAACCCCTCTACAGTACCACGTTAGCGCCACGTAGACATTGGGGGCATTGAAGCCCTAACCTATAATGCCCCTCTATAGTGAGGGGCTTTAAAACTTTTTTTTTCATAAAACAAAAAAACGAACACAATAATAATAACAAACAAACTAAATTAAATATAAAAACATATATATAAAAACTAAAAAACATTACAGCTATTTTTAGTTGTCGACGTCATGTTGCTAGTTCCTCCAAAGATGTTCAACCCAATACGATCAAAGACTGAATTTCGTTTCCCTTCTTTGTGTTCTTAATGAATTAGCAATTTTCTTATCTGCGTTTAGTGTTGAGATCGGCTCTGGCGCATCGTTGTACTCGCCTTGACAAATTGCTCTATCTGAATCCTCAAATATCATATTATGCAAGATAATACAAGTATTGAAATTTTTACGTTTATCGCCAATTGGGCACGTAAAGCTAAGAACCAACGTGGCCCACTCCGGATAAATACCGTCGACTAGATAATATATGTATTCGTAGTTGATATCATTCGTGGAGAATGAGGTGTCCGGTGCAACTCCGTCTATGACGCGGTAGGGGACGATTTTATGACAGTTATATCATTGTTTCCACCGGGCATCCCAAAAAACGCATGCTATATCCAAAGATCAAATGATGCAACCACCTCAAGAATAATTGTTGGGTCATCATTATCATCCCGATGATATTGACCTTGCTAAGCAACTGGACAAACTTCTCAATCCTAGTGTGTGCAATCGAGGCTACCAAGCATCCCAGGAAAACCGTGTCTTTGTTGATGCACCTCGTATATTTTTGTATGTCACTTTGAGTCGGCCTCCTCAAATATTTTTTTATGATATAGTTAAGGAATACATAATATTAATAATTTTAACAAAGTTTATAAATTTTACACTCAAAATAAGAAGGTTTAGAAATAAATAATTAAAATGATACTAATACTCATATTCGTAGAAAGTGTGAAGGGATTCACGATCTATTGTCTCCGACATTTGTAAATACTCTTCCATGACGTCGCTCGTAGTCTCGTACGCTAATTGACGAATTGCCGTCATGCATTTGTGCATAGGAGAAAATCTCGGTTTACCTCTCGTGTCCTCTTGTTGTTGGAAAAATGCATAATCACGCTCTAAATCACCAACTATTAGTAAAAATAGTTGGCGAGCCATCCGAAAACGGTGTCGAAAGCGTTTCGAATCAAAAGTTGCGTCCGACGAAAAATAATCAATTATCAACCGGTCATAAGCACCTACACGATCCCGTTGAAGATGATGTCGTCTTGTTCGTGATTGTGAGTTTTTGCAATGCTCGACTAAGAGTTGGGCAGCCTCTCGAATAGCACTAAATATCGCTTCATTCTCTGAATCCGAATATGAAATAACGTCGGGATCGGGGTAGTAGTCGGGTGTCCTAGATGATTCGGAAGACATATTTTTGGAGATAATTTTATAAGTTAAAGAGGTGAATGAGATGTTTGTAGAGATTGAGTGAATGATATATATATACACACACACACATACACAATATAATTTTGGATTTTCTTTTTATTTTTTAAACGATAATAATACCGTTGAGAATGAGGGCCCACAATTATTCCTCAATGGCGCTGGTCGTTCCAAGCCCCCCTCCCCTCGTTTTGCCACCCCCGCTATCCGCGCCCCAAAGGCGCCCACCTTAAACGTCGATAGCGTATGGTCTTAGAGTTTCAAATGTAACTTTATTAGTGCACTAGTGTGATCCTCCCGTGTTACAGGAGTTTATTTAAGTTTTTGTTTTAAATCATTTTGATATTTTATGATGATTTATTTTATGTTTTAACATAGTTTGTTTTAATTTAATACATATATATTAGTTTGTTATTAATTTTTTTGTGTTTGGGTATTTTCAATTGAGATGTGTAGGTTTCTTAGATTTTTAACGAACAAAAATACACGAACACGAACATGTTGATTTTTTTTTAAAATGAACAAACATGAACACAAATATTTGTCTAATGAAAAATGGGACGTTGATGTAGTTGATGATGATGGATAGAATCGGAAGTTAACTGGCGATGGAGATAAGATACCAGCAATGGAGAACATGTAAAAAAGATAAATTAAATTAGGGTTTGAGGATGAAAGTATTTACCAATAAATAAGATCTTATAACCCATTTGAGATCTATTAGGGTTTGGTAAGACCCATAGCCCGTGGAAATTATTCTTTGATGATTAAGGGGTTATTTCACATATAAATGAGATGTTATAACCCGTTTAAGGGTTATCCGGGTTTGGTGAGACCCATGATCCGCGAAAATTATTGTTTGATTATGAAATAGTTTCACAGATAAATGAGATGTTATAACCCATTTAAAGACTATCTGGGTTTGGTAAGACTCATATCCGCGATTTCGGGTCAAATGCATGAGAAGCCTTCATCTAGAAATCAAACAATCTGGTAACTCTAGAGAATTTTTTTTTGGGGGGTGGGGCAACCTGAGAGCGACACGTTGGATTTCATAGTAGACAATTATATAGATAATTAGATATACTCAATGAATGTATTTTTAGTATAAAACGAATAATAAAGTTTATTAATAGCCTTATTACTATGCCTTAAACTCATGTTTGACAAATTGTTACTATACCTAAGCCCATATTTGACAAGATGTTACTAGGTCTTAAGCACATATTCAGGGGATGGGGATCACCACTTTCGTTATTCGAAAAGGTTCTTAGTGTGTGTTTGTGTATGCAAAAGGTGGTTTGAAGAAACTTTTAGGATGATTACTAACCCATCTCTTTTTGTATATCATACTTAGAGTTTCAAATGTAAGTTAATTAGTGCACATACTCAATGAATGTATATTAATTTTATTTTTAGTATAGAAGGAATAATAAAGTTTATTAATAGCCTTATTACTATTCCTTAACTCATGCTTGACAAACTGTTACTATGCCTTTAACCCATATTTGACAAGATGTGACTATGTCTTAAAACACATATTTGACAAAGTTTAAAATTGTGCTTGGTTTAATGGCTTGTAAGAAAAATGAATGCACATGGAAGTGGTTCTTGGTGTATTTAGTGGAATGAATTTGTGTAAATCTAAGAATTTTGAAATTTAAAAACTCCCAAGAAACTATGAGTTATAAAACTTATCTCTCTCTTCCACAATCATCCATCTCGTATTTACTAATTTTCTTACTTGTCTGAATCTCTATTTCCCTTTTACTAGACTATCTCCAAAGGAGACCTCATAGATGTTCGTAAAGTGACATGAAACCGCATGTTAAAGGACCATGTTGTAAGATGACCGCTATGAAAACGAAATTATCCTATAAGAACAAACTCCAACAAGTTAAATGAGAGATGAGAGGGAAAGTAAGCCTATTAAAAGGATTGAAAAACGTGTTACGCCACTTATCTTTTACAATAACTTAAATTACATACAACTTTTTGCCATTTAACTCAGCATATAAAAAAACAAAACATTATCCAAATTTTGAGTCCTATAACTTATTTATTGGATAAAATGACAACAATCAACCAAAGTTTAATTTCTATAATTGTTTTAAGTAACCTATGATGAGCCTTTTGGCTTACTGATAGATTGTTTCATCTATGACATGTCTTAGGTTTCAGACTCGACCCCAACATAGGTAAGGTGGTTTTACCGGGTTATTAGAGTTTTCACCTACGGTGTATTTTTGAGTCAGATTTGAAATATTAAGTAATTGGAGACAATTAAAATCTTTTCATAGTCACAGATAGACTAAAAAAAACATCTCTTTCAAATTTGTTTCGAGCATTCATATTTAATCTCCTATCTTCAAATCTAAGATTACATTAAAAATAACTACATGTTTTCTTTCTTTTTAGTTAAATAATATTTTTTATACATGTATTATTCTTTTTTTCAAATATATTAAAAGATTATAGAGATAAACGGTAAAAAATTTACTACATATTTTTCTTTGATACCCTCAGAATACCCAGCCACTCCATATATTATAAAAATATTAAACGTTACTTATTAAATTTTAATATAATAATGGGTTAAATGTGAATACTCTCGTACTTTCACACCCCTTTATTCTTTTTTCATCAGAAACCCCCCTCTATGGCTCTATATATACTCCCTTCACCTCCTGACACAAACAAAACCCTTGTTCATTCTCGACGACAACAACAATAAGGCTGAGGGGTGTGGGGGGCTCTAATGGGGGCGCGAGTGGGGGCTCCAACCAATAATATTGTGATGCGTGGCATAGAGAGAAACTGGATAAGGGGGGTGTTGGAGCCTCCGTTGGAGCCCCTGGCCCTGGTGTGGAGGGGCTCCAGCAGGGGCTCCAGCGGATTTTTTATTTTTATTTTTTTATAAATATATTCAAAAAACGTATTATTAAAAAAACACATAAATTATTAAAAAAACACACATTAAAAAAAATACATTAATATCTAAAAATAAAATAAAAATAAAAGTACTAAAAAAAACATTATTCTTATTCTTCGGCTTGGTCTTCTTCGATCAACCTCTTTCGGATACGTTCCTTTTGCTTTTCCATCAGCATTTGATCGACCGGATTTAGGTTACTGAAGTCTCTAGTAAGGAAGTCCAAATCTCTCATTCGACTTTTTTCCTTTTTGTCATTAGAGACCACCTCCATGGTTTTGTTGAATTTATTGAGGGATTCAACAAGATCGACGATGTTTACGGCTCCCCCCTCAGCCGGTTTTTTCCCCTTGGCGTCCCGTCCCAATGGCCGCCTCCTCGGCGGTGAAGACGTTTCCTCCCCCGCAATGTTTAGGTCGAATCCAACGCGGCAATCCGACCCGGCGGAAGTGCTATACGCTCCAGACGAACTAGTTTTAGTCCGTTTCGGCCCTACTTCCGCATCATGGTCCGGCGCCACAAGCTCAACCCACTTGGAACACCTTTTCAACCTCTCCCACAACTTTAAATCGTCCCACGTCTTCACCGTCCCATACCTCCGCAAACACTCCTGCCTCCACTCTTCGACCGTGAAATTGTAAACCGCCAAATCATCACTGCCACTTGGTCTCATACGACCGGCGTTCCTGTTGAAAAGATTAGTAAACAAGCCGACAAATTTTCTGATTTCGGACCACCAACCCGAAATCATATCGGCGTTTCGCTCTGTACTCCCAACGAGCGTATAGAACGTCTCCCTAACCTTTGTCCAAAAAACCTTGCTTTTTTGGTAGTCGGCTGCAAAATGAATAATTAAATTAGATTTCCAGTTAACTTTTTTATTTAACTTTTTTATTAAAAATCATTTTTAAAAACGTTAAAACAATTACCACAACGCCGATCCTCAGAAATGACTATCCAAGCCCGGCACAAGGCTTCCTTCTCATCCGATGACCACGGAGTGGTTTTCCGTTTCGTCCTCGGAGTCGAAGCCGGTCCCGGCCCGTCCGTTGCAAGTTGTTTTTTCCGGTGGACGCGTCTTCTTGCTCCCGTAGCATCACCGTGTGATTCTTGTGTCTCTGGAACAACAAAGTTAGGAGACGGTTGTATGTTGGATGGTTGAAAACCGGATGTTTCTTGCGGGCCCGAATAAAACATCGGTTGGTCTGGTGACGACCATAAATCGTCGTCAATATAATCTGAATCTAGGTTTGGGTATCAATTTCCAGACATTTTTTAAAAAAAAAGTTGGAAAGATGGGTTGAAATGGGTTTTATTTTGAAGTTGTGTTTTGATATGGTTGACATGGTTGATATTACATAGGACATTTTTTTTTAATTTTAATCCAACGGCTCTTTTGCCCCTCAACGTTCACTTTTCTCTCTCTTCTCCCGCGACCACACTCACGCCTGCCTGGAGGCTCGCGCTCGCGCCCCGTTCGCGCCCCGGTGGTGTGGGGTTAGCGCCTGGGGGCGCGAGCGGAGGGGCTCACGCGCCCAGGTTAGCGCCCCACACCCCTCAGCCTAACAATGGCTTCCTCGGTAACCCCAACCCCCTTACTGAAAGACGAACTCGACATCGTCATACCCACAATCCGAAACCTCGATTTCCTCGAAATGTGGCGACCGTTCTTCCAACCGTACCATTTAATCATCGTACAAGACGGCGATCCTTCCAAAGTCATCAAAGTCCCCCAGGGCTTCGATTATGAACTCTACAACCGTAACGATATCAACAGAATTCTGGGTCCTAACTCTTCTTGCATCTCGTTCAAGGACTCTGCTTGTCGCTGCTTCGGGTACATGGTCTCCAAGAAGAAGTATATCTTCACCATTGATGACGATTGCTTTGTAAGTTGCTGGGTTTTGCTTCACTTGTTGTTTATGATTGAAATTCGGTGCAAGATTTGGTTTTTTAGGTTTAATTGTGGGTTTGAATTTGGATCTGCTGTTTTTGTATCTATAATATTGGGTCTTAACTGTGTTTGTGATATTTAGATTGATGGAGAATACTTAATTATACAATCAATTTCATGTTAATTAATTAATAATATTATAGACATTTTACTGACGACACGGATGTTGATTTGATAGGTTGCTAAAGATCCATCGGGGAATGATATCAATGCACTTGAGCAACACATCAAGAACTTGTTGTCTCCATCCACACCATTTTTCTTTAACACGCTTTATGATCCGTACAGGGAAGGAGCTGATTTTGTTCGTGGGTACCCTTTCAGTCTTCGTGAGGGTGTCCCGACTGCGGTTTCTCATGGCCTTTGGCTTAATATCCCCGATTATGATGCCCCCACTCAACTCGTCAAGCCTCGTGAGCGGAACACGAGGTGTGTTTTATTAATCTTTTTTTCATAATGTTGATATTGCGTTGGACATATGAACCTGAACATGACACTCATTTGCGGGCTGACATGACCACAACCTGTTTAACCTGAATTTTTTTTCGTTGCATATTAATACTTTGAAAATTCAGTTTTACAACTAAAAACAAAATTACACGAATGTATACAAAACAGTTACATTTTAATTATAAGATGTTATGTCAATTTCTCTTTTAAGTTTTAAATTTTGGCATAAAATACCTAACCAATTAAATTATTGACATAAACCATATTATAAAATTATAAAAAAATATAAAATAAATGGGTTAAACGAGTCAACCTGCCCGCTAGGTTGACACGAACAAGACACAAATATCTGCGGGTTGACACGAACATGGCCCGTTTAAGCCGATTTTTTTTTAATTCTTTATTTTGCTGCATATTGATAACTATAAAAGTTCAACTTATAATAAAAAATACACGTGTATATAGTACGAATACATTTTAATTATAAAATGTTGTGTCAGTTTCCTTTTAAGTTGTAAGTTTTGGCATTAAATACCTAAGTAACTAAGGGGCTGATCGATTCAAAGGCTCCATTCATCATGTTTATAAATCTGATTGATTTAAAGGCTCCATGATTGATTCAAAGTTTTCCTTTTGGTGAACCAAACACCCTTTGCCCTTTGGTGCTGACGGATTCACAGGTAGCCTCTTAATAGACTCATTAAGAGGCTAGCAAACAGCCCCTTAATTATTTATATATAAAACACATCTTAAAAATATCGAATGAAAAATAAATGGGTTAAAACGGGTCCATCCGTGAACCCGCTGGGTTGACAAAAAAACAGGCCCGTTTAGCTAATCGGGTTTGCCCTGAAATGACTCAACCAACTTAATTAATGACATAAAATAAATTTAAAAAGTGTAAAATAAAAAATAGGTGGGCTAATGTGGCAAACCGCAAACCCGGCACGAACACGACCCTACACGGCCTTGAAATTACGCGAACTCGTTTATACCGAACTCAAACCAGCAAATATCGTGTTGTGTTTTTGTGTTGTGTCAGAAATTTGCACCCTCATTCCAAATGCTTTTTCTGGTGGACCTTTAAAATCTAATCCTTTGTGCTATATTATTAGATTTGTTGACGCGGTGTTAACCATACCAAAGGGCACCCTCTTCCGATGTGTGGAATGAATCTTGCTTTTGACCGTGAGTTAATCGGTCCCGCAATGTATTTTGGTCTCATGGGTGATGGTCAACCAATTGGGCGGTATGATGACATGTGGGCTGGCTGGTGCATCAAGGTATCAATTTTATTATATTTTATTTTTATTAATAAATAATGTCTTGGATGGGATTACAAAATTTACACCTATTCAGTAATAATCTTGTTTTTTGAATATTTTTAGGGGGTGTTTAGGATTGTGTTTTAATGTGATTTAACTGTTTTGCGTTAAATGGTTTGCTTTAAGTATTAAACCGATTATTTCCCTCTAAACATAAATAAATAGTCACTTTCACCTGAACACTCAAAAACCGTTTATTCGTGATTCTGAAACTACAACTATCAGATTACAAGTTTGTATAGGCAAATCCCAAACACTCCTTTAGCTTTTATGCATTGAAAATACTTCCAATCAATTTGACCTGTTCACTTTACTAGTAAATTGGTCAAAAAGGCCACATTAGGGCTGTTAAAAAAGCTTGAAACGTGCTCAAAAAAAGCTTTTGTAAACTAGCAGAGCCGGCTCGGTTTGTAATGAGCCAAGCCCGAGCCAGGGTCAGCTTAGCTCGTGGCTTGCTCGTTAACTGGCTTGTAATACTGGAAACAAAAAAACAGGACTCACAATATTTTGAATCTGCCTTTTAAAAAACAAAAATAATATAATATTATAAGTTCTCTAGTTTATAAAAATAAACTAAAAAAAATAAAAACTTAACGAGCCCAGCTCAACAAGCTTGCTTGAGCTTTTACGAGCTGAGCTCAAGCTTGACTTTTCAGCCATGAGCCGGCTCATTTAACTTTGAGCTCGAGATTAAGCCCAACCTGGCTGAGCTCGTTTACAACTCTTGCCTCATCTAACGCATAGTTTCCTACTTTTCACTAACCACCCTTTTGTAATTGGTTATTATAGGTAATCTGTGACCACCTAGGATTAGGTGTGAAGACTGGTTTACCATACATTTGGCACAGCAAGGCGAGCAACCCGTTTGTGAACCTGAAAAAGGAATACAAGGGTATTTACTGGCAAGAGGAGCTCATCCCGTTCTTTCAGGGTGCCACCTTGCCAAAAGAGTGTGCAACGGTTCAGAGCTGCTACAAGGAGCTCTCTAAACAGGTCAAGGCTAAGCTCGGGAAAGTTGATGACTACTTCAACAAGCTAGCCGATGCCATGGTCACGTGGATTGAAGCATGGTACGAGCTTAACCCATCCACACAGCTTCCCAGTGGGAAATAAAGTGTTGGTTTTTAGATTATTGTCGGTTTTTTCTGTTATAGAATGAAGTTTCTCATGGTTTTATGAGTTTATTTTATTTAAAGAAAGGTATTTTTAGTTATTGCTGCAGTATGGATTCTTGAATTATGAGATATTAATTTTGTTAATCTTTTTGCTTTGATATAATGTAGTTTGGTTAGTTTTGTTTTTGGATGTTTGTTTCATTTTGATATAATGTACACGAACACAACCACCATCGACCCATCGTCACTGTCACCAACACCAGCAACACCATTGTCTCCGCTGCCATTACCCAGTCTCGCAGCCACCAGCACCGCAGCTGCTATTGGCATTTTTTATGTTGGTAAATTTTCTTTATTTTGAGATAAGAGTGTTTTTTGTCATTTGTATTTCATTCTTGGGTCTTTATGTGTTTACCAAACAACATATCTTAAAGATTCGTTTCATTCATATATGTTAACCAAACAAGACTGAACATGTAAAAATCAATTTCATTTCTCGTCGACACCATTCCACTTTCAATCCATTGCCCCATACAAAAGAAAAAACCTAAGGTGTTTATTAGGAACTAGAAGAATTAAAAAATCTGATGTTTATTAGGAACTTTCCCTGCACCTCTACTTACCAGGCGCCTAGGCACGCGGCAACGATGCTACCAATATTTAATCTGCTGTAAACTTTCAAAAACCTACGTTGTATTTATCTTAACTATCAAAAAAACAACGATTAATGTATGTTTGTTTGAAAAAAGAACATCTGATGTATTTTAACTCCCAAGATAGAATATAAATTTAATGTATTTTAGTTCTCAAGAATAATCATTCAATGTCTTTTGATCCTCAACAATCTAACTCACCTCATATAACCACTACACATCAGAGATTTTCTCAAGTCTCAAGTATTAGAGCATCAGCTGGTTCAGGACTTCAGGCTGGTTATTGGCATGCGGCTAAGTTCACGAGACTAGTCTAGTTCTATTTTTTAATGGTTCAGTCCGATTTTGGCCTGTCAAGACCGATTCAGGCCAGTATTGTGCCTAGACAGAAGTCTAGTTATAGGGAGTACACGAGCTTGGCTTGTTAGGCTTTTCTAAAGCTCGAGCTCGGCTGGATTCAAGCCTATGTTTCTGGACTCGAGCCCGGCTCATAGACGGAAAGTGAAGCTCGAGATCAGTTCGGCTCGTCTCGCGCTAATTTCAGAAAAGCCTTAAATCAGCCTAATCTCTGCCCGAGCTCATGTGCGGTAACTTAAACAAGCCAAAGCTTGGCTCGAGCTAAACTTAGAGTGTGAAATTAATATACAGACATCCAAAACAGTTAAAACTTACAAATACACAACACTCATTAAGGCTCGACGAGCTCAAACAATCTTCTCATACATGACTCGAGTTCGTACCCGACAACTAACCGAGCTTGATTTGAGGCTCGAGCCCAGCTATAAGGCTTGGCTCGTTTAGAGCTTTTTATTAATTGGATCTCGAATAGCTCGCGAGCAGCTCGGTTTAGAAATCACAGAACCAAGGCCTCACCTTCAACTGATCGCATGGGTTGCTTTATTGAGGCCCTGCACCTAGGCCGCCCCGCCTTTGATAACATTGGCATTACCACAAGAACACATTTCTCTACTGATATTCTATGAATGTAACAATAACTGATATTAAATGTCTCATCAAAATTTTATCCTCTAATATTTAAAAGTTCAAATCATGGATTCAAATTGGTTTCACATCTTGATAAACACAAACAAAAACAAATTACATCAATGTAACAGACTCATCATCATCATCATTATTATTATTATTATTATTATTATTATTATTTGTATAAATAATAATAACAAAATTTTCAACTTAACCTTTAAAATTGTTGTAAGTAACTAACAGCTTTAACTTACGCCTGTGATTCAGATTCAAACTTTTCCGATCCGTAGACGCTAATTCCGGCGCGTTTGACGGAGTGTAAGAAGGGGGCGATCAATTTCCGGTGATGAGTCGGCAACGGAGGTTGTTCAATTTCGACGTCGGAGATACCTATGTCGGTGAGACGAAACCCTAGTTTTTCGCCGACTCTGGAAGCGATGTTGGCGTCCCAAAACCTGTGGGGTCTAGGGAACGTGGTGAGCTTGGATCGGTAGTGTGGCATGAATTCCTGTTCAGTGGATGAAGCCATGGCCACGATGGACTCCGTGGCGGAGTTGGTCACCTGAGCGCTTATTTTCCGGCAGGAGAGACCTAGCCGGAGCAGGTGACGTTGCTTGGGTGAACTCATCGGTGGCCTTAATTTGTGTAACAATTGAATTCCATAATATATCACCTCTTTTATCATATTGCAAAAAATGGTCATGTAGTTCCAAAACCTGTTATCCCGAACACGCAAACCGGACCGTCCTAGGCTCAACACGTGAGAAACAAATCAGTCGTACTTGGCGGCAAGGCAACTGACGTTTAGGATCGGATTCAAACCCGCAACCTAAAGCCCCCCCCCCCCAACCAACCAACCAACCAACTAAGCTATCCACATAGCAAGAACAAGAAAAATAATAAAAATAACGGTTATTATAATGTTTATATAACCGTTATTTTTATTATTGGCCAACATGTTATTTTTTCTTTGTTGGCCAACATGTTATTTTTCTTTGTCACATGGTCCATTTGTTTAAATGCGCTGCTAATAAAATGGTTTAATACTATGGATGTTTTAATCTTTACACCGTTCGATTATTAGAAATAAGTTTGTTCAAATAATTTAAAGCTCGTTTGGGAAAAAACTTATAACACTTGAAATAAACTCCGAGGGTGTTTAGGTGAGCTTTTAAATTTTGCTTATTTAATTTTTGAAAAGCAAAAATACTTTTGAAAAACTCCATTTTGAAACTTTAAAAGAAGCTTTGTCAAACACCTTTTGCATTTCAAAAATCAAATAAACAAGTTTGGAAAACTCACCCAAACACCCAATCAGTTGTGCATAGGTTTCTATTCTAATGCTTTATCAAAGTAACTAATTTATCTTTTATAATCTTATTTAACAAATTGATTATCCTAAAATAAATTAGTGTGGAGAACTGAGATAATCAACCAATATGCTTGCGTGAATTGAAACATAGAAAACACTTGGTATGGTAAAATAGTGAACCAAATGTTCTGTTTTGCCAAAACAAGGTCAACCCTTAAGAATTTCACAGTCAACTTCTCAAAACTAATGATTGCAGAAGCAGCCTAGCGTTGGCAGCTATCGCGATCGACTCATCGTCTTGCTTCTCTTTTGCAGCTGCAACGGCAGCCACGTAGGCTTCTTGTGCCTCTTCCATTTTCCTCATTTCCACCTCATCCATGTCATCCTGCATATTACACATCAGATTAGAAGTTTTGCTAGTGGGGACGCTGCAGTGGCATATGGCTTACTATTTCAGGAAGGTGACCACAATGTGGGGTGACATCATAACAGTCTTCATGCGAAAGGGTATGATTGTTATTTGGCAAACCATCAAATAACTGCGTATACGATGACGTCTCTCCTTGAATGGCATTCAAATCCTCCTGGAGTTTATCTACCTTTTTGTTAGAAGTCATTGTTTCCCATTCTAGTTTCTCTATAGATGCTTGTTTATCTGCAAGCTGAACCTGTGACAACCAAACACACCCTGTAAAACCCGTCAATAGAAACAGACAGAAAAATGCTTATACACTTACGTTAACAATGTGTTTGTATGGATGATAATTCAACCGCTATGCTTTTAACCACCATGTTAACCAATGGGAACAAGTAAAATGCAGCTTGTGTTGAGCAAGTAGCCTTAAGCAGTGGAAGTCGTACTAGATTTATTAAATTCTTATAAATTACTTAAACTTCAAAACAGAAAACGAAAATCCATAAATTAGCTTTAGTTCCTTTTGGTTTTTCGGTGATAATACATGCAAAACCGAGACCGTCCAAAATTTCGTTTTGTACGAAAACATAAAACCAAACTGTCAATTTTTGTTTGGGTTCGGTTATTTCGGTTAAGGATCGGATTTTCAGTTTCATGCACACCCCTGCTTAATATGATAAACTTCTAATCCCATTCCACAAACCGTCTCTTTCAATTTCACAAAAATGTCGACTTAGTCATTTTATCTATAAATTCTGTTAAAAAAGCATCTGATTATTAGAATTTCAAACAACAAAAAAGCAAATTTCACACCACGTTTAGTTGCAGTTAAATACCAAACTCTCATTATTCAAAGTCACATCTTTGCTTTCAAAAAACATACCTTCACATCTGCTAATTGTGCTTGAGTGGATTTCAGTAAAGCATCCTTCTCCAACACCAGTTTTTTCACTTGATCAAGCACGCTACGAACACAATCAGTTTGACTTTTTGAATCTTCCGTTGACTTCAAGATTTCATCTTTCTCCAACAACTGTTTCTGCAAATCCTCCACTTTCTCCCTCAACTCTTCCCTTTCTTTTATCAAATTTGCACCGACTTGCCCGATTCCACCATTTTCCACGCGTTTTTTCCCATGATCATTCTGACCTTTTGCTCCATTCATCTGAAACAAAATGTAAACCTTGCAATTTGTGTATTTGTGATAATTCAAGCCATGGAATACAAAATCGATGAGAATAATTGCTTAAGTGTTGTAAACATCAGAATTAGTCTGCCACTAGTCAGTAGTCGGTCAAATTGGTCAAAAGTCAGACCTTCAAAAAAACTGTCTTAATTTTTGAAAGGCATTCGGACCTTGGTTTTCTCAACATTTTGTTACGTTTACGTTTAATTGTTACGCTCGAAGTATTTATATGAACACTTATATGTAATTTGGAAAATGTCATAAAAAAATGCCAATCTAATTGATTCGATTCGGTACCCCACCTCCTAATTAGCGAGTTTTACAACACTGATTACCTTATTAGAGATTGAAGGTTTCTTGGTGTAGATCATCGACCCTCTACGAGTGTACGAACTACTTGCATTTTGATCCTACGAAAAGAAACAAGCAACATTTCAAATTTAGGGTTCAAATAATTGGGGAAAATCAATCATTTTCATGAAACCCTGCCTGATTGAACCGTAAGCAATAACAAATACAAGAAATTTAAAAAACCCTAATGTAATTGAAGCATATATTAATGGACATTTAAACTTACAATTAACGACTGAAGAGCAGGAACGATCTGGACGAGGTCATCAAATAAAAGACGGTCAACGTTGTTGGCGGTAGACTGATGATGCATTGCTGGATCAACGAAACGAATTCAAACACACAAAATTTTGATTTTGAAAGTGAAAACATCGAAGTGGGGAGACGTTTAAAATATGTGGCGGGACAAATATTTTATTAACTGAAAGGTTAATTAAAATTAGGGTTGAGCAAAAAGCGATTCAGAACCGTGGAACTGGAATCGAATCGGTGCCTCAGAACCGCTAACCTGTGTTACATTACGGTTCTCGGTTCTTAAAATTTTCATTAAACGGTTAGCGGTTTGGTTCCGGGTAAAACCGGTGGTTCTTACTTGGAACCGAAGAACCGGAATATTAAAAACGTTTTAACAAAATTTACCAATACCCATTTTTTATAGAATAACTTATTCCATTCAATCATTATTTAATTCAAATCTTCTTTGTTTGCGTTCTAGACCTAGCAACCATGATCAATTTTAATTTAAGCTATCAAGTTAATTTAATATAAAATGATATGATCTTCCTTTAATTTATCGTTGCTAATGATTTATTTAATTTTAACAATTAGGTTTTAATCAAAAATATAATGGATGTTCATGTTGTAATCTAAATTAATACAATTATATAAAATTGTTTTGTAATTTGCAAAGTTTGCAAAACATATTTGATGAATATTCAACGGAAACGGTTCTGACCAGAACCGATTAGCAAGAACCGACTTTACCGGTTCTGGAACCGAACCAGTTTACCATAAAAGGTTCTGGTTCCGGTTAGGTTCTTGCGGTTCTGAACCATTGCACAGCCCTAATTAAATAAAGGAAAATTCACAAGATAAGCGTTTATGATAACGGTTTTTCAGGTTTTATGTGACATTTGCAAGAAATTCCCAAAATAGGTATTATAAACTAGTCGTGACGAGTAGTTTATGATTACACACGAGTAGTTTGTAGAACCAATTAAAACTTGAAACGTGCCCTTAAACTAACTGTAACGACCAGTTTCATTAATCATCTACTTGTGACGATTAGATAAGTTTCAAGTCTCGTAATCAACGCCCATGAGTAAATAAAAAGTCCTTTTGTCATGACTAGTAGATTTTAAAACTTTTCGAGACACGAGTAGTTTATCAAACTAACTACAACGAGGTATCTGCTTACCAAATATATCGAACCGGTTAGTTTTATAAATATTGAGCAACAAAGTTTTAATTCTGCTAATTTTGAGGTTTAAGTCAAGTTGGGGTGGTCTGGTCCGGTAAAAGCAGAAAATAAGCGGGTCTTAATTGTGTAAACCACTAAGTAATATTATTGTCGGATCTTATTTGTCCCGGTAAAGATTAAGGCATGGGTTTAGGTGGACAACAATATCGATGATCGCGGTTTTTGCGTTTTTCTGAGCTTTAAAATCTAACCTATATGTTTGATTTAACTTTGATTTTCCGATTCTGATCCAACTGCAGTAAAATCTTTTTCAGGGACGAAAAAGTCTTAAGTGTGGGGATGTTTGATGTGTTGAATAACACACTTATATTTCCTTACAATTTTATAATGTTTTAATGATTTAATATCAAATTTATGTAAGTTTAGGGGGTTAAGTGCAAAGTTTTACAAAGTTGAAATGTTTTGTGTAGGTTATGGAAAGATGTGAAAAAAAAGGCAAGAAAAAGAGAACTTGGAGGGTTTAAGTGTCAAAGTTTCAAAGTTTAATCAAGGCCCGACCCAAGCCCACATCTTAAAAGCCTTTTATATTATTATATTTAATTAATATCAAGAGTTTCCAGCTATTAATCTTAGCCTAATCCCGAAATCAAAACCCTAACCCCATAACCAACAGTTCCGATCGGAACTGTTTCTGCCGCCGGCCAAAGAAGAAGAAAAAAAGGGAAGCTGTTGGCGGCTGAGGGAAAGGACGGCTGGAAAAGAAGAAGGAACCTTTGGGCAGCAGCTAGGGGCTTCAAGCAATCACAAATCTCAGCCATAATACATAGTAAAACATTCATAAACCTTATTTATCTTTCAAGAACCCTAACTTTATTGATTTGATCTTTTGTTTTGAATTGTTTTGCAATTGATTGATTGTTTGTCTTGTTATTGATTGAGTTTGGATCTTGAATGAGTTTTATAATGTTTATGATGATGTTTGTGATGTTTTTCTTAAGTATGCATGGCTTTCCAAAAGTGATGAGTAGCTAAACTTGTTTGTTCTACCTAGGATAGATGATTGTTGAATGGTTTTAACTTGTTTAATGGATTGTTAATGTTCAAGACTTAAATTATTGATGTAAAGTTTAACTAAACCATGAATTAGATTGTGTGTGATGGCTGTGTTTTATTTGTATTTACTTATAATCCTCTTGCATTAGTTAATTGAATCGGTTTTGATTAATTGATTGCTTGTTAAGCTCTTTACTTGGTGTTTTGGGTTTATTTGCGGGAAGTACAACCGTAGGGATAAGTGGGTAATATATCATCTAAAATCAGTTAAAATACACCTTCTTTGAGACCGAGAGGTGATAAGAAGTAATATTGTCTCGTTGCTTTTACTTGTTAGAATTAAGACCGCGCGAGAGCGGGTTTTTGTCTTGTCAAGTTTGAGTGTTTATGTGCAATTAGTTGGTTTAATTTGGGTTAAGTTAAATTGTTCCTCTATCCTTGGTTGCGTAGTATTCGTTATTAGGATAGTGTGTCGATGAGACCGAGAGGTAATTCAACATTTGAACACGTTAATAATTGTTTTTCCGGTTTATTCTTTAAAATCAACTAAAATAAGTTAGAGATTGTTAGAGAGACTGAGAGGTAATTTGACTTTCTTAAAACAAGTTTTAGTTGTGTCATCTTTTATAACCGGTGTCTTGAATATTTTCAATCCATTGTCTTGTTATTTCTGTCAACATGATTCATTTCTAGGTAGACGTTTTTACATATTGAATTTAAATCAAAGTTTTCTAAAAGTGTTTTGTCAAACGTTTTCGTTTAGTTAAATTAATTTAAGTAGTTAAATAAAATCTTAAAAATTAAATAAATATTATTTTGGTAAGTCTTGGTTAGAGTTTTCTTAATCATAAACGTTTTCACGTGTCTTTGAGTTCGACATCCGGACTTCCTTGATGCTATACTATTTATGATCGGTACACTTGCCGGTTTTGTGTGGTTTCTATAGGATTTTCGTTTTTATAAATTTAAAGCTTAATTGTGATTCGTTCTTTATTATTATTATACATTTTCACACATCAAATGGTCAAAGAGGTTCCCAAGAGTAATTCTAAATATCCTAAGACCTTTTTAACCATTCAAGAGCAACCATGCCCGTTCCTAACTTTAATTAACATGCTACGCTTCTAGAACACCGTAAGGGTTGTTTACTTGAAATAAGCGTTTTAGCAATGCTAAACCCATCCTGATACAAAATCCTTCAACATCAGGCCTCGATTAAATTATTACAATTATATTTTATCAAGTAATTCTATTGAACAGGGTGCAACAATGTACCCGATTCAATTTAAATACGTTGCATTCGTGTGTTATAAACGGTTTAGTGTGATTATTAAAGAATTTAGCCCTGAATCATGATATACTCATAAAATATAATTCAATAAGTCATCGTAAGGTTTCAGGACCTGAATTGGTTGTCAATTACATCACACAACACACTAATTGCAAATCCCTTAAACTAAACCGTACCATAATCATAAGGGAACATTCTAACAAGATTATACCAACCAAGCGTTTTCCTCAAACAAACTCCATCATAATAGCTCTTAATAACTCTTATTACCCCAAAGCAACAACCAATTTATATCGCGAGAAACAGATTACCAAACTACACTCGTTTTAATTCAAGGATGTCGAATTCTCGCATTAAAAGAGCTTGATAGTGTGACTGTCAACCAATTTAGCTCTAAATCATGAAAAAGACATAAAGTATAATAATAATAATAAATCATTATAATGGTTTAGGAACTGAATTGATTTTCTATTTGGTCACACAAAGCACGAATCACAAAATTCCCAAATCTAGACGAACTAAAAACCTAAGTTCACAAACCTTGCAATTGACCAACCAAATCAAATCCAATCTCTATGAAATTCGATTACAATATAATTGACATACCTTGGAAGCTAATAGAAGCAAAAGCTTTAACTTTCAGTCAACCTTTTTTCTTTTTCCCCTTATTTTTGTTTTTATCATTCATGGTTTGTACTTAAAATCATATAATATTTGAGGAAACTGTATGGGCTAACTGGTTGGGTATATCTATGAGTATTATCTTTGTTGCTGGCTGTTTATTTGTATATTTTGTTGTATTTGAACCTTTTGGGTGTAGTTCTCTATAAACCCACACGCGACCATACTCGTCCACCCGGGCTACCTGTGACATCTGCCCGATCCGACCCGACCCAGGTACCCGTTTCTCTGACCCGATCTCTTTCTTTTATGATTTAATATTTATTTATACTTATATTTTACTTTTAATAATAATAATATACTATTCCTTCCCGCCTCTTTCTCTCTCTTTCTTTCCGCCGTCCCGTCCCTCTCCTTCTCTCTTTCCGCCTTCTTTTCCCTCTTGTCGCCGTCCCGCCCTTACGCCTTGTTTCCCTCTTTTTCTTCTAACTCTTGGCTTGTCCTTTGTTCCTTCCCGCCTAAGGTTGTCTGCGCAGCTCCACGCGCCAGACCCCTTACAAGGAATCCTGCGTGAAGACCACCTGTTTCAGCGATACGCGAGACGAACTCTTCTCGCAGCGCGCTAAGGATTGTAATTCTTCTCGCAGCGCGCTAAGAACGGTAGTTCTTCCCGCGACGCGCTAAGGATTGTAGTTCTTCTCGCAGCGCGCTAAGAATTATAGTTCTTCCCGCGGCGCGCTAGGAATTTTAGTTCCTCCCGCGGCGCGCTAAGAAATGTAGTTCTTCCCGCGACGCGTTAAGGTTGGTTCTGTCTGCCTTCGCGCTCGCGCTCTCTTGACCTTCTGTGTCTGCCTTCGCGCCTTAGCCTTCTCGCGCTGAATCCTTCGAGTTTTCTTCTGTTTAAATCTAGCCGTTTGCTTTTGTGTTGTCTTATCTTTTGTGCTGTTGACCTAATCTGCTTTGTCTGAAAAGTTACTTTCGGCGCAGCATGCGCACCAACCCCATTGGTTGGCAGAAAAAGTGACTGACATTATCTTTTGAGATCTGCTTTTGCCATGCTTGACCAATACCTTTATCTGATCCGCCCATGCCTGTTACTGTTCCCTGTCAGCTTTATCTTGCCCCCTGCAGCTGCCATATCTTTCCATATCTTTTGCTTTTGGAATCTTTTACTTTTTGAGATCTTTTCCCCTTTTTCTAGGGATTGTGTCTCCTAGGGTTTTTTTCTATAAATAATAATAATATTTCATAACACATCACACACAAAACACTTAATCTCTCCTGTTCTCTTGCTCCTTGCTCTCTCTGCCGTCTTCCTCTCTGCCTCCGTCTTCCTCCTTGTTCTTCCTGCTTTTCCGGTAATATATATTATATATAATAGTTTACTTATTAATTATGCTAACTTATAATCAAGACTTAAAACAAATCATTAAAACAATAATCTTATTTATAGGTTAACTTGTGCTTGTTTAAAGTTGGTTCTTGCTTTATCTATCACCGCATCGTTTATCAAGTGAGTTATCTCGTATCTAATCCCTTTTTATTTTAAATGCTTTGGGATGTTCATGTGTTCATACAAAACTTGAGTCTTAAACTTGTTTATGAACTTTAGTCGCGCAGTATCCCATGTGTTGAGGACGTTTACTTGGTTGTTTATTTGTATGTGTGTATCATTAACCGCTTTGTTCGGCCTATTCCGCAGTTCCGTTGGTACCATTAGTTGAACACGGGAGACCTATCGTTTACGGTTTTCTTTGTTTACACTTGCACAGATGTTTTCTCGTTTTTATGCTCAATTGGGAGCATGGATTGAACTATGATCTATGAACTATCTTAGGCTTGATCACAATCTGATTACACCCTTGTTAAACTCTAGACATACACGTGTTGCGCGCAGATTTACTGTGATTATCTATGATTATCTATTAAACTTGATTTCTCACCAACACGCAAGTGTTTGACGTTTATTTTAACACATGTTCAGGTTTGCAGTAGCTGTTTTGGAGCTTGTGGACACGTAGGACGTTTTTACTTTTGGACCTAGAATTAAAATGTATCAAGACAAGTTAATGTTGTTTGAATGTTATAATTTATAATATATTGATTTATGTTTGATTTATGTTCTTTATTTTCCCCGCTGCGCGTGTGCGATAAAATGTGTATTAATAAATATTGACACCAATAGTGTCACGAGTAATGAAACAATATGTGGCGCCCCGATGTATAATCCGCCTTTGGTCGGGGTGTTACAGATTGGTATCAGAGCTCGTTGACTTTAGGATAGGTGGTTAGACGTAACGGCCTAGAATACCTAAGAGTCCCCTCTCGCGCATGAGAGAAATCTCATGTTTGCGCGCTTATTGTTAATTACTCGTTATTTATGAATATGCTCGCGCTTGCGCAGTGTATGATTTATGTTTTATTTCGCGATATTTCGATTTTTGTTGAATTTCGATTTTTATTGATTTTACTTACATATTCGTTTGTTGGGATTGAAAATCCGAAAAGTCATGGTGATACATGAATAGTTGATTTTCAATTTCCATTTACGATTATGTTCTGAGGTTGGAGACTTGAAAAGTCATGGTGATACATGAATTGTCAACCTCCAATACTCATTTTCTTGTATGTTTTATATTGAAGATTGAAAAGTCATGGTGATACATGAATCGTCAATCTCCAATACTCGTTTACTAGCTATTTTAAATTGAGAACTCGGAAAGTCACGGTGATACGTGAATTGTCGGTTCTTGATTCGAATTTGTTACCCTTATTAAGTCTGCATTTAAAGTCATTTATTTTACTTTAACTTTTGATAGTATCTAACTCTGCGAAACCAAGCTTTATAAGATTAAAACTTTGCGCTAAAACCAAGATATTAACTAAAATTTAAAACTTTTATAGAATGCCTCCGCTATCTCGCCGATTTCAGAGAAGAGAAGCCTCGCGCATGCGTAGACAGCAACGTTCCCAGGAAATGGCCGCCGTGATAGCCCAAGCCTTGAGCCAAAACAATACCTCCAGTTATAACATTAAGTCCTTTAACGCGGGTAACCCTCCAAAGTTCACAGGTCTTGAAGGAGCCACCGTGATGCTCCAATGGCTCGAAAAGATTGAAAACACTTTCCTCCACACCCAATGCCCCTTAGACAGACGAACCCTGTATGCTTCCAGTGTCCTGGAATCTAGAGCGCTTACATGGTGGAATGGAGTAGCTCATGCGCGTGGCGCAGAGGCTGCTTCTAGCATGACATGGGAGGAGTTCAAGGAAATTCTGACGCGAGAATTCTGCCCTCCCAACGAAATTAAGCGCCTAGAGGAGGAATTTTGGAATCTTAAGCAATACAGCGGTGAAGCGCGCGAGTACGCGATGCGCTTCCATGAACTAAGCCTGCTTGTCCCTCACCTTGTTACCCCTACCCGCCGAGCCATAGAGAAATTCCTTGGGGGTCTCCCCATGGAAATTCAAGATTCTGTATGGGCCAGAAACCCAGTTACCCTCTCTGACGCCATCGAATTGGCCGCTGTGCTCAGCGACAACCATGTCAGAGCAGGAACCCTGTTCCTGCGGGGAACTGAGAAGACCAAACCCACCAAGACTGTCCCTGAACCAACAGAAACCAAACCAGAACCCTCAAACCATAACCAGAAACGTAGGCGCAGACAAGCCTATGCGCTTACCAACCCGCCCATTGTCCAGCAACCCATTTATCAACCTCCAGTTTACGCGCCTAACCCACTGTCAACCTACCCAGCACCTCCTGTAGTCCACAACTATGCCTTAACCAACCCCGCACTCCCTGCCCCGCCAACTAAGAAACCTTACACAGGAAACCAACCCTTTTGCCCAACCTGTAGACTTCATCACCCACCTCAAGTCCCGTGTCGACAATGTAACCGATGTGGCCGCGTAGGTCACTCCGTTGAGTACTGTAGAACCCCTCCCTCCAATCCGATTGCGCCAACACCACCAGCCTACCCGCAGAACCCACAGCCAACTTACCAAAACCCACGACCCAGATCGTGCTTTAACTGCGGTGATCCAAGTCATTTCCGGAACGCGTGCCCAAGGCTACAAGTTCAGATTACTCAAGCGAATCCGGTGAACCAAATTTCGAACCAAGTGACGCGTGGCCGAGCTTTTAACATAACCGCGCACCAAGCGCAAGCGAATAACGACGTAGTTAATGGTACATTTTTGCTTAACGGATTTTATGCTTCTATACTTTTTGATACTGGCGCCGATCGAAGTTTTATCTCTCGCGCCTTCGAGCAGAAGCTTGCGCGACCGCGCGATAACTTAAAAGAAGATTTTTCAGTTGAATTGGCTAATGGCGAAACTGTTTTAATAAACTCGGTAATTAAAGATTGCACGCTTAACCTTAACGAAAACGATTTTCTGATCGACCTCATCCCTATGCCTCTTGGAAGCTTTGATGTTATCATTGGTATGGACTGGCTCTCGAAGAATCGCGCCGAAGTTATTTGCGCCAAGAAATTGATTCGCATACCTCGAGAAAATGGTGATCTTCACATCTACGGCGAAAAACCCTCCAGTGGTCTTAAGCTTATGTCTTGCGCCGAAGCCCAAAGACTCATGCGGAAGAAGTGTATTGCATTTCTAGCTCATGTGGTCAAACCTGCTGAAGAGAAGCTTCGCGATATCCCTGTTGTGCGTGATTTTCCTGAAGTTTTTCCTGATGATCTTCCTGGTATCCCTCCCGCTCGTGAAGTCGAGTTTCGTGTTGATCTTGTCCCTGGTGCTTCCCCCGTTGCTAAATCTCCTTATCGTCTTGCACCCGCTGAGATGCAAGAATTGGCCAGCCAACTTCAAGAGTTGACTGCTAAAGGATTCATTCGCCCTAGCTCTTCGCCCTGGGGTGCTCCGGTGTTGTTCGTTAAAAAGAAAGATGGATCGTTTCGCATGTGTATTGATTACCGCGAGTTGAACAAACTCACCATTAAGAACCGGTATCCCTTACCGCGTATTGACGACCTCTTTGATCAACTCCAAGGTGCCTCTTGTTTCTCGAAGATTGATCTCCGCTCTGGCTATCATCAGTTGCGTATCCGCGATGAAGATGTTCCGAAGACTGCTTTTCGAACTCGTTATGGCCATTTTGAATTCTTGGTCATGTCCTTCGGTCTAACCAACGCACCCGCCGTTTTCATGGATCTTATGAATCGGGTGTGTAGGCCTTTCTTGGATAAATTCGTGATCGTGTTTATCGATGATGTTCTGGTGTATTCTAAGACCAAGGCCGAGCATGAGCAACATCTCCGATTGGTATTGCAAAAGCTTAGAGCCGAGCAACTCTATGCTAAGCTTTCCAAGTGTGAATTTTGGTCTGATGAAGTACAGTTTCTTGGTCATGTTGTAAACAAGATGGGTATTCATGTCGACCCATCCAAGATTGAAGCAATCAAGAACTGGATTACGCCATCCTCTCCTTCTGAGATCCGTTCCTTTCTGGGCTTAGCTGGTTATTACCGGCGTTTCATTTCGAACTTCTCAAGAATCGCTTTGCCTTTAACAGCTCTAACGCACAAAGGTAAACCGTATATTTGGGGCTCGAAGCAAGAAGAAGCCTTTCTGACGCTCAAGCGTTTGTTGTGTGAAGCTCCTGTCCTTGCGCTACCTGAGGGTAATGATGATTTTGTCGTGTACTGCGATGCCTCCAACCAAGGTCTCGGTTGTGTTCTTATGCAACGAGGCAAGGTTATCGCTTACGCGTCAAGGCAACTTAAGGTTCACGAAAAGAATTATACAACTCACGACCTCGAGCTTGGTGCAGTTGTTTTTGCCTTGAAGATCTGGAGACACTACCTTTATGGCACTAAGTGTATCCTCTACACTGACCATAAAAGCCTTCAGCATATCTTTGATCAAAAGGAACTTAACATGAGGCAACGCCGATGGAACGAACTCATCAGCGATTACGATTGTGAGATCCGGTATCATCCTGGTAAGGCTAATGTGGTAGCCGATGCGCTCAGCCGAAAACCCTGCCAGCTTAACTGTATCTTGCCGCGCACCCAGCTTCACTTCGCGCCGATTCAAAGCAATCTTGAATCACGCATTCGCGACGCGCAGCGCGCATCCATCAGTAATGGTAACCTTCGCGCCGAGTTAGCGTGTGGCGCGGAAGCGCATTTTGTCCCTAATCTGAGTGGAATTCTCTGCTATCTTAATCGCATCTGGATTCCCTTTGATGAGAATCTTCGCGCTGATATCTTGAGTGAAGCGCACAAATCTCGGTATTCTATTCATCCTGGCGCTGATAAGATGTACAAGGATTTGCGCATAACTTATTGGTGGCCCGGTATGAAAAAGGATATTGCTGTGTTCGTAGCTAAATGCCTGACTTGTTCTAAAGTAAAAGCTGAACACCAACGCCCATCTGGTTTGCTCGAACAACCTGAAATTCCTACGTGGAAATGGGAAGGTATAGCGATGGACTTTATTACCAAGTTACCTTTGACAGCAAGCAAACATGATAGCATTTGGGTAATAGTGGATCGATTGACTAAATCTGCTCACTTTCTGCCCATTCGTGAAAACTACCGTGTTGAGCATCTCGCGCAGCTTTATGTCAAGGAAATTGTCTGCCGCCATGGTACTCCTTTGAGCATCATATCCGATCGCGATGGCCGTTTTATATCTCGCTTTTGGAAATCTCTCCAATCTGCGCTAGGAACTCGCTTGGACATGAGTACGGCATATCATCCTCAGACTGACGGTCAGTCTGAGCGAACTATTCAAACTCTTGAGGATATGCTCCGATCTTGTGTTCTTGATTTTGGAGGTAATTGGGATTCACACCTGCCTTTGATCGAGTTTTCTTATAACAACAGCTATCATTCCAGTATCGGTATGGCCCCATTTGAAGCACTTTACGGTCGTAAATGCCGCTCCCCGATTTGTTGGAGCGAAGTGGGTGAAACTCAAATCACAGGACCCGAACTTGTTCAAGAGACAACCGATAAAATCGCCAAGATCCGTGATCATTTGCTGACTGCCAGAAGCCGACAGAAGAGTTACGCAGATCGTAGGCGAAAGCCTCTCGAATTTCAAGTTGGTGATCTTGTTCTCCTCAAAGTGTCGCCTTGGAAAGGTGTTGTCCGCTTTGGGAAGAAGGGTAAGCTTGCTCCTCGTTATGTTGGTCCATTCAAGATTCTCGCGCGTGTGGGAAAAGTTGCCTACAGACTTGACCTGCCGCCCGCGCTCAGTAATGTGCATCCAACGTTCCATGTATCCAATCTCAAGAAGTGTTTAGCTGACGAGAACCTTCACATTCCACTTGATGAAGTTCAAGTTGATGAAACTATGCATTTCGTTGAGAAGCCTGTTGAGATTATGGATCGCGAGGTTAAGCAAACCAAGCGCAGTCGTATCCCTATCGTGAAAGTTCGCTGGGAGTCCAAGCGCGGAGCCGAGTTTACATGGGAAAGGGAAGATCAAATGAAGATCAAGTACCCGCACCTGTTCTCTGCGCAACCTACTTCGAGATAAATTTCGGGACGAAATTTCTTAAAGTAGGGGAGACTGTGACATCTGCCCGATCCGACCCGACCCAGGTACCCGTTTCTCTGACCCGATCTCTTTCTTTTATGATTTAATATTTATTTATACTTATATTTTACTTTTAATAATAATAATATACTATTCCTTCCCGCCTCTTTCTCTCACTTTCTTTCCGCCGTCCCGTCCCTCTCCTTCTCTCTTTCCGCCTTCTTTTCCCTCTTGTCGCCGTCCCGCCCTTACGCCTTGTTTCCCTCTTTTTCTTCTAACTCTTGGCTTGTCCTTTGTTCCTTCCCGCCTAAGGTTGTCTGCGCAGCTCCACGCGCCAGACCCCTTACAAGGAATCCTGCGTGAAGACCACCTGTTTCAGCGATACGCGAGACGAACTCTTCTCGCAGCGCGCTAAGGATTGTAATTCTTCTCGCAGCGCGCTAAGAACAGTAGTTCTTCCCGCGACGCGCTAAGGATTGTAGTTCTTCTCGCAGCGCGCTAAGAATTATAGTTCTTCCCGCGGCGCGCTAGGAATTTTAGTTCCTCCCGCGGCGCGCTAAGAAATGTAGTTCTTCCCGCGACGCGTTAAGGTTGGTTCTGTCTGCCTTCACGCTCGCGCTCTCTTGACCTTCTGTGTCTGCCTTCGCGCCTTAGCCTTCTCGCGCAGAATCCTTCGAGTTTTCTTCTGTTTAAATCTAGCCGTTTGCTTTTGTGTTGTCTTATCTTTTGTGCTGTTGACCTAATCTGCTTTGTCTGAAAAGTTACTTTCGGCGCAGCATGCGCACCAACCCCATTGGTTGGCAGAAAAAGTGACTGACATTATCTTTTGAGATCTGCTTTTGCCATGCTTGACCAGTACCTTTATCTGATCCGCCCATGCCTGTTACTGTTCCCTGTCAGCTTTATCTTGCCCCCTGCAGCTGCCATATCTTTCCATATCTTTTGCTTTTGGAATCTTTTACTTTTTGAGATCTTTTCCCCTTTTTCTAGGGATTGTGTCTCCTAGGGTTTTTTTCTATAAATAATAATAATATTTCATAACACATCACACACAAAACACTTAATCTCTCCTGTTCTCTTGCTCCTTGCTCTCTCTGCCGTCTTCCTCTCTGCCTCCGTCTTCCTCCTTGTTCTTCCTGCTTTTCCGGTAATATATATTATATATAATAGTTTACTTATTAATTATGCTAACTTATAATCAAGACTTAAAACAAATCATTAAAACAATAATCTTATTTATAGGTTAACTTGTGCTTGTTTAAAGTTGGTTCTTGCTTTATCTATCACCGCATCGTTTATCAAGTGAGTTATCTCGTATCTAATCCCTTTTTATTTTAAATGCTTTGGGATGTTCATGTGTTCATACAAAACTTGAGTCTTAAACTTGTTTATGAACTTTAGTCGCGCAGTATCCCATGTGTTGAGGACGTTTACTTGGTTGTTTATTTGTATGTGTGTATCATTAACCGCTTTGTTCGGCCTATTCCGCAGTTCCGTTGGTACCATTAGTTGAACACGGGAGACCTATCGTTTACGGTTTTCTTTGTTTACACTTGCACAGATGTTTTCTCGTTTTTATGCTCAATTGGGAGCATGGATTGAACTATGATCTATGAACTATCTTAGGCTTGATCACAATCTGATTACACCCTTGTTAAACTCTAGACATACACGTGTTGCGCGCAGATTTACTGTGATTATCTATGATTATCTATTAAACTTGATTTCTCACCAACACGCAAGTGTTTGACGTTTATTTTAACACATGTTCAGGTTTGCAGTAGCTGTTTTGGAGCTTGTGGACACGTAGGACGTTTTTACTTTTGGACCTAGAATTAAAATGTATCAAGACAAGTTAATGTTGTTTGAATGTTATAATTTATAATATATTGATTTATGTTTGATTTATGTTCTTTATTTTCCCCGCTGCGCGTGTGCGATAAAATGTGTATTAATAAATATTGACACCAATAGTGTCACGAGTAATGAAACAATATGTGGCGCCCCGATGTATAATCCGCCTTTGGTCGGGGTGTTACACTACCGTGGGGTTTAAATGGCATGTTGCGTACGCTAAATGCAACCGTGATTTCTACAATATTGAGTCATGTCTTTTAGCATGTTCACTCATTTAACAAAACTAATTAAGAAAATTAATAATATTGCTTGGTAATTAAAATTTGAAGTTTTGCAAAACTCTTAATAAAGCTAAGCTAATTGTTGTGAGAAGCTTGCTTCTACATGTTTTGAGAGTTTGCAGACACATTTTAGTCTGTCTTTGTAGAAGGCGGTTTTTTCTAGGCTACCATGAGCACACACATGTACCTATATCAGGTGATTTCACTTTCATAATTTAGTTTCTTATTTTAGTTAATTTGTTGAGAGTGTAATTGTAGAATTCTTGTAATGACAATCACATTAGGCCTGGCTTTAAAATTGTTACGCAGTCAATTTCAACTCGTCTTCTTTAATGTTATATTAAATGCTATATCTTTAACATTGAGAACAATGTTAATCTCAAGTGCAGGGATGTGGGGAAATTTGAACATTTTTATTACCTTAGAGTAGCTTGAGTGTGCACATAAACCAAAGTTGTAAATCGTTAATTACTATTACTAATGCCAAGTTATGGGTCTTTGATCATGGTCAGTTTTTGAGCTTCTCAAAAGTTTTCTCATCATATGTTTTTCAAAAGGGAAAATAAAAAGGGGATCATTTAGATGGGGATAACGAGTCAGGGGACGGTACACATGTTTAATACCAGCAGCTCATTTCCTCTCGTCTTTGTTACTTGGCCACATATTTATACACATATTATATATAGATATATACATATTTCATTTGTGTGTTTGAGTGTAACAAGTATGTTTCTCAATATCTAGAGCTGATTTGTCATATCATATCGAGATCTTAATACCACCACCTGCATGAAGAATTAAGACTGTAGAAACCGGTATATATAGGTCTTCACTTAAATAATACTCACCTCCCTACATTATCCCCTAGGAGCCAATCTTGAGCTATTTTCCCTTTGTTTAATTAAACCCTACATTACAAGCCTCGCCAGCCTAAGCCTTTTACTTAAACCCTATGTGATGAAATCCAATATGTTAGAGTTGTATATAGTCAGTTTCGGTAGAGCATAATACACAATGAATTTATGTCTCAATTTATGTTTTCTCAAAAAGAATTGTCAGTTAAAGTTCAAGTGGTTGAAAATAGTAGTCACTGAATTAGTTTTACTTGTTTGTTAAATATGAATAAATTGGGTTTAATCCACCTTAGTCACTAAATAATTCCTATTCCACACTCGATCCCTAGCCACAAAAAAGCCTGTTAGTCTTATTCTTTATGCAATCAGTGGTTAATAACCAGTGATATGGCCGGCTTGCAAGCTTATTACTTTGTGTGCATGCTCTGTTTTGAGGGTAGAGAGATACTAGCACACGTTTTGTTGGTCTAGATATTAAACCGAGAGGAGTGATATATATACATATATATATATATATATACATACACACACACACACACACACACACACACACATATATATATATATATATATATATATATATATATATGTGTGTGTGCATGTGTGTGTGTGAGCGGTGTGATCATATGTACCTCAAACGGAAACAAAGTACACTTGTTTGGGCGGTTCCATGGTTTTAATACATCATCAAAAATTTGTTTGTTAGGTTGTCAATCTTGAAAGTATAAGCCTTGTGATTGGGTATGGCCTTAGACCTTGGTAGCATTAATGATGATAATTGACGAACCATTGATCCAGGTGATTATGTTGCATTAGAGTTTGCTTGAGGGCAAACAAATGATAAGTGTGAGATATGATGATTAGGTGTGAATCATGTATTTTAATGTGTTAAACGTTTATTTTTATTACGTTTTTAGTATGAACTGTGGTACTTCAAGCGTGCTTTTGCATTTCAAGTTATTGGGGCAAGTTGCGAGCTTAACATGATGCTTCAGGATGGTCAGGAGTGAGGGGTACACATTTCAAGGCTAAAACCAAAGATTTCAAGAAACTTCCCTGCCTCGAAGCCCCGTCGAGCTACGTGACGGGTTGAATCACACTCCCTCGTATTACGTGAGGGAGTCGAAAAGGAACCAAAAGGGTTTAGTTTGTCCTTCGCGCTATGCAAAGGACATACCCCCATGTCTTTGCGCTACGCAAAGGGTGTAAAAGACATGGAAATAACCTAAATCTTATAAAATCAGTTTTCATACGTCATTCGGCCTATCTTCCATTCCAGAGGCTATTGATGACCTAGAGGGTGACTTTGCACATCATCTCAGAGGTCCAAGATCGTTAGTTTTTCCATGCCTTCATCTGTTCAACACATAATCGAGATGTTCATCAAGCAGAGGCAATGCTAATTAAACCATTTGTGACCACTTTAGGTGTAGGGTTTATGCATAAACTGGATGTATCTGTGTTTCTTGTTTAGAATTGGATTGGAGTTTGACTAGTTATTTGATTAATCTAGTTTTATGTTCATTTGGATTGTTTAAATATTTGTTATTCTAGGATTCTCTTTAATCATCAACTATTTGGTTTGTGTTCATCAACAGTTAGGAATAAGTTCTTATAGTCATTGAACCGTTTGCCATTTGTCATTGTTTGATGTTGAGTTTTATATTAACGAATTGGTAATTAGGTAGACTAAGTTCAGTTTTGCCAATTAATTGGATTAGGCTCTGTGAATCAGCACAACCAAACTACTGTGTCTTGTAATTGCTTAATTGCCGATTCATTTCTATGTGTTTTCATAGTTGTTCAGTTTATTGCAAAACTCGAACTTGAAGTGTGTCACTCTTTTCTCATTTTTTTACAACTAAAGTAATTGTGTTTTCATAATTAAATCTTTAAAACCGCTTGATATCGCGTGTCCACCTTAGTAATTAATTAATAAACAATGAGTTTGACTTGCACTTTCCTTTTATTCCCCTAGGCGACGACCTTACTTACCCATACTAGTTATAGGTATTTAAGTTTTACAAATACTGGATTTTGGTTAAAGCATGGCATCTGCATCAAGCGAATACCACATAGTTATACCGTTAGGTTATTTCAATTGAA
The DNA here is from genome assembly GCF_021521415.1 of Bidens hawaiensis. Taxonomy (NCBI): domain Eukaryota; kingdom Viridiplantae; phylum Streptophyta; class Magnoliopsida; order Asterales; family Asteraceae; genus Bidens; species Bidens hawaiensis. The sequence continues at coordinate 472,551 of NW_027491889.1, read as the reverse complement.
ATGACTTAGATGTTGTTTGTTGTTTATCGCTTTATTTATATTTGTAACAAACTTGATTTACTTGTGACATGAAATGAATAAATGTAAATAAGTATTGCCGCTTTTAATAGTGTCATATGTGATGAACAATCGTGTTACGCCCCGATGTATAATCCACCTTAGGTCGGGGTGTTACAAGAGGTACCGTGCATTACACTAAGTTTACATCAATCCTGCACTAACATGTCATTTTTACCCTCAACTCTCCCGAACTACCCTTAGTAGTGACGGGTAAGGTGTGCATTAATCTGTTTGGTGCGGTTTTGACACAAAACCATAATCACAACAAAGATGTCGGTTAATGGATAAACTGATCGGTTATGCTGGTTTTAGTTAATTGATTTTGAAGGTTATGACGCATCAGTTATGAGTTATGGGTATAATTTGATACCCGATAGAGCTCCGTCCACCCTTATAATAAATAAACACCTAGGTCTCATTGACCTTATTCCTTACACACACACACTCCTCTTCCTACCGACCCAAATCCCAAGACCGCCAGCCACCGTACAATGGTCGACTCGTCCTCCGTCGGTGGAGCATCACTCCCCGCCGGCCCCGACGGAAAGAAACGCCGTGTCACTTACTTCTACGAACCCTCCATCGGCGACTACTATTACGGCCAAGGCCACCCGATGAAACCCCACCGCATCCGCATGGCCCACAACCTCATCGTCCACTACTCTCTTCACCGCCGTATGGAGATCGTCCGCCCCTTTCCCGCCGGCCCAGAAGACATAAGAAAGTTCCACTCCGATGACTATGTCGATTTCTTGGCCTCCGTCACACCGGACACTGTGCAGGACCACACGCACACCCGCCACCTCAAGCGCTTTAATGTGGGTGAGGACTGTCCGGTTTTTGATGGGATTTTCGAGTTTTGTCAGGCCTCGTCCGGTGGCTCCATTGGGGCTGCGGTTAAGTTGAACCGCCAAGACGCTGACATTGCGATTAATTGGGCCGGCGGGCTGCATCACGCCAAGAAGTCTGAGGCTTCGGGGTTTTGTTATGTTAATGATATTGTTTTGGGTATTCTTGAGCTGCTTAAAGTCCACAGGGTATGTATGTGTCTTTCAAGTTTTTTGCTTTTATTGAAAATCTTGCTTTTTATATGAATTTAGGTGATTAAAAATGTAAACATTATTTGGTATATGTGTTTTAGGGTTCTAAAGATGTGAACATCATTCGGTGTTATGTGTTTCTAATATAAAAGTAGGTGATCAAAATTATTAGAAGATGCCATTGTAATACAAGTAAAGGAAATGGATACTGATATGCGTTTTAGGGTTCAAAAATTGTAAACATCGTTTGGTATTATGTGTTTTCTGATATAAAATTAGGTAATCAATGTTATCTGGCATTATGTGTTCTACACTTATTATACTTAACTAACACTACTATTATTATCATCATTATGCAGCGTGTATTATATGTGGATATTGACATCCACCATGGGGATGGAGTTGAAGAAGCTTTCTTTACAACCGACAGAGTGATGACAGTTTCTTTTCACAAATTTGGGGATTTTTTTCCGGGTACTGGTCACATAAAAGACATCGGTGCTAACCAGGGAAAGTATTACGCGTTAAATGTGCCTTTGAATGATGGCATGGACGATGATAGCTTTCGTGGTCTGTTTAGACTGATTGTTCACAAAGTTATGGAAGTTTATCAGCCTGATGCTGTTGTTCTTCAATGTGGGGCCGATTCGTTGGCTGGTGATCGACTTGGGTGCTTCAATCTGTCTGTTAAAGGTCATGCAGATTGTTTGAGGTATCTTAGGTCGTTTAATGTTCCTCTCATGGTGTTAGGCGGGGGCGGGTATACCATTCGCAACGTGGCTCGTTGTTGGTGTTATGAGGTCTTTTTCACCCTCTCTCTGTAAATATAATTTTATTAGGAAGATGAAATACTTATGACTGAATTTGATTTTATGAAAATTTGCAGACAGCAGTTGCAGTAGGTGTTGAACCCGAAAACAAACTGCCTTATAATGAGTATTATGAGTATTTTGGACCGGATTACACCCTCCATGTTGAACCAAGTCCACTCGACAACCAAAATACTCCTAAGGATTTGGAGAAAATTAGGTGAGGCTGTATTATGGATATTGTTTGTTTGTTTGTTATATCTTTGTAGTATGCAGTTAATTTGAAATGATATATTAATTATTGATCCTTCAAATAAATGGTCAACTTTGTAGGATGCAGTTAATTAGAAATGATATGTAATTATTAATCTTCAAATAGATGGTCACTTGGTTGGTTTTGTGCCTATTGGTCTACTTGTTTTATCAGGAAATAAGTGTGAGTGCTTGGCAAAGGTTATGCAAGAAATAGTTTTAATTTTATTTTATATCAGCGTGTGTTTTTGGAGGCCTTTATTTGATATTTGGAGTCTTGTGGAGCTTAATAGATGACAATGCTTGAGAGATTGTGACATAATATGAACATTTAAGATTTTTTTACAATTCCAAGTAAATTGAAATCAGCATGACAACATGTGTTTAGTTAACAGAAAGTAAATATAAAAGAATGGTAAAAGATTTGTAGTTATTACAGATTATGGATATTTCATGAGCTTTTAATATTATTCTGATTATTTTTATTGTTATATTATTATTACATTGTTATACTTTTGTTCATTTTTGCTATTTATTTGATATCATACCTCTATGGATATATATTTGACTGTTACTTAGTATCAGCGACATCTGAGTTTAAGGTATCTATAGCTTGTTTGTAGGGTTGACTTGAAATAATTATTTGACTATAAACCTAATGTCTAAAATGCCCTTCAATAATGTCACAATAGGGGTATGTTCTGCGGCCAGATCCATGTCACTAAAACTTTGTAACTATGTACTTGCTCAAAGTCTATACTAAAAGCTAAAATATTAGCAGAATTGCAAATGAAGTTTATTTGTAAAGCTAATATTAACTAATATTAAAAATTACAGGAACATGCTGTTGGAACAACTGTCTAGATTGCCACATTCTCCTAGTGTTCCATTCCAGACGACGCCACCCGTCACCGAAGTTCCTGAAGAGGCAAGTAAAATTTTGTTTTATGCAGAATATTCACCTGTTTGTCTCATGCTTTATTTCATGTGTGATGTTTTAAAAAAATACAGGCAGAGGAGCCCATGGAAAAACGGCCAAAACCACGCATATGGAGCGGACAAGAATATGATTCAGATGTTGATGAAGAAGAAAAGCCCCGACGTCAAAGCTTCAATGCAAATAATAACACAAGGTATAATTCCATGTCTTTTTTATAAAGAAATATGAATAGTTTGTGTAACGGAAGTCAATATGATGATTCAAAACTTATAATAGAATCTGTTCAAATATTCAATTTAAACAAATCAAATGGGTCAAAAGTCAGTTAGAGTGTATTTTGAATGCGTAAAGCCTTCTGAATCATTTTTATTAAAATAGTTTGTTATATAATATTTGTAAATCATATATAACACACTTTTCGTTCACTTTTAACAGTAAAAATATTTTCTTTTGAAAAATGGTGTTTATAGTCATCCCAGCTTTACTTAACCGTCACCAGAAGTTTTGACTTATCACTCAATTTGTTCGACCCACCCTCCCATTTTGCCAACAAAATACGAACGACGAGTGATTGAGGCGAGTCTTTTAATATCTTCTTGAACCCTTGTGACGTATGCCACAAATAGCGGCAATGGGTTCGAGCGTAAATCATTAGACAAACGATATTTGTAATTTGTTTGATGTTGAAAAGTCAAAACTATGTTTGAAGCGTAGCTTACCAAACAGAAGCATGTGGGTCGGTCGGTTTGGTTTGATACTTATGCAGTTTGGTTCCCTATTTGTTTACGGTTTGGAACTTGAAATAACCATGTAAAATACTTGTTTAACATGTCAAAGCGGATTATGCAAAACATATAAACTTATTCGTTGATGTTTTCATGGTTTTTGTCAGGGATTATGCAACATAAAGGAAGATGATGGATGGAGGAGATGCTCCCTCTTGAGTGGGAGGGGCTTTGTTATTTTTGCTACAAAAACTATGAAGTTGTTGCATCTCTTTGAATTATAACAACTTAGAAGAGTAGTACCCAGAATTGTAACTCTTGTAAATCCTTGGATTAATTTTCATGAGAATGCTTACATGATTACAACTTTTAAACTGGCTTTAGTTCTTGAAATTTTATTGCATCATTTTCTTCTATGAAAATCTTCTTGAAGATATATGAAATTCTCTCATCAATACATGCCAATGTTAACGTTTAATATGCGAATCTCGATACCATAGCGTTGCATAATTAAGATTGCCAACACTAGGTAGTTGAGGAGGTGTGATCTAGGTGTTAGGGAAATTTATGAAGGTCAAGAATGAACGGGGTTTGGTTAAGGGGGATGACAAATCTATTTCTACGATCTTTTTCAACAGAACTAGGAATCATCAAGAAAAAAGCGAGGGCGATAACCACTATTGTGTCGTAACATCAATGCAGAAAAGGCGCTAGGAGCTTTTGGAAGATGGGAAGGGCTAATGTGATTGTGTTGGGGTGTGGAAGTATTTGGCGTAGGAAGGAGTTCTTTTGCTATCAAATTTGTTCAATATTATCTTCAATACTAGTAAATTGCCTAGTAAAGGGTTGTTTGGTTCATTCAGATCTGAATGAGTCAGATCTGAATGAACCTCTGTCCCATTCAGCAACAACAACAAGTGAATGATTCAGACATAATTTTAACCATTAAGATGTTTTTTTGTTTGGAATCAAACAGTCTTAAGTCTGAATGAATTAGATGTTTACATCTGAATAGTTCCATTCAAATGTAAACAAACAGCCCCTAAGCGAGAAAGCAATGTTTTAGCCCTTTACAAGAAAGAACGACACCACACAACCCCCCCCCCCCCTCACCCCACCCCCACCACACACACAGTGTTGTGTTAGTTGCATAGGGGTAAACTTTCAAAGTTTCAAGTCATTATGAAATTGTGGGAAATGATTATCAATCGAAACCCATGTTGAAACCCATGTTATGATGAACCAATTTGGATTTATGCTAGGGTGGTGAGAGGAGCATATGCATGCTAAAATGTCAGAATGAGCAGCTTAATCATGGCTTCTTAAGTTTAAGCCTATCTGAGTATATGATTAGAAGGGTTAGGTTATTTTACAAACGGGGACAAAAATGAGAAAGATGAGAAGAATTTGCAGTAAAAAAAAACTCTCAAAAAAAATAATAAAAAATAAGGAAAAATCATAACTCAAAATAAAAAAAAACGAAAAAAGAAAAAAAACACAAAAAAATGTTTCCACTATCTACTTTGTGCTACCCCCCCCCCCCCACACACACACAGAATGTTGAAGGAAAAAAATCATCGTGTCTTTTATTTATTATTGATTATTTTTTTTGTTTTTTTTTTTCAAGAAAAAAAATACATAATGTCAAAAAAAAGACACAATCAACGACGAAAATACACAAAATAAAATGATAAAGCAAAAGACACAATGCTCTATCCTCAATATTGTGTCTATTTTTTTATTTTATTAATTTTTATTTTCTTTTCTCAAAAGAGAACAATGGGGAAAATATTTTTATTTTTACTTTTCTTTTCCTTTTTTTATTTTTTTATTTTGTGTTATGATTTTTCTTATTAAATTTTTATTATTTATTTTAGGAGTTTATTTTATGACCACAAATCAAATATTGAATAAGCTATAGATACTTGTTACTAGTATATGTCATATAAATAAATTATACGAATTTCCAACACAAATTTATAAAAGATTGTCTTTCTTTTTCACACGTTATACCATTTGTGTGCTTGGTTTGATTTGGATTTGTTTTGGGAAACCAAACCAACAATCAAACTTTGGTTTTTGAATATATGAAACCGTTTGGTTTTGTTTTTCGGTTTTTTCCGTTAAAGGTTAAAAATTTTACGCTGAAAAAAAGGTTTGTCGAAAATAACCAAATTAGATATATATAATTTTGTTAATTATTAACTAACTAATTATTATACATTTGACCAAAAGTAATTGAGTTTCATTTCTTGAATTCTTATAAATTACATAATAGAAAACAGAAAAGTATCTATAATATATATAAACGAAACCTTTAAAATCCTACGTGTCGCGCTCTAATCGCTCCCCACCCTCTATGAAACACCAGATTGCTAACCTGGTTTTAACCCGAATAGCCCTACGGGTCATATCATCTCTTTTCCCGTCCATTGATTTTGTAAACCCTACATATATCTGTTTTTCTCTCTGTTCTCTTTATCTTCACAATTTTTGATTAGGCCAAACTAAGCTTAATGTGTCTTCAAATCGTATAAACATGTATTTCCCCCAATCTTCTCATTCAAACATTATTCTAAACCTTAACTCTGTCATCCTCCTTCATCGTTCATTCATGGGTCTTTATCCAAGACGAATCTCTAAGTGATTTTTAGACGTTCCTCCACGAATGTTTCTTATGATTATTAGACATATAAGTTGCTTAATTAAGGCTTAGTTAGTACCATGTAGTGTTGAAATTGATTTGATTGGGATTACTTTAGCCATATCATGCCTATGTTTCTTTTAATGTCTCCACTACATTATACATTTGGCTGCAAATTTGTTTACTTGATCAAACATCCGATAAGTGTGTATATGAACAAAATAGTGTAAATTTAGCCGTTTTCGGCCGAAATGTTTTATACGTATTGTAAAATTTAGCCGTGAAATTTTTATACGCAGTGTAAAATTTAGCCGTGTTTGGACGAAATTTATTATACGTAGTGTAAAATTAGCCGTTTTTGGCCAAAAATTTGAGCCCGACCCCCTTCGTTTGTGAAATTTTGAGCCCCCCGGGTGTCTTAGTCTAAGCTTCGCCACTTTCTATGAATACACTAAACGATTAAGTGTGGTAACTTAATGTATACGGTTTACCAACTTACATAGTTGTGTGTGGGTTATGTATGGGCTGCGTGGCGAATGGGTTGCCTATGAGTCCTAACTGTTTGATGAAGCTGTTTTCATTTGGCAGCCTCTTGAAGGATTATATATTGATGAGAAAATATTGTAATTTGTAAACAGTAGTTGGATATGTTCTTGCAGGCACCCCTTTATTTTGTTGGCCTAAAGTAATCATCTTGTGTTGCGGTTCAGGTAAGATGTCCTTTTTCTGTTTATGTCATGTATACATGGATGTGTAGACACACATATGTGTATTCATATTCACACATGGTGAATTGAGTAAACATAAGCAACTATTACCGGTCTAAAGAATTATGATAAGATCACATGGAATTGTATAACAGGTTTGTTTAGATGGGTCTGGCTTGGTAATCGAGCTCAAGTCCAGTGATTTTGGGTCAATTATGGTCTTCGATTAAAGTTAAAAACAACATCGAGTTAAGAGAGAAAAGGGAGAAATTAGGATAAATAAAAAAAACAATACCGACTTGTGATAGCATAACATGGAATTGTATAGATGGTCCAGGCTTGGCGAGTTCGGGTCGATGAAATAAAAAGGAATACGGAAAACAGTTATCTCCACAACTTCACCTATATCCATTTAAGTATTAATCACCCTTATTATATTAGTAACAGTCACGACGGAACTCTGCAGTGCTCTGTCTACCTTTTACTTATCCTGATTGGCGTATTTCACCAGATAATAAAATATATAATATGTATTTTTATTAGTGTATTCTCATTAGTTGATTATTTTTAAGGTGAATTATTATCTATGAAGGAACTAATATTTGTTTGTTGTGTGATATGTTGGATGATATAACAAAAGTAACTAATCTGTTATTAAACAAACCTTCATCGCTAGCAAATCAATTGTTATTAAGGACTTTATGTGAATTTTTAAGGCATTATTTGTTATATAATTTATGTTTTTTTTAGAGTTAGCCCTATTTTCAATAATAAGAATACATGAAGTTATAATTTATGGTCATTATTTGAAAGTCAATGGATATAAAATATGGTGACCTACAAAAACAACTTGAATGATTAATTGATCAGAGGAGTTTTTGAAGATCAATTTGTTTTCTGAAGATCGATCAATTTGTTTCATGAAAATGAAGAATGCGTTAGACAATTTGGCAATAAATTGTAAGTTAAAAACCTTTTCTGGTACGTTTTGCTATTATGTACGTATTTTAGTTTCTAATTTTGCACTTTTATTAATTGGTAGAAAGGTCGATACCGTTACGCGGGTCAATGGAGACATGGTAGAATGCATGGTTGTGGTGTTTTTGAACTCAATGAACGTACCTCTTATGTAAGTCCATTAAGTTACTGTTTCTTCTTTTTGGAAAGTTTTTGGATGAACAATGGAAGATATATATTAATCTAGAATTCGTTTCATAAAAATTGTTCAGTTTTAATTTTCAGTTTGGGATCTAACTTTTTTCGATTTTTTAGTTCTTTCACACTTCTAATTAACACTCATATCAAGATAAGGCCTAGGTTATCTCTAGCCTTAGTCAAGCACCACATGCATTCATAGGGGGTTATGTTGCCTAATTTTATCCTTTCACTAGTTTTTATCCCCCGTATTACGGTCTTGTTTTATATTATTCGTTTATAATATTTATATATATACTTTTTGTATTTTTATTTTATTTATTGTAAAAAAAGTTAATAATATACTTAGGATTTGATGATGAAGGAGTTTCACAAACAGATGAGACGTTATAACCCGATTTAAAAGCTATATATGTTTGGTAAGATTCATGACCCGCTTATTTTTTTTACTATAAAATTGTTTCTAATTATAAATTATATATTTTTTTTCAAAAAAACATATATTAATTTGTAATATATCCCTATTTTATAGCATTTCCATATCCAATATTTGGTGAGATTAATTTTTAATTTAATGAGATGTTATAACTCATTTAAGGACTATCTGGGTTTGATGAGACCCATACCCATGAATTCGAATCAGATGCATGAGAAGCCTTCATTTACAAATAAAGCAATCTGGTGGCTTGAGAGAATGTCGGGAGCAACCAGAGAGCTTTTAAAGGTTTCTTTTATATATATTATCTATACCCTGTACTACGGGGTGCGTTGTTTCATATTATTCGTTGTTAATATTTATATATATTTTTTGGATTTTAATTTTGTTATTGTATGGAAGTTCATAATATACTTAGGATTTGATGATGAAGTATCACAAATAAATGAGATGTTATAATCCGGTTTAAAAACTATGTAGGTTTAGTGAGACACATGACTCACTTATTTTTTTACTAGAAATTTGTTTCTTAATTATAAAAATATCCTTTTTTTTATAAAAATCAAATATTAATTTAGTATATCCTTATTGTATTGGATTTTCATATCAAATATTTGGTGAGATTATTTTTTAATTTAATGATATGTTATAACCCGTTTAAGGACTATCTTGGTTTGGTGATACCCATGCCCGTGAATTCGGGTCAAATGTATGAGAAGCCTCAATTTAAAAATATTGCAATATGTGACTTAAGAGAATGTATGGAGCAACCATAGAGCTTTTAAAGATTTCGCTTATGCATATCTTAAATAAATATAAACGAAACCTCCATATTTTCTCTTAAGCCACCAGATTATTTTATTTGTAAATGATGATTTCTCATTCATTTGATCCGAATTCACGGGTATTGGTCTCACCAAACCCAATAGCCATTAAATGGGTTATAACATCTCATTATAGTAAAAATTAATCTTACCAAATATTTGATATGAAAATCCTATAAAATAGGGATATAATAAAAATTAATACCCGATTTTTTTTAAAAAAAATATTATATATAATTACGAAACAATTTTATAGTAAAAAAATAAGCGGGTCATGGGTCTCATCAAACCCAAACAGCTTTTAAACAGATTATAATATCTCATTTATTTGTGAAACTTTTTCATAAAACCCTAAGTATATTATTAATTTCCATATAATAAACAAAATTAAAATACAAAAAATACATAAATACTAGAAACGTAAAATGTAAAACAAACCTCGTAATCAAACCCTAATTTAATTTCTCAATATGGATTTAGTTACACGATTCTTTTTTCTTTTAAGTTTAACTTAAATGAAAAGTTTCATAAAATAATATTCAAATTATAACAAATTTCAAAAATGAATAAATATTAAAATTAAGTAGATAATTCATTCAACGTTTCATTAAAAAATGAACACAACCCAACATAAATTAATCAAAATAGGTTCAAGTATATTATTAACTTCTTACAATAAATAAACTAAAATTCAAAAAAAAAAATTCACAATATTAAACACAAAAAAATTTAAACCCTCGTAATACGGGGGATAAAATTATAGATATATAAACCTTGTTTTTCTATTATTCTTTTTAAACATGCATTAATAACTTGAGAAAACCATTTGTAGTATATATGTTAGGATTTTCTTTTGATAAACCGGTAATCGCCAGGGAGACTTTATTAAAAATATAAAAAGGGGAATATACTTTTAGGATAAGGTTAAAATACAAATGATTAGAAAAATAAGAAGTGTGAGAAGGAGTCTAGCCAATTGATCTCATATTCGAATGGTGATGATTAATTTAAGAGGGGAAATAATAATGAAAATGACATAAATAGAATAGCCCACATTTGTTGACTTTCTTTCTCCACCTGCAAGGCACATGTCAATTCCCCCATCATTTTAAAACGTAAATAACATTTTCTTACGATAATGGTTGGGTATTAAGTTTTAATATTATTATGTTAACTGTATAGTGTTATTTGGTTTATTGTATGAACTATGGTACTTCATACGAGTGTTTTGAAACCCGGCCCGGCTCGGCCGGACTGGTCTGACCAGGACCCGGTCCCTATATCGGGTTGGGTCAGTGTATTTGGGTCGTTTAGAAAAACCCAGCTGGTTTTGTGGGTGGCGGTCGGCCCGGACCGGTTGACCCAACGGGTGAACCGATAAAATCCAATTTTTCATTAAATCCAAAATGAAATGTGCGTGTTGGTATTTGAATTTGGGTCATATCGGAGATAGAAGCTTTAATAATCACCCATGAGCCAACCAACCAAGTTTCATTGAAGTCTTTATTGATCAAACATAAATCATATATATTTAAAAAGCAATGTATAGAACATAGATAAACATTAAAGTTTGTTATTATTATTATTTTTGGTTATTATTATCTTTTATATGTATATGAATTATATATATATATATATGTAAATATATATTAAAATTATGTATGACGTCATTCGGGTCAAACACCGGTCCGCCCTCCCGGGTCGGTCCGACCTTTGACCCGGTAAGGCGTCCGAGTCGACGTCCAGGCCAGGTCTGAAAACATTGCTTCATACGTATTCATTGTATACATGTTACGATACATTAATAATGCTTATTTTGGACTTGCACGATCACATCACGAAGGCCCAAGATGACTGGGACGCAAAACGAAGCAAGAAACAAAACTTCCTGTGAAGGAGGACCGTCGCATTACGTGACGGAGTGGAAGATGGTCCATCGCGATATGCGTTGGACCTGGAAATAATAAAAGTTGACTTTTGGTTCATCGCACTATGCGATGGACCCGTTGAAGACCAGCGCGATACGCGATCGCACTAAAAGATGAGAAAACTAGGGTTCGCCTATAACTTCTTTTTTACAAACCCTATTAAATTATCCCTCATTTCAGCCATCACTAGGAGCTGTTAGACGATTTCAAACCTTCCGATCATCAATTGTAACATTATGAAAATTTCGAGTACAAAATGTCAACTTTCCAAAGTCTAAGGATCAAACATGCCAAAATTCTAAACCTGAGGGTTAAAAATGAAAATTCTGGTTTCTTGTCCTTTCGCGATATGCGACGGGACAAAAGACAAGCACCTCGCGTACCGCGATGGGGCTTGGTCAAAACTTCTGGAAGAATTCAACAGCGATACGTGATCGTTGTTGAACCCAACATCATCGCGTATCGCGGTAACATGGCCTGACACGTTATGACACGTGTGCCACGTGGCACATGGTGGTACCGTCTGACGCCATGTGGCGACATGTCCGCCACGTGTCGCCACGCGACACAACGTCTACCACGTGTCGCCACGTGGCAGGTCTAGTAGGCGATTCGTCAAGCCTACGTCGCGCTACGCGACGTGCTTGCCAAGGAACCCATTGCGTACCGCGATCGGATCCAAAATCATGTCTATAAATCGCATGGTCGGGATCTCATTTCTTCACACCACAAATCAGTACTCCTTTCTCTCTCTAACATCTCTCTACACCTCGAAATACGTGCCCTCGATCCACCTCGATAATCGTGCCTCGATTCCTTGTTTTGTGTGCCGACGTCTCCCCGAAGTTTGTGCCACCCTCCACCCCATACCAAGAAGGCGCTTGTCATAAAACGGCGAAGGGGCTTGAAAGACGTGACGACAAGTGTTGACGTTTGGTGTTTATTCGTTTGGCGTATCAAAAGAAAGGTGACACGATCAAGAATTCAAAAGAGATCAAGTGGCATTGGAGTGCTGCTCAAATCATTAGAATTTATAAAGCCAAACAAAGGTAGGTTTACTAGTCAAATGAATATAATAATAAAATATTATTATAAAGTCTTAAACCTTAAGTCGAGGTTATACTCGACACCTCGATAAAAGAAAAAAAAACATAACAAAGAAAGAGTAAAAGATATGTTGTGATAGATAAATATATATATGTGTGCAAGTATATATATTCTTTGTTATGAAATTATTATTTAAGTAATAATGAGTATTCTTAAATAATAAAGAAAAGAATACGTTTCTTAGAGAAGAAGAAACGTCGGGTTTTATAAATAAACTAAAGGTTTATAATTACTTTTAAACTAAAGGTTTTCAAGTAAAAGAGATTGAACTAAAGGTTCATCGAGGTAAAGTTTATAAAATAAGACTAAAGGTCTTAAGCCGGATTGTATATCCGACTAACAATTGGTTATACTCGTACTATAGGTGCGAGATAGCAAGGGAAAGACCATCGGACGGTGTTGAATCCGATCCCAAAGCGAAAAGGTGAATACGCCCCCAAACTTTTACAAACTTATTTTCAAACGAGTCAAACATGTTATATGAAATTGTTTACTGGGAACTATGTGTTCCTAAAACCGTTATAAATAAGAGTATAAGCCTAGCCCTCAGGCTGTAGTATATGTGTGTCTGGATCCTTACATATGTGGTAGTACGCGGTGGGCACATCGCACCATGCCTGGTCGTAGGACGCTTTCCTATAGGAAGCACGACCATGTGTATACTTACGGGTACTTAACTAAGTCGAACGCTGTGGAGTTTGATGAGGTGACCTAGTGTAGAGACTCGAGTTTATAAATGTGTTGTTTTAACTTTGTTATTCCTAAGCCACGATGGGCCGAGACAGGCGTAGTCTCGAGGGGTAATAAAGTAAAAGAAAATATTTTAACGTCAGCGTGTTCACCAGCATCCGTTGCTGACGTATTTTATTTACATTTTGCAGGTGACCAAGATTAGCGCTTGGAGTGTCGAAGTGCTACTTATATATCCGATGGCTCGGATTTGTTTTGTATAAACTTAATATATTAAAATGGTGGTTTGTAATGAAAACAAGTAATCTTTTAAACTTAAACGGGAATCTTTTATAATCCCGTCTTTTGTAATATTACAACTTTAATCCACAAGTTATAAAGTCTTCCGCTAATTAAACGTAACTCTGATTTATTTACACTTGTGGTACCAATATTAGGGGTCGCACCCCTAGGCCGTGGTCTAGGGTGTGACAAGCATTGGTATCAGAGCCATCGATCTTAGCGAATTGGGTATCATAAAACAATACCCAAGCTTCAATCCAAGTATAGGAATTAATTGATTAATTGTTTAAGGGATAAGATAGACTGGTAACCTTTTCTTTCCCTCTACATTCTAAACCACCCAAATGATTATATGTCATTCAAAAGTTGGATGGAGAACTATGTACGAAAAGCAAAAGAGGCTGGAATCGCCGAAACTTACCCCGAGGATAACATGAGTGATGGTTATTATGAAGCATACTTCGACCAAGATGTGGAACATGACTTAACCAAACCTGTGTACTACCCCGGAAGTAGACACTAACCAATAGACGTTCCCGATAGTCCACCAAAACAAAGAATCGAACCACCAAGGCACTCAAGCTACCATCCACCAACAATAACCATGTACCATCCCTCTGAAATACCGCCGTACCATCCATCGGAGATCCCCACTTACCAACCATCGGAGATACCTCAATACTACCCAACTGGATACCTACCACCAAACCCACACCCATCTTATGCTTTCCTTTCCAATCTACCCATCAAGGAGGAACCGAAATCCCCATCATCCGATTGGATGCAATGTCACTCTGATCAACAAAGGTGGCATACCGTGAGCTCCACTCTCAACGAAGTCAACTCGCAACCGAACAATGGCGAAGGACCGTCCCGTAAGCCCAAGATGAGGGTGATGATGCCCTATGAAAGTTTCCGAATGCCGTCGATGGTGAATGAAACTACCCAACCCATGGAAGAAGAAGAACCAGAAGAAGAAGAGGAGGACCCCGAAGAAGAGGAGGATCCTGAGGAAGAGTCTGAACCGGAAGAAGAGCATCCCGATAATCCCAATGAGATATCAACATCAATGGATGGATCACTCACTTCCCAAAACCCAAGCTACGGTTCTATCAATCCATATGTCCAATATCTCGAGAAACTCAAGAACTAAGCTTCATCAAGCTTTCCACCATTCCAAGGTGTGATTCCAACTGAAGAAGAGCAAGCTGTTGAGATCCGAGAGCAAAACAAGGCTGCTAAAGCTTTCTTCTACCTTTCATCAGACATGACTAAAGTTCCATATCCGGAACCAAGGAACCACTATGAAACGGTAACATTGGGTTACCGCGACCCACCTCCAAAATATGGATACCCCAACGAAGTCCCACAGTCATATGAAGAACATTTGGATCGTGCTCTCCATAAGACAGATGATTGGAGAAAGAAGGTGGCTGATGAAGGAAAGAAAAAGAAGAAGATAGGAGAAAAACTTTTTCACAAGTGCAACAAATTGACGAAGGTTGTGAGAAAGTTTTTGAAGGATTAAGGCAGTATGGATTAGAGATGTGAAGGAGAAGTTCTGTGTAATATAGTCTTGTATGTTATGTGATATATATGTGTGTAACAAGAACGTTGGAACGTTCTTGAAATAAAGATAGGAAGATATATATATATATATATATATATATATATATATATGAATGTATAATAAAATTTTATGCTTAAGGAAACGTTGTTAAAATTTCAAATATAAAAGAAATATTGAAATATGTCTGAATAAAGTAATAACAACGAGAATGCACGAAAAGAAGATGAGATAAGAAAGGGAAAGGGGAAAGACCCCGTAAATAAACAAGATGAACCAATCCCTGAAAAATATAAAAGCCAAATACAAAAGATGATTAAAGATGCGGTTAGAGAAGACTCTATGGCTAGGTCTCAATCGAGATATTCGAAACACTCTCATTCCGTTAATCCATCTCGAAAATCCGTGAAATACCGTCCGAAACCATCTCATATCGAAGAAAGTGTCCATGAGTCTAACGCCGATGGTGGAGTTAGGCAAGAGTTCAAGAAACTCAAGATTAGTGGGTGTTCGTTTAAGGATTTTAAGTACTATGGACCAAAGGAGTTCCATGGTGATAAAGGAGCCATCACAACCGTGAGGTGGCTTGAGGAGATGGAGACGATCGTGATAACAAGAAAATGTTCCGATGAGGAGAAAATCCAATATTCTGCCCTGATGTTCAAGGGAGAAGGGCTCGAGTGGTGGAATACCATGATTATGAGCAAAGGGAGAGAAGTGATGTACAAATTGAGCTGGGATGAGTTCAAGACTCTGTTGATGGGAAAATTTTGTCCCATGCATGAAACCGACCAAATCCAAACTAAATTTTTAAATCTTAAGGTCGTGGGGACGAATCTTCGTGAATACAACACCAAGTTTCACGAATATTGTCGTCTGGTTCCCCAGCTGGTGAATCCTGAATCCAACAAGGTTACAAGATATATTTGGGGACTACCGCGGGAAATCCGCGACATGGTGAGGTCACACTTACCACAGACCGCTGACTCCGCGATGGAGTTAGCTGGTTACTTGATGTGCGGCATGGTCCGCAACAAGGAAGAGGATAAGAAGGTCGTGTCATCTAACGACCAAAGAAGGACTGGAGGAAACAATCGATTCAAAGGCAAGGGCGTAAACCAAAACCGATTCAATTCAAACACCACGCCTTGTAAAACCTGTAAAAGGTATCATAGGGTCGATGTAACTTCGCTCCGCCTTCAAAAGTGTGTGAAACATGTCAACGACCGGGTCATGATGCTGCTGATTGCTGGAAAAAGAAGATGACATGTTACAATTGTAAGGAGATGAGGCACTTGAGTTTTGAATGCCCAAAGAACAAACCCGCGACTGGTGGTGCGGGTGGAAGTGGCAAAGACAAGAAAGGAAACGCGCTAGTCTTCGTACTCGACACAAAGAAAGCCGCTGACATGCCGGAAACCATCACGATACGTTTCTAGTCAACGACACCTATGCTAGAGTTTTATTTGATTCAGGTGCCAATTTAAGTTTTATAGATTATAGTTTTTGTAGTCTATTAAACGAACCTTTAATAAAATTAGATAATACTCTAAGCGTCGAGACTGCTAGTGGCGAAATCGTTAAGATCTCCAAAGCCATTGAAAACGGAAAAATTCATTTAGCTAGTTATATTTTACCTATTCAACTCTTACCTATGGCACTTGTTGGTTTTGATATTGTACTTGGTATGGATTGGTTATCCGATAACCATGCCAGTATCATCTGCAATAGCAAAACCGTTGAACTTCAAGCCCCCCGATAAACGAACGATTCGAATTGAAGGGGACAAAGACGCTGGCCAAGTTAGCATAATTTCCGTTATTAGGGCCAACAAATGTTTAAATCAAGGGTGCTTAGCATTCATGGCCTACGTCACTGAAGAGTCAAAACCAAAGGAGATAAAGGACGTACCTATAGTATCCGACTTTTCCGATGTCTTTCCTGATGAACTTCCTGGAATCCCTCCCGATCGTGAAGTGGAGTTTAGGATCGATCTTATTCCCGGTACTGCTCTGATCGCTAAAGCTCCGTATCGCCTCGCACCAACCGAGATGAAAGAACTGAAGAAACAACTTCACGAACTTCTCGAGAAAGGATTCATACGACCAAGTTCATCACCATGGGGAGCGCCGATACTTTTTGTCAAAACGAAGGATGGATCCATGCGAATGTGCATTGACTACCGATCTCTCAACAAAGTTACAATCAAGAACCGCTATCCACTTCCTCGAATCGATGATCTTTTTGACCAACTTCAAGGCGCTAGCTTCTTTTCAAAAATCGATCTCCGTTCCGGCTATCACCAACTCAAAGTCCAATATGAAGATATCCCGAAAACCGCTTTTCGAACAAGGTATGGACATTATGAGTTCACGGTCATGCCATTTGGACATACTAATGCTCCTGCCGCGTTCATGGACACGATGAATCGTATTTGCTAGCCTTACTTGGATAAATTTGTTATCGTTTTCATCGACGACGTACTTATTTATTCTAAGTCTAAGGCCGATCACGAAGTCCATCTTCGAACGTTGCTTGAAATTATTAGAACCGAGAGGTTGTATGCCAAATTCTCAAAATGCGAGTTCTGGTTGCATGAGGTACAATTTCTTGGTCACATCATCAACATCAACGGTATTCAAGTCGATCTCGCTAAGATTGAAGCTATCTCTAAGTGGGAAATTCCAAAATCGCCAACCGAGATCCTAAGTTTCTTAGGTTTGGCCGGCTATTACCGTAGGTTCATTGAAAACTTTTCCCGAATCGCTGTTCCCCTAACCTCCTTAACTCACAAAAACATCAAGTATGAATGGGGAACAAAGCAACAAGAAGCGTTCGATATACTTAAACAAAAGCTCACCCAAGCACCTATACTGGCCTTGCCAGAAGGTACTGAAGACTTTGTTGTATTTAGTGACGCATCTCACTCCGGCTTGGGATTTGTACTAATGCAACGCAAGAAAGTAATCGCTTACGCTTCTCAACAACTCAAAGTACACGAAAAGAACTATACGACTCACGATCTAGAGTTAGGCGCCATAATCTTTGCACTTAAGATATGGATGCACTATCTCTATGGAGTAAGATTCACCGTGTACACTGATCATAAAAGCTTAAAGTATATCTTTGATAAAAAAAATCTTAACATGCGCCAGCGACGCCGATGGAGACTCTCAACGACTACGACTGTGAGATAGTCTATCATGAAGGTAAAGCCAACGTTGTGGCTGATGCCTTAAGTAGTAAAGAGCTCGAAAAGCCAAAAAGAGTCCGAGCGTTGAGGCTAGAACTCCAAGTCGACCTTCTCGAGCAAATAAAATCTGCCTAAACTCGAGCGATCAATGAAAACCAAATCTCCGACGAAAAACGTAACGGCACCATTGACTCGCTAGTCAAAAGTGACGATGGTATCCTTAGACTCGATAATAGAATTTGGGTATCAATCGTTGGGGACTTGCGTGAGAAAATTTTGATTGAGGCTCACAAATCCAAATATATGATGCATCCCGGGAGTGATAAAATGTACCATAATCTCAAATCAAACTATTGGTGGAATGGAATGAAAAGGGATGTCGCTTCGCATGTCGCGAAATGTTTAACATGTTTGAAAGTCAAGGCTGAACACCAAAAGCCTTCGAGATTACTTCGGCAACCCGAACTTCCTGTATGGAAGTGGGAGTTAATTACCATGGATTTTATAACTAAACTCCCAAAGACGACTCGTCAACACAATGCTATATGGGTAATTGTGGATTGCTTAAAAAAAATCCGCACACTTGGTACCTATCAATGAGTCGTACTCAATGTATAGACTAGCGCATATTTATGTAAACAACATTGTTGCTTTGCATGGAGTACCGCTATCTATACTCTCTGATTGAGACAGTCGTTTCACGTCTCACATTTGGAAAAGCTTCCAACAAACGTTAGGTACAAAACTTAACCTTAGCACCGCTTATCACCCACAAACCGATAGGCAAAGCGAAAGGACGATTCAAACGTTGGAAGATATGCTCCGCGCTTGTGTGATTGACTTAGGTGGAAGTTGGGATGACCACTTACCCCTAATGGAGTTCTCGTACAACAACAGCTATCATACAAGTATTCAAGCCGCACCATTCGAGGCGTTATATGGTCGTAAGTGTAGAACGCCCGTGTGTTAGTCTGAAACCGGAGACAATCAATTGTCTGGACCAGTGTTGTAAAAGTCGGATTCCAAGGCCTTGGAATCGGGAATCGGCGATTCCAAGGTCCTCGGACATCAACCTTGCTGCCTTTTCCCAACTTGGCCACTATTACTCGCCAAGGTCCAACTCGGTCAAAAGTCGGAGTACTCGGGATTACCCGGCCTCCAAGGTCAACTCGGCCAAAAAAATTTATTTTTTAATTTTTTTTACTATTTTTTAGTAAAAAATTAAAAATAACAACAAAACATGAATTTTTTGAATTATGTTTTTTTTCATATGAATTATGCTTATTTTAACGTGAATTATGCTTATCTTAACATATATATAATATACAACAATTAATTTATGTTATATTTATCATGTCCGAGTATAAGCCTAGTACTCCCCGAGTACTCCAAGTACTCCCTACAAGGAGGTCGGCCGCCTAGGGACCGCCTAGCGAGTTTTACAACATTGGTTTGGACTAGCCCTAGAAACCACCGACAAGATTCTTCAAATTCGAGAACGACTTAAGACGGCACGTGATCACCAAA
Organism: Bidens hawaiensis; assembly: GCF_021521415.1. NCBI lineage: Eukaryota > Viridiplantae > Streptophyta > Magnoliopsida > Asterales > Asteraceae > Bidens > Bidens hawaiensis. The sequence continues at coordinate 452,665 of NW_027491889.1, read as the reverse complement.
AGAGTTACGCCGATGTCCGTCGAAAGCCGTTAGAGTTTAATGTTGGTGACAAAGTCCTATTGAAAGTCTCACCTTGGAGAGGCGTTGTTCGCTTCGGTAAGAAAGGAAAACTAAGTCCTCGATTCGTTGGACCTTTTGAGGTACTCGAATGAATCGGCACTGTTGCATACCGTTTGCAACTGCCCGAGGAAATTCAAGGGATACACGATGTATTCCACGTTTCGAATCTGCGTAAATGCTTAACTATTGAATCGTTAGCTATGCCACTAAAAGACGTCGAAATAAACGAAAACTTAAAATTTGTAGAACGTCCAATTCAAATGGAAGATTCGAAAACAAAGAAATTGAAAAGAAGAACATTGAAAATTGTGAAAGTAAAATGGGACTCGCGTAGAGGGCCCAAATATACATGGGAACTCGAATCGGAAATGAGAAAGAAATACCCCACTTGTTCTTGTAAAGCAATCTCGAGGACGAGATTTATTTCAAGGTGGGGAGGATGTAACATTATGAAAATTTCGAGTACAAAATGTCAACTTTCCGAAGTCAAAGGATCAAACTTGCCAAAATTCTAATTAAAAATGAAAATTCTGGTTTCTTGTTCTATCGCGATACGCGACGGGACAAAAGACAAGCCCATCGCGTACCGCGATGGGGCTTGGTCAAAACTTCTAGAAGAAGTCAACAGCGATACGTGATCGCTGTTGAACCCAACGTCATCTCGTATCGCGGTAACGTGGCCTGACACATTATGACACGTGTGCCACGTGGCACACAGTGGCACCATCTGCCACCACGTGTAACCACGTGGCAACACGTCCAGCACGTGTCGCCACGCGGGACAACGTCCGCCACGTGTCGCCACGTGGCAGGTCTAGTAGGCGATTCATCAAGCCTACGTCGCGCTACGCGACGGGCTTGCCAAGGAATCCATTGCGTACCGCGATGGGATCCAAAATCATGTCTATAAATTTCAAGGTCGGGATCTCATTTCTTCACACCACAAATCAGTACTCCATTCTCTCTCTAACATCTCTCTACACCTCGAAATACTTGCCATCGATCCACCTCGATAATTGTGCCTCGATTCCTCGTTTTGTGTGCCGACGTCTCCTCGAAGTTTGTGCCACCCTCCACCCCATACCAAGATGGCGTTTGTCATAAAATGGCGATGGGGCTTGAAAGACGTGACGACAAGTGTTGACGTTTGGTGTTTATTTGTTTGGTGTAGCAAAAGAAAGGTGACTCGATCAAGAAGTCAAAAGAGATCAAGTGGCATTGGAGTGCTGCTTAAATCATTAGAATTTATAAAGCCAAATAAAGGTAGGTTTACTAGCTAATTGAATATAATAATAAAATATTATTATAAAGGCTTAAACCTTAAGTCGAGGTTATACTCGATACCTCGATAAAAGAAAAGAAAACATAACAAAGAAAGAGTAAAGATATGTTGTGATATATATATATATATATGTGTGTGTGTGTGTGTGTGTGTGTATGTGTGTGTGTGTGTGCAAGTATATATATTCTTTGTTATGAAATTATTATTTAAGTAATAATGAGTATTCTTAAATAATAAAGAAAAGAATACGTTTCTTAGAGAAGAAGAAACGTCGGGTTTTATAAATAAACTAAAGGTTTATAATTACTTTTAAACTAAAGGTTTTCAAGTAAAAGAGATTGAACTAAAGGTTCATCGAGGTAAAGTTTATAAAATAAGATTAAAGGTCTTAAGCCGGATTGTATATCCGACTAACAATTGGTTGTACTCGTACTATAGGTGCGAGATAGGAAGGGAAAGACCCTCGGACGGTGTTGAAGCCGATCCCAAAGCGAAAAGGTGAATACGCCCCCAAACTTTTACAAACTTGTTTTCAAACGAGTGAAACATGTTATATGAAAATTGTTTACAAGGAACTATGTGTTCCTAAAGCCGTTATAAATAAGAGTATAAGCCTAGCCCTCAGGCTGTAGTATATGTGTGTCTGGATCCTTACATATGTGGTAGAACGCGGTGGGCACATCGCACCACGACTGGTCGTAGGACGCTTTCCTATAGGAAGCACGACCGTGTGTATACTTACGGGTACTTAACTAAGTCGAACACTGCGGTGTTTGCTGAGGTAACCTAGTGTAGAGGCTCGAGTTTATAAATGTGTTGTTTTAACTTTGTTATTCTTAAGCCACGATGGGCCTAGGAAGGCGTAGTCTCAAGGGGTAATTAAGTAAAATAAAATATTTTAGCGTCAGCGTGTTCACCAGCATTCGTTGCTGACGTATTTTATTTACATTTTCAGGTGACCAAGATTAGCGCTTGGAGTGTCTAAGTGCTACTTATATATCCGATATCTCGGATTTGTTTTGTATAAACTTAATATACTAAAATGGTGGTTTGTAATTAAAACAATTAATCTTTTAAACTTAAACGGGAATCTTTTACAATCCCGTCTTTTGTAATATTACAACTTTAATCCACAAGTTATAAAGTCTTCCGCTAATTAAACGTAACTCTGATTTATTTACAGTAGTGGTACCAACATTAGGGGTCGCACTCCTAGGCCGTGGTCTGGCGTGTGACATCAATATATCATTCTAAATGGTGTTTCTTATTCAGTTGGTTTAGGTTTATTTTTATTAAAACGATTAGTGTACCAATTACTGTGATACGCGTTTCATAGGGTTCTCTGTTTAGTCTAGGTCGATGAAACATACATTTGTCATGATTGAGTCACACTGGTAAGGAGCCATTGGTAACTAGTTCCATGTGTTTACATTTGTTTATGCAGAGCATACATCTATCCATGACTGTGTCACACTGGCAAGGAACCTTTGGTTACCAGTGCCGTGTGTTTACATTTGTTGATGCCTAAGAATGGAGTATTTAGTTAACCAGATTTGTTTTATCGATGGTTGATTTGTTAAATGACATGAGATTGCTATTTAGTTGCATGCTTGAACTGGTGTGATTTACTTTTAATTGAATTGTTTACAACTTTCTGAATACTTGTAACCGTGATCAAAACTCTATTTAAGGCCCCGAGCCGGTGCCATACTTGGACGTTGGATTTACTCATAAACACAGTTCTATATATCATAGTGAATTAAAACTTTTCGCGTAATAAATAAAAGTCAACCATTTATACATAAGTTTTAGAGTTTAAACAAACATTCAAACATGTCTTTAAGTTCAAACATAACAAAGTATCATAATTTCCATTCTTCAGATGTCAGCTTCTTTATTCTCCTTCCATGAATCCCTCCTCAAGTCAGCTGTTTGATTCTCCTCATATGCGTGCATACTAAAAGTTAGCTACGCTGAGTGAGTTTTAGTTAATCAGGCAATATACATCACATTCACATACTTATATATGCATACTCGAAAGTATATATATTACATACTAACCTGTTTGCCTTTCATACATACATACATACATACATACATACATACATACATACATACACACATACATACATACATACATACATACACACATACACACACACACACATATATACACACATACACACACACATACACACACACATACATACATACACACATACATACATACATACATACATACATACATACATACATACACACATTCATAGTTTCATACTACATGCATAACTATCTCTACCATCTCAGATATTGGTAGGGTATGGTCTCTTTATCTCAGATATTAGTAGGGTGTGGTCCCTTCTATCTCAGATATTACTAGGGTCTGGATCCATTCCTTTTTTTATCTCAAATATTATTATGGTCTGGTCCCTTATTTTCATACGACCATACATACATTTCTTTATATATATATATATATATAGTGAGGTTATAATAAGAAGTGGAGTGTGTCTAAGAAGTGTAAGAAGTAATCTGATGTGTTAGATATGTTTTCTGATGGTGGATATGGAAAGTGTATTTATGAGTCAATTCCATTCCAGTCGAATCGAGTTTTTTGAACCATTCAAATCGAGGTTTGTGGACCATTCGAATCGAGTTTCTGAACAATTCGAATTGAGTTTCTAAACCATTCGAATCAAGTTTCATTTCTCGAATCGATTCGTTTTAACTTCCAAAAGAATCGAGTTTTCTTAAGAACTCGATTCGATTCGTTTTTCCATGTCTTTCCATTCTAACCTCTTCTTACGACCCGTTATGTCCGTCTTACATATGAAACAAGTTCTGGGCTATAAGAACTTCGTTTTCTTAGTTTAACTCGGTTCAAACGTCACCCGTTTGCCTCGAATAGCATTTGCTAACTCGTTTGTCATAAACTTTATATTTTCTTACATCTCAAGGTCCGATTTTCCTTTGTATAAAAAATTAGGGTGCACTGACCTAAAAAAACTTAACATTTTACCTAAAACGTACCTTTGTTGTTCGGTTTTGCTTCGGCTTGGATTCAACACATGATTCTAGGTGTTTCTCTAGTTATTTGATGACGATTCAAGCCGAAATCACAATTTCTTCACTTTGGATCTGGTCTGAAAGGTAGGAGAGTGTTTGTGTGTGTTTTTAAGTGTGTTGTGGAGGCTGGATGAAGGAAAGTGAGGGTTTTAGGGAGGTTTAAGGGTGTTTAAATAACCCTAAGCCCATGGACCTAAGGCTCCTCATTATCCCTTATTCCATATTTTATTGCCCAAACCCACACTCTATTAATTATATTTAACTTAACTAAATAAGTAAACACCATTAAGTAAACAAGATTCTCTTATTTATTATATCAAAATTAGGATGTTACACTCTAGAAGTACCTAGAACAAAATGTATAGAATACCTAATTGAAAAACAAAATGACCAACCAATAACACAATGTATAAAAACCCACTTTTTATTATTTTTTTTAAGAAATATGGTATTCATATTAAAGATAAAAAAACCGTGTTATCATTGGGATTTTTTTTAAAATTTTCATAAGAAAAATTTATAGACATTTTAAAATGATAGGGAAATTCACATTTGCCTTCCATGTTGAGAGAAAAAATCAACAAATGTGGACTATTATATTTATGTCTTTGCCATCATTTTTTTTCTCAAATTAATCACAACTATTTACATCTAATTAGATTTCACACTTCTTATTTTCTGTTTAATTTGTATTTTAACCTAACCCTAAATCTTAGGTGATTCGCAAAAAGAACTTGGCATCATTATAAGACCGTCTGTAGTGGTAGAGTTGTGGGATACGTTTTGACCCAAAATACCGGGAACACAGCCACCCCCCCTGGCGTTTTAGGGTGCGTTTTAGTGATAAACATCGTGTACACAACATTGGAGAAGGTGGTTGTTTAGTCAAACAAGCCGTCACTAACGGCTACATCATTGAAAAAATCTATTTGTTTTCCTATATATTTCATTCACTCCTCAATAAAAATCCACACCTGTATAAAATTATCTTCCCAAAATATATATACAATCAATTCTCTACAAAAACTCAGTATGAATTCTCCCACTTCTATATACAACTATTTTTTTGTATCGACCAATCGGCTGATGACGACGGTAAAGGAAGAGGCGCTTGAATGGGACTGTTTGGGTGATTACTTCAACGACTTTCTAAAATACAAGAGCCCAAAGGATTTTAGGTATCGCTTTTGGATGTGTAAAAGTTTTTTTTTTCGCATTACTGAAGATTTGGAGCACGGGATTGAAGACTTTAAGAAAAAATCGAATGGTCGATGGACGATAGGATTCACCACTAGTCAAAAGTGTACTTCAACGGTACACGTGCTCGCCTATGGAAATAAGAACGACTTCAACAACGAGTACCTAAATATGGCTGAGAAACAACTTGAGACACCTTGGAGTATTACTGCTTCGTTATATTTTAAATTTTTTTAAAAGTTATGTTTTTCTTAAATTGTTTTTAATTAATTATTTTATATAGGAATAATAAAGCTATATGTTCCACAATATCTAAGAACGCCCGATTGGAACGACTTACAATGGATTTACGAGCCGCATCAAAGGGTGCATGGTTTACCCGACATGATCGGGTATATAAATTGTATGCACTAGGATTGGACTAATGGCCCAACCATGTCGCGAGGTTAAGACACACGTGGTTACCAGAAAGGCCAATGGTTTGTCCTCAAATGATTGCTTCATACGGCCTTTGGATTTGCTCGGCGTTCTTTGGTGTCCCCGGGTCCAACAATGACATAAATGTTTTGGAACAGTCGCCTATGGTGGAGAGTTACATCTCCAATATCATACCAATCACTTCGTTTTGGGCTAATGATAACTAGTACCCACACGATTACTATAAGGGTGATATTCGGAGTATTCGATTATCGTGAAAACGTTAAAAGACCTGATCAATGAAAAAAATTCAATATATTAAGAAAGTTCAAGAGCGTTCGCGAAAGGATGTAGAGAGGTGTTTTAGGATATTTCAACAACATTGACATTTCGTAAAAAATCCTTGTGTATAGTTGTTGGAAAAATGAAAAGTGCTATTTATACGTGTTTCATAACATGATTATCGAAGACGATGGAAGAACAATATGTCCAACTTATATACTGGACGATGGTCCGCCACGAACTCTAGCAACAATGGAGCAGACTAGAAAACATGTGTTTCTTGCGTTCAAAAGAAATACATAGCGCTTTTATGTCGGATTTGGTGCAACATGTTTGGATGTTTAAGCACATTCCAGGAAAATGTGAAAATGAAGACAAAGACGAGAGCAATGACGAAGATGAAGACAAGGACGACAATGAAAATGAAGATGAGGGCAAGAATGAAGACGAAGATGAGGGTGACAATATATGAAGACGAGGGCGACGATGAAAACGAAGACAAGTAGTTTTTTAATTGTAATATAATTTTTATATATTTAATGAAATATTATATGTTTAAATTTTATTCAAATAATTACAAATGCAAACTAGAAAAAATAATAAATGAGTAATGATTGTTGGAGAGTTTTGAAGAGACTTTTAACTACACCACTTTTTTATAAACACTAAAACATTGATTGAACACCATGTAACTAAAACGATCTTACCTGCAGAGTTTTGAATACGCATAATCTACTAAAAACATAAAATGTAGGTTTATAGAAGTTGTACTCAGTGGTGCATGATTCAAAATGCCATAAATTCCCATTAATTTTATAAAACACATGATTATATTTTTTTCTTTAACATCGTTTTGAAGTAGTGGCGGACCAAATATTTTTTGCCAATGGGGTCCAAAATTTTCGGTTTACCAAATTTTTGTGTTGGTCATTATTCTGATCTGGTCGAGGTGAGGAACATAATAAAACACGAAAATATGGTGTCACTGGAAACGAGTAAGTAGAAAGAATCTAGATTAGAAACTAGATAGAAGAAAGATTTTTAATTCATTTTTATTCATACCTGAAAAACATAAACGTAAGCTATATATATGGTCATACATACATGACCAAAATATGAAAAACTAACTCTAACACAAATAAACAATTAGTTATAATATACATACACAAGATACATAATAAAAGAATATGCAAAACCCATATTATTATATATGTTGCATGGTGATAATGGCAATATGGCAGAAACTAACGAAAAATACAAATACCCTAACTAAATAACTAATATTGACTTGGACATGAAAACAACAACAAAAACAGAGTATAGTGAGGCTTGAACATACAACCTCTCAAAGGAAAAACAAGAGACTTTCCACTTGATCAATTCAGCCTTTAATAGTATGGGTTCCAAGTATTAATTTTTACGGGGTCCTTACAAAATTTAATACCGCCTCTAAGTAATTTTGATGCTACGGGAACCCGATCGGACCTATGTGGGTCCGCCCTTGTGGAAGTACCCCCAATACCCGAATGAGCTTTATTGGAGACATGATGTTAGCCGTGATGCTGATTTTGACGCTTTCACTTAAGAATACCGTTAGCGAGAAAATTTATCACTATGGGAAAACCCCTTTGAGTAAGATTTCGAACCTGTGACCTTAAAGATCCTAAAACAGAGTATAGTGAGGCTTGAACATACAACCTCTCAAAGGAAAAACAAGAGACTTTCCACTTGATCAATTCAGCCTTTAATAGTATGGATTCCAAGTATTAATTTTTACGGGGTCCTTACAAAATTTAATACCGCCTCTAAGTAATTTTGATGCTACGGGAACCCGATCGGACCTATGTGGGTCCGCCCTTGTGGAAGTACCCCCAATACCCGAATGAGCTTTATTGGAGACATGATGTTAGCCGTGATGCTGATTTTGACGCTTTCACTTAAGAATACCGTTAGCGAGAAAATTTATCACTATGGGAAAACCCCTTTGAGTAAGATTTCGAACCTGTGACCTTAAAGATCCTAAACTTTAACTGTCGCTTCCATATAGAGCCGGCCATGAGGGTAGCCAGGGTAGTCGACGGCCATAGGCCCGACATCCCAATAAAATGTTCCTTTCACCTAAGACTCAAAAAAATTTTTCGCCTTTAGCCCAAAAAATTTTTCGTCTTCTCAGAGCCGGCCCTGCTTCCATACCATTAGACCAGAATGCCAACCGCACATGTGAGTATTTGACACACAGGCGGGCCTATTGGTTGCTGTTGGGCTACAGGCTCATGATTCACAAAAGATGTGGACTATGTTCACTTGAAAGCCTAAAATGGATAACGTACATTCTTTTAATTATAGAGAGTAACTGTTGAGATATATGTATACCAACTTGTAATACTTTGACAACTCAAGAAATCTTGGGCCCTTTAGAAGAAAACATAATCTAACAAGTAATAGAAGACAAAAACAAACTATTATATCAAAAATAAAAATATACTCAAGCAATAATACATTTAGTTTATTATTTTCAACTAACTAAATAGGTAAAATGACAAAATTTTGTTATTAGATAGGTTAAACTACAAGTGTGAACTTATGTTATTAAACCAACCTAAAACGAAAATTAGGGTTTATAGTTTAGTCATCTAGCATGTTATACGTACTGAAGAGCTGCCTTTAAGGTAATTTGGTGTTTTCCTCAGAATCTAACAACACATACACACAAAAAAAAAGTTCGTTCATTCGCATCCCCAAAAAATAGTCCCATCATTTTTCCACAGGTAAATAACAAATTGTTGTTAGTTTATGTGCATAATTGTTTTTCCTATCAATAACGTTGACCATATATTTACTTATGTGCAAGGGCATTATCGGTGGAATCCCAACTAGGACAAATTGTCTACGAACGATGGGACTCAATAAAGGGGTGTCGGTACCATGACCTTTTAGGATGCGTGTGAAAGAGCGTAAAATAGCAAAGCAAAGGACGGTCCTATTTTGTGGGCAACTTCAGCAAGATCATTATATTTTCTTCATAATATATACCAGGGGAGTTTTGTTGAGTCAATATATTTATTAACTTAATGATAAATATAATATATATACTAAAGTAACTAATTTATTAGTATTTTTATAGAAAGATGTGAAACATCAATAAATGGTAGGTGATGTCAAAAGTGTAAGGCGAAGCCTAGTCTTGGCACACTGATTACTTCGGAATTTTCCCCAGTCAGATTTTTCCTTATCAATGCCCCGACACATCGATAACTTCCGGTAATTGCCTTTACCCACATATCACCGATAGATGTAACCACCGGTGAGTGAAGTCCTTTATTTGGTAATGTTTCGTGCTTCTAAAGGAAAAAAAAAATACTTAAATATAAATTCAGCACCGCCTCATAGGTTGGATACACAAAAATTGCTCAAATTTTCACCCTTTCATCATGTTGTTTTACTTCGTCAAGAAAAGTAGGTTGTTGGCACCTTTTTATTTTTGTCAGGATATTAATTAGACAGGTAACATTGAGAAAACGGTTTAGGTTTTGGCATGCTTCCCCGAGCCTCATAATGGGGTGCATTGTCGGCTTTAAAGTGGTATGAACATCCACTCTACACCTAGTATAGTATTCTTATACTCCCCCGCTTGTTGCTCTGTACATCAAGATTGTTCAAGGGCTGTGTTCACTCTACATGTACAGCTTCAAGCAATCTGGAAAAGTGTTTAAAAACTTGCATGTCTATTACGATTATGCCACTAACGGGAAGCTTAAAGAAAATATACATGCTCGTTTGTGGCTACCCGTGAGCAGTTTTAGGAACGTAGGTTATAAGGGAATATGGACACGCATTCAAGAATGGATCGTTGATAAGTGCTTGGACTATATCGAGTCGATATGGCCTCATTATTGCAAATGTACAAGGTTTATGAAGAGAGCCAATTTCATCTAGGGTTTGTGACATTAAATTTAATTTAGGGTGTGTAATATTTTTAAATAGGGCAGATTTGAGGGAAGAGGTAGGAAAACCCGGATTTTGGATTGGAATTTATTGTGGTATTGAGAGGATTAGGAGCAAAATAATAGAGACAAAAAGTGGATGTTGTATGTTGGAATACCGAATACGTTGTATTTGAGTAAGCTTATTGAGTTAAATAATTTTTTGTACACAGATTTTGTTATGTCTCAAGGTATGGTTTTGACACTGGTTTGTGTATTGTGATGAAATGAATTTCATAATGTTTTCTTGCTTGTTGGATTATGACTAGTAGTGGGCCTTTGTTAGGGGTGTAATGGGGATTGTGGGAAGTCAAGAATAGGTATTGGGCCAATTTTAATGTTCATCGTTTTAGATTTACCTGCACTTTGAATTTTAGTATTTAAAGTTTAAACTAGTGATTTACGAGCGCGTTGCACGGTAAAATCGGTCGCTGAAACTCGGGTGTCGCAACAGCGAGTCAACGCGAATTTATTCAATATTAGCTACGTTTGTTACGTATTGGCACTAAAACAAATTGAAAATAAAAAATAAATATTAAAATTGAGGTAGGCCAATGAGGTGACGTCGGTTGTTCCCAGACGACAACATCGAGTCAACACGAATCTAGTCGGTAATTGCTACATTCGTTATCGTATTGGAACTAAAACAAAATGAAAACATAACAAAATAGAGGTCAGCCACTAGCCACTGGGGTGACGTCAGTTGGGCCAGACGCTGAGGCAATGACTCAACGACACTCATATACCATATTATAATTTTTTGTTAACATATTTAAAACAATGTTTATTCGGTCGGTAAACCTGTACGTTTGAAAAACCGATCGTTGCAGCGGCGAGACGACCCATATTCGCGCAGTGGTGGTGAGTCGGTAAAAGTGTAAAACCGGGGCGTTGCTAAAAATCCGAGCTTTACGGCGGTGGGTCAACGCGAATTTTGTCGATTTCGTTTAAACTACGTCACCGGAACTAAAATAAAGTTAGGTAAAACCCGGGCGTTGGTAAAACTCGAGCATTGTTGGTACTGTTGTGCGACGACGTTTGATTACCTCATGCTTTTGTTGCGCCAGGCAAGTCGGTAACATATAAACAAATATAATATTCTAAAACGATATTTATTCTATTGGTAAAACTTTAACGTTTTGAGAGTTGGATTTATAATAGTCTGTTTTATTAATACTTTAAATTCATACTTATGTTAATCAAAACATGTTCTAAAACAGGTTGATAATGACACAAATAAAAAAAAATGCTAAGAAATTTTTTTCTTTGTTGAGGATCGGCCAAGGACAAATGGGCAAATCAATGAAACAACAGATAACATCACTAAAGCCAACAAACCAAATTCACTTAGTTGTTATACTTTTATAAATACCTTATATATATAAAATATCTAAAACCTTTTTTAATATTATGACACCAACTTTCTCTTTTACTATATATAGATAATTACAAGTGTGATATAAGAATATTTAGCAGAAACTAACATTTTTTCTTCACTTTTATTATTTCAAATTAAAAAAATACTCCAACTATAATTATAAATATAACCTTGTTATAATTAAAACAATAAATTAAAAATAGAATTAGGGTATGTTTGGCAAAACTAGCTGGTAGCTGTAGCTACAAGCTGCTAGCTGGTGGATGAAAGCTGTAACTGTTAGCTGTTAGCTTTAGTTTTTTAAATATATTTAGATGTTTGGCAGAGTAGTTACAGCTTTTAATAAATGTGTAAAATTACTAAAATTGGCATAAACAATAACAATAATAGTAAATGTATTTATTTTGAAATATTATTTAAGTAAATTAAAAACCTAAAAGCTTGTAGCTCTTTCTAAACACTACTAGTAGAAACTTCAAGCTTTAAGTTTTTTCTCATAACCTAAAAGTTTCAGCTCTTTGAACCAAATAAGACTTTTAATTAAGTATGAGTTTTTTCTTAAAAATTTAAAGCTAGAAGCTCTTAAAAACTTTCTGTCAAATATACTCTTAATGATTCAAGTGTATTTTTATATTTAAAGCAAACTAATTTAACTTTTTCCTTATTAGCTAAGCTAATTTTATGAATTGATCGCTTTTCACCTATTTAAATATAGCACAGCTTATAACAATCGGTCTATTCATAGCCAAAATAGACTGACACTAAACTCTATTATATACAAACACATACTATACAAATAAACAAATACCATTAAATGTGCATTTAGACAACACAATTATACCTCATAACAAGGCGTTAGTCAACGCTTTGACTAGTCAAATTTGCATCAACTACTGACCAACTAACACTCCCTTCTTCATTATTTCACAATGATTCATTCAATTCTGCATATTATTAATGCATACCAAACATTACCTAAAAGATAACCACAAAGAAAGAGGCATTTTTTATGCTTCATTTGTGTTTAATATGAAGATTATTATATAAACCCAACTATATTCAACTAACTCTAACTCTCTCTCTCTCTTTCTCTCTCTCTCTCACACACACACACGACTCTAAACCCATTTTCTGGCGAGATCTACCTCCGGCCGCCACTTCTCACGCACCAAGTTATGTTTATCATTTTCCAGGCCCGCTGATAACTCAGACGAGCAATAGGAGTGACCGAGATCTAAGTTTTCCGGCAAGATTTCCATATATTCAGGCGAGGTATAAGATTCTTCGGCGATTTACACGTTTTTCCGGGTTAGTGGTTTTTCCAGCGAGACATTTTTCCTGCGAGACCTGTTTCCGACGACTTACAGGTTTTTCCGGCGAGACCTGTTTATGGCTTACCTCGTCACTCGTTTCCGGGTTAGTGGTTTTAAACCAAACCATTTCATTCCGTCGGTCCCACTAAAGAAACCTACAACCCACTTGAACCTTTCTATCGGTAGTTACCGTTTTTCCGACCACATGTGCTTTCTCTTTGATTTCATTAACCTTCTAATAATACTAATAATAATAATAATAAGAATAATAATAATAATAATTACCTCAATGTTAATATTAGTATTAGTATTAATATTAATATTATTATTGTTGTTGTTATTATAGTAATACATACACTATCGTCAACCATTGGGTGTTTTTTTGTTAGTGCATGGTTTTGACGTCTCGAGTCTTTGTATTTATCGTATTGTAATTTATTATTATTATATTGAAAATATATTTATCTTTATTAAGTTAGTTCGTTAATGTAAGGCTAGTTCGTTAAGGATGTTTAACGAACTAGCCAATTTGTTTAATGTAACTCCCATTCGTTAAGGATGTTTAACGAATGGGCTTATAGTTCGTTATGTATGTTCCCATTCGTCATGGAATGTTGACGAATGGGGCATAACGAATCAACTAATTTGTTATGTTTCCTTATTGAGTCTGTAATGTTAACGAACTGGACGCCAATTCGTTACGGGATGTGTAACGAATTGGGTCCATCGTCTATATATAGAGGGTTAGTCCTCTGATAATTTAAGTTTTGATTATCTAAAGTATTGAACCTCTGTCAAAATCATCTCTCGATCAAAGCTTCGTATAAACTATTACTAATATACACCTAATACAACTAATACATAATATATATACTAATTAAGAGTAATAACTAGAACTAGATCCTATTAAGGTATTAGATCTAAGATTGATTCGTTCTCAATCTGATTCGTGTTTAACAAATGGTATCAGAGCTTTCGGTGTTCTGATTGCTTTTGATTTAGTTTATTGAATTGATAATTATAGCATATTCTACCTGGTTTTGGTTTATTGAATGATTACTCCCTTCTCATCTCTCTTACACTTGAAAACCCACTTTGTACCGATAGCGTTCACGTCTTGTGGTTTTTCAACTAACTGCCATACCTCCATTTTTTCAAACTGTGTCAGTTCTTCCTGCATGGCTTCAACCCACGAGCTATCCTTCAGTGCCATTTGAAAACTCTTTGGTTCTATCTGACTGATGAAGCAGGCATACAAGCATTCATTTATAATACCAGTGTCTTTAATGCTTGCATACACACATGTGTTTTCGTCCAAACTTCTTCTAGTACGCACACCATCAGAAGGATTACCGATCACATTTTCTAAAGGATGATTCTTGTGAATTTTGGTATTTTGTACTGGACCAACTTCCAGATCATTCTCAAGATTTGAAGAGAGTTCATCTGAGTGATGTTGAGTATGAAATGGATTGTAGAATTCATCTTTATTCGAGACAGCCGGAGTTTCAACCGCACTTGACGTGGTAGGTTGATTTTCATTATATTGGGGACGTTGCACAATGGCCTCCTCTTCGTCCAATAACATCTGAGTGGCCATCTTCTCATCTATGTCTGCAAAAACCAAGTGAGGCACATTAAAAGATTTGAGTAACTTATCATAGTCGAAAGCCTCTGCTGGTCCCATGCTAGGCCTTGGTGATTTGTAACTAGTAATGTCAGTGTTACAGACCACCTCAACCTTGCTATTTGATAAATTATAGACTCTTCTGTTGGGTGTCCCAACTACATAGCCAACTAAGATTCCTTCCTCGGCTTTCTCACCAAATTTTGAGTTAGTCTTTAATATCGAACACGGGGACCCGAAGGGTTCAAGACCTTTCAGATTTGGCTTTCTACCATACATAAGTTCATAACAGGTTTTATTTAATCTTTTAACGGTTAAAACACGATTAAGGATATAACAGGCCGTGGCAACAGCCTCGGCCCAGAACACCACGGGAAGTTTAGCGTCTGCCAGCATAGTCCTGGCGCCTTCGATTAGAGTTCTGTTCTTCCTTTCAGCTACTCCGTTTTGTTGCGGAGTATATGGTGCGCTATACTGATGTTCTATCCCTTTCTGCAAACAAAACATCTCCATCTGGTAGTTCTTGAACTCCGTTCCATTGTCACTTCTGATGAACTTTACTTTTCTCCCAACAATATTTTCCACTTTGGTAATCAAGTTAATTACCAACTGAACTGTTTCATCTTTAGCCTTCAGAAAATAAACCCATGAGTACTGAGAGTAACCTTCAGTTACTACCAAACAATACGACGTTCCTCCTAGACTCTTGACATTTACGGGACCAAAAAGATCCATGTGGAGCAAATCCAAAGTACTGACAATAGAGTTGACTTTCTTGGAGTGGTGTGGCTTCTTGTGTTGTTTTCCTTTCTTGCATGATAAACATTGGTCTTCAAAGTTGAAGTTCTTTAGAGGAACCCCAAGTACCATCCCATTCTTGACAATGTAGTTCATCTTACGAAGATGAATATGACCCATTCTTCGGTGCCACAGCTCTAACTCAGACTCTGTAGCTTTTGACAGAAGGTACGACTCTTCCGTCGCCATCTCGGTTGACCGCATGTCCATTACATATGTGTTCTTTTCTCTTGGAGCCTTCATCACAATCCAGGTTTCAGGAATCTTGAAACCAGGATAAAGCACGAGTGCTTCATCTTTTGTAAAATGCACGGTGTATTCTTTGTCACAAATCTGAGAGACACTCAAAAGATTGTGCTTTAGCTCTTCCACAAAATTTACTTTCTCTAACTTGATACTTCCATTAGCAACAATACCAATACCAGTAATTCTTCCTACACTTTCTCCTGCAAAACTAACTCTTCCTCCTTGAACGGTTTTCCAATCACGTAACAACTTCTTGTTACCAGTCATGTGCCGGGAACAGCCACTGTTAACAACCCAGATATTGTTTACAGCCCTGCTCGACTGTTTCTGCACAATTAAAGAAACGGATTAAAAACGGGGGACCCAAGACCTTCCGGTCTTGGGTTGATCAAACCTGTTATCCGGCATCCAGTACCTGTTTCTATAAGATCTGAAGGGAAAATTTCTAGATGATTGGCTATGAGGCCATCCAAACCTTCTTGAATTTCTTGCATTTGAGGAATTATAATTGTTGGTTCGGTGGTTCACTGGGAAAAAACGAGACTGGTTTCTTTGAAATCTTGGATTAGTCCAGCGATTGTTTGATGTGTTAGCATTCTTACCAACATCATAATTAGTATTCGTTTTATTCTCAGTTTAAGTTGGCCTCATATTTCTAGATTTTCTCTGTTTCAAAGGACAGTCATTGACTAAGTGTCCTATTCTGTTGCATCTAAAACAACTTCTGTTCGAACTATTTGTGTTCTTTTGAACATTTGTCTCAAAAGTTGTTGTAGATGATGAGGTTGTGTTACTATCAGTTTACCTCACATACGGTGGAACAAACGGATTTAGGGAAGATTTCTTTTCATCAAACTTATAGTCCTCCCTTCGTTTTAGTAACACGACCTCTTCTTTTATCTTACTTGATTCAGACGATTTGTCCGAATTTGACGAGACAGAACTTGTGACATCAGAACTTGTCTGACTCGCTTCACTCTCATTAACTTTAATATCTTTAGTAGAGAATTTGATTGAAACTGTCTGACTAATTTCAATATTCATGGATTGCTGATTACTAGGATTATAAGTATAGTTATTATTATATGGTGGTGGAACTTTTATGAATCCAATTCCCTCTTTGTTAACTGGGGAACATTGAACACTTAGAATATGGTCCCGCATCGCAGAAGAATTTCTAAATTGTTCAATTTTCCTGTTCAGTTCCACCACTTTTACCTGGTAATCAGCTATATGTTTATCCTTTTCAGCTATTAGTTTGATTTTTTCTTCTAACACTTCATAGCTAAGATCAATTACTTGTATTTTTTTCAGCTAGGGTGGCTTTAAGGCTTCTGATGTCTTTTTCACTAGTTTTTATTTTTATCGAGTAGCTATTTTCTTTAGTTTTAGAATAATGATGCTCTTCTTTTAATTTTTTTAATTCAATGTCCAAACTAACAAACTGATCGGTTAACGCTTTCAATTGATCAGACAGTTTTTCACATTGTTCACACTGAGATTCAGAACATACCTCTGAGAGCTGATCGTTCACTTTTGCCATGTATGCTTTATTCTCCACCGACTCTTTGTCACATCTTCCAGTTTCGATGTTTACCAAATTTACCTGTTCGATCACCTCTTCAACTTGTATATTCCAGTTATACCCACCGTTCTGCTGAGATACCATAGCCTTGATTTCATTTCCACTTCCACTCTGTTGAGTAGGCCTGTTCTGATTTCGTTCAACTCTTTCATTCGTACATTCTCTAGCAAAATGGCCATTTTGTTGACAATTGTAGCAGCGAACCTTTGACTTGTCAAACCCCGGTCTTTCTCCAACGAACTTTCTACCAGTTTTCTTCATAAATCTCTTCACCCTTCTCACTATCATAGCCATCTACCACTGTAGATCCATTTCTTCCATGTCATCAGCGTCTATCTGATCGTAGTCCTCATCCAAGGTTGTGGGGTTAACTATTTTTCCTTTGATGTAGTTCTCATACGAGGCAATGAATGAGGCATATAGAGCAAATTGTTGTTCAGTTGATTTCACACTCATAGGCATCTGTGAGTAATTCTTGTTAGAAGCACTGGCTGAGAAATTACCAGCTGAGGATTGAGACTTTGAGGAACTACTTCCACCCGCTACAAAACATACGTCACCATCCATATTGAGTACCACATGACCATCTTGAGTGGAGTTTGGTTCTCCCCCCCGAGTAGTAGGCAGTTGATTCTGTTTTCTAACTTGAGTTTGGAGAGCCTTTAGCACCATACATTCCCGGATCCTGAACCTGATCAGTAGGCGTCTCCTTTCGAGCCATATTAAGTTCAAAATTACGTAACTTATTAACCACCTTCTCCAAGTCAAAGTTCTCAAAATCTTTATCTTCTCTCATCAGAATTGTGTACATCTCCCATTTTGGTGGGAGAGCATCAAGAAGCTTTTCCACTATCTCTTCTTCCTTGTATTCAATGGAGTAGTTATTCAACTCGGTCATCAGGTGATAATATCGTGTTATGATGTCATCGAGTGATTCATTTTAAGATACTTGAATACAGAGAATTCAGTTTTCAGCAGCTTTGTTTTGGAGGTACGAATCCCAATGTTTCCTTCATAGCGATTTTCAAGTGCTTCCCACAATTCTCGAGCAGTTTTGTATTTTTTGAAAGTATGAAGAATTTCTTGAGGAAGTGCCATTGTTATGGCTGCATGTGCTTTACTTTCTGCTTCAAACATTTTCTTTTCATCATCCTCCATCTTACTGTATTTCTTGAGCTGTTCTCGACCTTCAAACATGGCTGTTGGAGGGATGTACCCATCTTGAATGCAGACCCACATTTTTGCATCTTGATACTTCACATATTGTTCAAACCTATCTTTCCATGCAACAAACTTAGTTCCTTTCAGAAGTTTTGGAGCTTTAGTTGCTGAACCAGCTTCAACTTCCATCTTTACCAATTATGTGATGTTTACCGAAGTCATACTTGAAAGAAACGAGACTCAAAAATCAAAAACAAGATTCTGTGAATAGTAAACAACGAAGTTAATACAACTTCGCTAGCCTACAACTTCGCTGGTTAATAGTTTCAACAACTTTGCAGGTCAAAAAATTTGCAGTTCAACAACTTCGCAGGTCAACAACTACGCATATCAACAACATCGCAGGTCAACAACTTCGCCAAAATCCTATATGTTCGCTAAAACCCTAGTTTGGGTGTCGGCAACTTCGCCAGAAGAACAAAGATATTTTGCAGGTTTGACACGTCCGATTCCGGAGGTTGCGAGAGTGATGGGAAGGTGTAATTGATGAGTATTGTAGAGAAACTGACAAAGGAGAGGTATTTCAACGTAAAACAGTTCCGTGAATAGTCGAACGGAGCAATTTTAACACTCGTGTGATAATCCCGAACCACACAATCACGAGCAAAACGCTCTGATATCAATTGTAGGTTCCCAGCCGGATCTACACAGGAGTATCTCGTAACACGAGGGTGCGGAATCCCCTACGTATACGACACAAGTGCTAAGACGATGAACACGTAAATCACACGCAAACACACGAGTATATAAGAGAATACTTGTTATATTGCCAAGATAATAACCAAGAAACCAAACACGTAACACAAGAGTGTCACAAAACCAGCCGTCCAAGTTATTATCAAATGAGCCAAAGTTAGAATATTAATACCACGACAACTTCGCCTAACAGGCTAGGCGAAGTTGTCCTAACTTCGCTCATACACAAGTTCGCTAAACTACAAATTAAACCAAACAAGTTCAACAAGAACAAAGTAACGATTACAGACACAAATAAACACGAGATAAATGAACTACTGGCATCATGCACCAACACTCCCATAGAGCTCATACTGTACTTGGATTCATCACCTCTTCAAACTCCATCATTAGTTCATTGGTTGAACCAAAAATAATATCATCAACATAGACTTGTAACAAAAGCAAATCTCTTCCCTTCTTGTAAAAGAGGGTCTTGTCAATAGCTCCCCTTTGGAAAACATTTTCAAGTAGATTATTGGATAACTCATCATACCAAGCTCTTGGAGCTTGATGAAGTCCATACAAAGCTTTGTTTAACTTATACACTTTGTTAGGATAATCAGGGTCCTTAAATCCTGGTGGTTAAGTTACATACACATCCTCTTCTATTTTTCCATTCAAGAATGCAGATTTGACATCTAGTTGGAATACCCTTATATTCTTTGAGGCAGCATAAGCCAAGAAAATTCTTTTTGCTTCAAGTCTTGCAACTAGTGCAAAGACTTCCTCAAAGTCAATCCCTTCTTCTTGTAGGCATCCCAATGCAACAAGTCTTGCTTTGTTCTTAATCACAATCCCTCTTTCATCCCATTTGTTCCTAAAAACACATTTGGTTCCAATGGCATATCTGTTTCTTGGCTTGTCTACAAGTTCCCATACTTGCAGATCTTTGAATTGAGCCAACTCCTCTTGCATAGCTTCTTTCCAGCTGTTGTCTTTCAATGCTTGAATAATGTTCTTGGGTTCTATTTAGGATAGAAAGCAGGAGTACAAACAAAGGTTTTCAGATTCAGAAGAACTTCTTGTTACTCTTTCATTGATGTTTCCAATAATATTTTCAGGGTGATGATTCTTTTCAACATAAGAGGATTGAATAATCACATCAGTAGATACAATAGTATCAAGATTTGTGTCATTGAGATCAGGTTCATCAATGATCAAATCAGTTGTTGCATCATGAACTGGTCTTCATTGTTCAGTTGTGAGGTAGATGCACCATTGTTTCCAATATTCAGATTTTCAAACAAGTCTTCAAATATTTCAATTCTTCTTGCTTCTTTAGTATCTCCTTGGTTGTTAGGATCTACTTCATTCAAACATGATCATCTTGATTTTCTTGAATGTTTTGATTTGCTTGTTCTTGAACTTGATTTGGAGCTTGTTCATTTTCAGCAGTTGAAGGATGCTTTATGAATTCGTATTCAGGCCTTTTTCCAGCAACCTTGGACCATAGCTTGTCCAAATCAATTTTCTTTGAAGATTCTTCTACAACCACACTAGTCTTATACAAAGTTTCATTGAAGTCCTTAGGACAAATCTTGAAGGACTTGATTAACTTCTCAAGATCAAACAGCCATGCAGCACCATCAACTGTATTGAATTGATTTTCATTGAAAATTACATATGAAGATTCAATCACACTCAAATGATCTTTGACATATACTCTGTAAGCTTTTCAATGTGTTGAGTAACCAACAAAGAAACAATCCAAGGATTTTGCTTGAAACTTGTTGAGATAATCCTTGATGTTCAAAAGTGAACATCTGCATCCAAATGGCTTGAGAAACTTGATTTAGGGCTTTCTTTTAAACAAAATCTCATAAGGAGTCTTGTCTTGAATTTTGTTGAGAAGTACTATGTTCTGAACATAGCAGGCTGTATTAATTGCCTCTGCCTAAAAAGTGGCAGGCAGAAAGGCATATGCCAACATGGTCCTTGCAGCTTCAATGAGTGTTCTATTTCTTCTTTCTGCAACCCCATTCTGTTCAGGAGTTGTTGGTGCATGATGTCAGTAGTTTAGTATCTTGTGTTTGTCTGTGTCTGTAATCGTTTAGTTTGTTTATTTCGTGTTAAATACTGTTTATGGTTATGTTCGCTAGCTTTAGGCAAACTTGGGGAAGCGAAGTTATGACAACTTCGCCTAGTATGTTAGGCGAAGTTGTCGAGGTTTATAAAAACCTCAATTTCGGCTTTAGTGTTTAAGTTTTTCTGAACGAGTTGTTTTGGTGATCTTTAGTATCACGTGTTGGCACTTGCAATATATCAAGTTTTACAGTATAATCTTATGTGTTTACATATATATTCAACGAATTAATCATCTCGACAATCGAATCGTATACGTGGGGATTCCGCACCCTCGTACTAAGAGATACTCATGTGTAGATCCGGCTGGGAACCTATAATTGGTATTAGAGCATTTTTCTCGTGATTGTGTGGTTCGGGATTATCACATGGGTGTTAAGATCGTTCCGTTTGACTATTCGCGGAACGAGTTACGTTGAAATACCTCGTTTTTGTCTTTTGCTCATCTTCCCTCATCATATATACCTTAAAAACACCCTCGCGTCCATCACAATCAACCTAACAAAACCTGCAAAAAACCTTGTTCTTCCGGCGAACTTGCCGTCACAAAAAGTAGGGTTTAAGCGAACATATAAGTGTTTGGCGAAGTTGATTATCTGCGAAGTTAAGGGATCAGTGAAGTTAAGAGAACAACGAAGTTGTAGGTGATGTTATTCATAACGAAGTTCTAGAAGGAGAAGTTGTCCTTAAGTGAAGTTCTACAGGCGAAGTTGTAGTAACTTCGCTGCCTACTGCACACAGAATCCAAATTTTTTATTCTAAGTCTCGTCTAGTTCAAGTATGACTTCGATAAACATCACAGAACTGGTAAAGATGGAGGTTGAGGCTGGTTCTGCAACGAAAGCTCCAAAACTACTGAAAGGTACTGATTTTGTTGCATGGAAAGATCGATTTGAACAGTATGTGAAGTATCAAGACGCAAAGATGTGGGTTTGCATTCAAGACGGATACATTCCACCTACGTCCATGTTTGAAGGACGCGAACAGATTAAGAAGTACAGTAAGATGGAGGATGATGAAAAGAAAATGTATGAGGCAGAGAGTAAAGCGCATGCAGCTATAACAATGGCACTTCCACAAGAAATTCTTCATACCTTCAAGAAATACAAAACTGCTAGAGAGCTATGGGAAGCACTAGAAAATAGATATGAAGGTAATGTTGGGATTCGTACCTCCAAGACAAAGCTGCTAAAAACTCAATTCTCTGTATTCAAATATATGAAAAACGAATCACTTGATGATATCATCACACAATATTATCATCTGATGATCGAGCTAAATAACTATTCAATTGAATACAAGGAAGAAGAGATAGTAGAGAAACTCCTTGATGCTCTCCCACCAAAATGGGAAATGTACACAGTGTTGATGCGAGAAGATAAAGACTTTGAGAAGACTGATTTGGAAACAGTAGTAAATAAGTTATGAAAATTTGAACTTAACATGGCTCGAAAGGAGACACCAACTGATCAGGTTCAGGATTCGGGAATGTATGGTGCGAAAGTCACTCCGAACTCAAGTTCAAAATCAGAATCCACTGCCTACTACTCAAAGGGAGAATCAAACTCCACTCCAGATGGTCATGTGATTCTCAATATGGATGGTGACGTATGTTTCGTAGCAGGAGGTAATAGTTCCTCAAAACCTCAAACCACAACTGGTAACTTCTCATCCAGTGCTACAAGCATGAACTACTCACACATGCCTATGAGTGTGAAATCAGCTGAACAGCAGTTCGCTCTCTATGCATCCTTCATTGCATCTTATGAGAATTACATCAAAGGTAAGATAGTTGACCTTGCAACGTTGGATGAAGACTATGATCAGATCGACGCTGATGATCTGGAGGAAATGGATCTGCAGTGGCAAATGGCAATGATAGTAAGAAGGGTTAAGAGTTTTATGAAGAAAACTGGTAGAAAGTTTGTTGGAGAAAGACCGGGGTTTGATAAGTCAAAAGTTCGATGTTACAATTGTCAACAAAATGGTCACTTTGCTAAATAATGTACAAATGAGAGAGTCGAACGAAGCCAGAACAGGCCTGCTCAACAGAATGGGGGTGGTAATGAAAATAAGGCTATGGCATCTCAACAGAACGGTGGATACAACTGGAATATACAAGTTGAGGAGGTGTTCGAACAGGCAAATCTGGTAAGCATTGAAACTGGAGGAAGTGAGAGAGAGACGGGGGAAGATCAAGCATAAATGGCAGAGGTGAATGATCAACTCTCAGAGGTAAGTTCTGACTCTCATTGTGAACAATGTGAAAAACTGTCTGATCAATTGAAAACATTAAATGATCAGTTTGTTAGTTTGGACACTCAATAAACTTAAAAGAAGAACATCACTATTCTAAAACTAAAAATAGTTACTCGGTAAAAATAAAAGCTAGTGAAAAGGATATCAGAAGTCTTAAAGCCACTCTAGCAGAAAAAATACAAGTAATTGATCTTAGTTATGAAGTGTTAGAAGAAAAGACCAAACTAATTGCTAAAAAAGATAAACAGATAGCTGATTACCAGGTAAAAGTGGTGGAACTAAACAGAAAAATTAAACAATTTAGAAATTCTTCTGCTATGTTAGACCACATCATAAGTGTTCAACGTTCCACAGTTAACAAAGGGGGAATTGGATTCTCTGAAGTTCCACCACCATACAACAATAATTATACTTATGATCCGAGTAATCAGCAATCTGCTAATGTTGAAATTAGTCAGACAGTTCCCATAAAAGTTTCTGCTAAAGAAACTGAAGTTAATGAGAGTGAAACAAGTAAGACAAGTTTAAATGTCACTAGTTCTATCTTTAGTTCTGTGTCGTCAAATTCGGACAAAACGTCCGAATCGGATGAGATAGAAGAAAAGGTTGTGTTACTAAAACGGGGGGAGGACTATAAGCCTGATGAAAAGAAATCTTCCCTAAATCCGTTCGTCCCACCATATGTTAAACAAACGAGTAGTAATGCAACCTCAACATCTGCAACAACGTTTGAGATGAAAGTTCAAAACAACCAAAATAGTTCGAACAGAAGTTGTTTCAGATGCAACAGAGTGGGACACCTTGTCGCTGATTGTCCTCTCAAACAAAGAAAATCTAGAAATATGAGGCCTCCTAAAACTGAGAATAAAACGAATACTAATTATGATGCTGGTAAGAATGTGAACACACCAAATTTCAATCATTGGACTAATCCAAGATTTCAAAGAAATCAGTCTCGTTTTTTCCCAGTGAACTACCAAACCAACAAGTTTAATTCAGTTAATTCACAAAGGTTTGGATGGCCTCATAGCCAGTCCTCTAGAAGTTTTTGTTGGGTTTTATACAAGATTATCAAAGTTCAAGTTAACCATATTTAACTAGAAAACGCAACGGAAGCTTAGATTTTAAAACTTGTTATGAACATACCATTATGTTAAAACTAAAACCCGAAGCCAAGGATCAAAATTACAAGAACAAGATGCTCACAAAATGTAAATTATACCTTCTTCTACCTTTAGAAGAACAAGAGGGTTGTTGAAGGGATGATGGATGAATGACAAGCCTCCAAAGAAGAAGACCTCAAGAGTGTGATACCCCAAGCTATTTGTGACAACACACCAACTTGTTGCTAGGATTAGAACACTTGAATCAAGCTCACAAAACACCCCCTTTCTTTGGCCAAAGTGGCCGTGAGTTTTGGGAGAGAAAGAGAGAGAGTTTTTACACTTGAAATTAACAAAAGAACAAGACCCTTAATGCATGTATGGTGAATGGAGGATTAAAAGGAACCCATGACAAGTTACAAAGAGCATCTTGTTTTTGATTGGGTAAAACCACCACCCCCACATGGGTGGCCGGTTTTGTTTTGTTTTCCTTTTTTTTTTTTTTTTTTTTTTTTTTTTTGTTTTGTATTTTGTTTTAACCATTTAAAACATCTCCATTCATTTTATAAAACTCATTTTTATAAAATGTACATACATTTATATAATTATTTAACCAATTAAATAATTAATTTATATAAACAAATTATCCAGATAATTTATTTAAATCCTCAAGTGTGTTTGTTTAGAAAACCAATTTTCTAAACACGTAGTGTTCGGTATTCATTTAAATGATCAAATCATTAAAAGAATACATTTGGTGTCGTCTAGCTTGTTATTGGGTATGACCCGACTTGGATCAAACACAGTTAGCCACATTAATATAAGTATGTGTCTCGGGCATACGTAATTCCAACAATCTCCCACTTGCACGAGATACATAGAAAATTAATGCAAGTGGTGAATACCGCCTAACAACAGTTCATCACCCCTAATGTGTTTGACGAAGTGCCATTCAATAACATCATCCCTTCAAGTCTCTTACTTGATATGATTTAGGTGAATCTATCATTATATCCCTTTGTTACTAGATGTCATGTTGGATCTAAGAGACATAGGCGATCATTCTCTTTACAATTCAACTTTATCAGGCCTTAGACATCTAAACTCTCAACACATAAGAGGAACAAATTCCATCTTGACTGTATACGCCTCTCACTATCACTTTATACTCCACCTGAGCTCATCCTTATGTACCATCTTTTACGAATAGCGAAGGGGAGAGTCAAAGTGTAATACTTGGTGAAAATCAAGACCCAGTATACATCTCAGGTCTAAGGATAATATGAAATTCTCCTTTACTCAAAATTACTAATGATCAGGTCCATTGACTCCATGTAGTAATATTGAGAGCGGGTCAGTCCAATATTCGTATCCCACAAATATCTATGAACCTTGGCAGCAAACCTATGCTCCATATTCATTCCTTATGAATATCCACCAATCCTAGTTCATAATAGTCTTGCTTCATATTTGTTCCCACAAATGTGATTGACTACGGACTTTTAGAATAAGATAACTTATTCATGGATTAAACATGCAAAATTAGAATTTAACTCAAGATTCCATAATCATATAAAAGAGTTAAATTACAAAAGTCTTTTAAACGTAAATACAAAATAGATCAAATCCAATTACTAGAATATCGAAGTCCTAAGCCACTCGCATGACGCTCATGTTTCGGTCTTTCTAGGAGCTTCGTGAATGGATCCGCAAGATTTTGATCAGTTCCAACTTTGCGAATACATATCTTTCCTTTTTCAACTTCATCCCTTATGTAGTTGAATCTCCGCTCTATGTGCCTTGTCTTTTGGTGCGAACGAGGTTCCTTGATTTGTGCAATCGCACCCTCGTTGTCACAAAAGATTTCTAGGGGGTCTTGAATGGAAGAGACCACCCCTAGATCAGTAATGAATTTCTTCAACCATGCAGCTTCCTGAGCTGCCAATGAAGCGGCGATGTATTCTGATTCTGTAGTGGACAATGCTACCACTTCCTGTTTTGAGCTCTTCCAAGAGACAGCTCCTCCATTAAGAGTGAACACATACCCAGACTGTGATCGAGAATCATCTCGATCAGTTTGGAAGCTCGCATCCGTGTAACCTTTTATAGCGAGTTCCTCCTCACCAGATCCATATATCAGAAACATATCCTTAGTTCTCCTAAGGTATTTCAATATGTTCTTAACAGCCATCCAATGACTGTTTCCTGGATTCTGTTGGTATCTGCTTGTCATGCTCAAAGCGCATGACACATCCGGTCTAGTACATATCATCGCATACATAATGGATCCTATAGCAGAAGCATATGGGATTTGTTTCATCATCTCTTGCTCACCCTTTGAGCTTGGACATTGAGCTGAACTCAATATGGTCCCTCTTTGAATAGGTACAAAACCTTTCTTGGAGTTTTCCATCTTGAACCTTTTCAAGATCTTATCAATGTATGTACTTTGGTTCAAACCTATCAAGCGCCTTGACCTATCCCTATAGATCTTTATTCCCAAAATATAGGCAGCTTCACCAAGATCCTTGATGGAAAATCTACTTCCAAGCCAAGCCTTAACGCTTTCCATGGTTGGAATGTCATTTCCAAATAGTAGAATGTCATCGACATACAATACTAAGAAGGTAATTATACTCCCACTAGCTTTCTTATACACACAAGCCTCATCAGCGTTTTTGATGAACCCAAAACTTTTGATTTCTTCATCAAAACGATGATTCCAAGTTCTAGATGCTTGTTTCAATCCATAGATTGATTTCTTTAACTTGCATACTTTATTAGGATGTTTCGGATCGACAAAACCTTCAGGCTGAACCATATAGACATCTTCCTCAAGATATCCATTTAGGAAAGCGGTCTTGACATCCATTTGCCAAATTTCATAATCATAATGTGCAGCTATGGCAAATAATATCCTAATAGACTTTAGCATTGCCACAGGCGAAAAAGTTTCATCATAATCAACCCCTTGAGTTTGAGTGAAACCCTTAGCTACAAGTCTTGCTTTATAAGTATCCAAGTTTCCATGCATATCAGTTTTTCTTTTGAAAACCCACTTACTTCCAACAGCTTTGGAGTTGAGTGGTGGTTCAACCAATTCCCAAACTTGGTTGTCATACATGGATTGCATCTCAACGTTCATGGCTTCAAGCCATTTGTCACAATCATTCTTGGACATTGCATCACGGTATGTGGTTGGTTCATCCGAATCTACCACGTAGCAACCTTCTATAAAAAATCCATATCTTTCAGGTGGATTGCTAACTCTACCAGATCTGCGAACGTTTTGTGTGTTTTGATCAACCACTTGATCACTTTCAACAACCTCTTGTTGAGTGCTAGTATCAACCAATTCTGTATCATCTTGTGGTTCTTGATCCTCATCAAATTTCATTGTTCTATTATTAGTTCCTTCCTTAAGGAACTTAGTTTCCAAGAACTTACCCTTTCGAGCAATAATAACATTTTGCTCACTAGGATCGTAAAAGTAATATCCTAAATCATCTTTAGGATAACCTATAAAGATACACTTAGTGGATCGGACTTCTAATTTGTTTGGGGTGTATTGCTTTACATAAGCTTCACAACCCCAAACTCTTAAGAATGATAGCGATGGAGCCTTTCCATGCCATATTTCAAAAGGTGTCTTCTCCACTTTCTTGGTTGGAGCCATATTCAATATGCGAACAGCGGAAAGTAAAGCATAGCCCCAAAATGATAGAGGTAAAGTGCTTCTAGCCATCATCGATCGAACCATATCTAATAGGGTACGATTTCTCCTTTCAGACACACCATTATGTTGTGGTGTTCCAGGTGGAGTAAGTTGTGAAATAATTCCACAATTCTTAAGATGATCTTGAAAAACACCACTTAGGTATTCACCTCCTCTATCACTACGAAGTACTTTGATTGTGGTCTTGAGTTGTCTTTCTACTTCAGTTTTGAAGTCTTTGAACATTTCAAAAGCTTCATCTTTGTGTTTCATTAAGTACACATAACCATATCGACTATAATCGTCAATAAAGGTAATGAAGTATCTTTCACCATTCCTAGTCATTGGTCTAAAAGGACCACATACATCCGAATGTATGATACCCAATAATTCTTTTGACCTTTCAAAAGTTTTATTAAAGGGTTGCTTTGTCATTTTGCCTTGTAAACAAGATTCACATACATCAAATGAATCATACTCATTTGTTTCTAGAATACCACTCTTGCGAAGAGTTTGCATGCGATTCTTGCTTATATGTCCAAGGCGACAATGCCAAAGATAGGAATCACCCAAGTCCTTCTTGAGTTTCTTGGTGTTGACATTGTACATTGAACTACTATGTGACGCACCAATTTGATCTATTTCATATATACCATTTATGGGTATAGCTTTAAAATAAAATATGCCATTCATCAAAACATGAATATCATAATCAATAAACTTAAGATCAAAGCCACATTGTTTTAAAAGAGACACGGAAATAATGTTTCTCCTTAACTTAGGAGCATACAAAACATTCTTCAAAATTACTTCCAAACCACTTGGAAGCTTTAACAAGTAGTCTCCTTGGGCTTGGACTTCAACTCTTGCTCCATTGCCCATAAAGAGACTAATGTCCCCTTTGTTGAGTTGTTTACTTCTTTTGAACCCCTGCAACAAATTGCAAATGTGAGTTCCACATCCGGTATCAAGTACCCATGTATTTGAAGAAATAACATTTAGTTCAATATGTATAGTAAAGATAATACCTGAGGTATGCCCCGCATCCCTCTTATCTTTTAACGCATTGAGATAGGTCGGACAATTCCTTTTCCAATGACCTATCTCTCCACACTCAAAGCATGGATCTTGCGCCGCAACCTTTTGCTTCTTTTCCTTCGGTTTGATGGGCGTGATGGCTTTCCTCTTTCCCTTTCCTTGGACGTGGCCCTTGCCCTTAGCAACACTTGCTTTGGGGTTGGAGTTATGTCCCCTTTTTCCTTCATTGATTGTTAGAACGGGTAAAACCTTTTTACCCATTCCCGCTTCGGCCGTTCTTAGCATTGCGTGAAGCTCACCAATGCTTTTGTCCCATCCATTCATGTTATAATTCATGACAAAGGTTTCAAACCTTTTGGTCAAAGAGTTGAGGATCAAATCCGTAGCCAACTCATTAGATACGGGACAATTCAACCTACGAAGCTTTTCGATGTAGCTTTTCATCTTTAGGACATAAGATGAGACGCTTTGGGTTTCCTCCATACGACATGCATGAAACGCTCGAACCGTTTCGAAACGTTCCGCTCTAGCTTGTTGAAGGAACATTTCCTTCAATTGAGTTATCATGTCGTATGCCCCATGATGCTCGAAATCCTTTTGGATTTCGGGAATCATAGTCCCTAACATGAGGCAAGAGGCTTGCACCGAATCTTTGGTGTACTTGACCCAATCGTTATACGCCTCCTCATCTTCCACGTTAGGCTCGTCGGGAATGGGATCGTCTAAGACATATGATATCTCTGTTGGAATACCATATGCCCGAGACACATAATTAGGTTAATGCGGCTAGCCGTGTTTGATCCAAGTCGGGTCATACCCAATAACGAGTTAGACACACACCAATTATATATTTGTTAAGATAAGATCTATAAAACAAATACAGAACACGATACATTCAGAAAATCGGGTTTCTGAATATTTACTTGAAAGTGTTAAATAAATTAATTGGTTAATTTATTTATTCAAATAATTATTATTGGAATAATTATTTAACTATGTATTCTTTTATAAAATGGTTTATAAAAGATGGGGTGTTTATATATTTTATAAAATATAAAATAAAATAAAAAAAAAAAAAAAAAAAAAGGTATAATTGGGGCCGGTTTTGGGTGGGCCCCACACCCCATAATCTTGATCATATCATGTCATGTATTTGGTAAGGATACATGATCAAAATCACCTAACATCATGGGTATTTGATATTGCATGATGATAATAAATAATGATCAAGATACATTGATTATTAATAGACTTTCAAGAAACAAAAATAGAACCACACAACCTTTCTCTTCTTTCTTCTTGTTTACAGCCAAGGAGAAAAAGAAAGATTCGGGTCTCGGTTATTCGTGTTCAAGCTTCCTAACATAGCTCGGTGTGTGTTGGAGGCTCGGGGTACATTCCGTTTGAGGATTTTCCCTTTGAAGGTCTAGCATCAACATCATCATCTTCTTCAACATTAACTACACTTTTAAAAGGTTAAGGATGTAAGTGTTTATGGCTTTGATAGTTTAGTTTTCCCGCATTACTTGATCCTTGCTTCGGGTTTCTAGTAAATAGATTATTGGTAATCTTATAACATGAATAAACTAGGTTATTCATGAACATATACATATATAAACACATGGATACATATGTTTAGTTTGTAAATATCACGCTTCCGCCTTAATTGTGACTAGTTAAATGGTTAACTAAATTTATAAATTCCAAAGAAACCCAACAAATGGCATCAAGAGCCGGGATACGGGAAACTAAGCTTCGGGTTCTCGGTTTTATTTTTTCCCCTTGAAAGATTTTATACAAAAAAAATTAACATGCATGAATTTTTCTTTGTATTTAATCTTGTTATTGTTTTTGGCTTTGTTCAAAAAAAAAAAAAAAATAA
Organism: Bidens hawaiensis; assembly: GCF_021521415.1. NCBI lineage: Eukaryota > Viridiplantae > Streptophyta > Magnoliopsida > Asterales > Asteraceae > Bidens > Bidens hawaiensis. The sequence goes on along the minus strand of NW_027491889.1, from coordinate 421,393 downwards.
AAAAAAATAAAACCGAGTATATGGGCCGAAGCCCAAATCGGGTGATTTTGGGCCGAAGCCCACTTAAATACGGTTATTGGGTTAACCGGATATAAAAGGGAAAAAGCTAAATGGGCCGAAGCCCATTTTTGGTTAAATGGGCCGAAGCCCATGAGTTTTTTAATTGGGCCGAAGCCCATGTGTTTTGCACATGTGGGCCGAAGCCCATAATCCCGTTATTGGGTCAAGCCCAAATTGGGTTGGGCTAGGCCCGATAAAGTCAAGGGGTTTTTGGAACGGGTTCCTAAGACATAAAGGGTTATGTTTGTTAAATACTAGACCGAGCCGTAGACCAAGTGGATGTTTGTTTGTGGTTGATGTTGTGATTGTAATTAATTATTCAAGTTTCGGTTTGTAATAATTAATTAGGGGCAATTTTGTAATTTTGTAATTATTTATTCATATGGGTATGTAATAAATAGGTTATTTGTATTATCTTTATTTTATAGAAAAATGTATTAGGACATTTATTTTGTAAAATAAAGAAGATTGCAAAATTGGAATTTTGGGCCTAATTGGGCCGGGTATGGTGATAATGGGTCTCACAAGCCCATTAAAGGGATTCCAGCCCAAAAGGACCTAAGCCCACCAATTGAGCCCAAATGGAAGCTTATGGAAGCTAAGGCCCAAGTTCAAGCCCAATGGATCACAACGGGGTTGAAGAAGATGCTCGAAGCATTTGGATGCGGGATCGAGTGGGAGCTACAACATCCATGTGTCATGTGTCCCTTAGGATCGGACCAAAGATACACACTTGTTTCGGCTAACAAGTGTGGTCTAACTTAGTGGCTCGTGTCTAGTATAATTGTGTATGCTTGTTAATTAATTGATTGTTTGATTGTGTGGTTGTTAGATATTAGGATATCAACTTCGTCACATAGAATTAATTAACAAAGCATAAAACGGGTTCTAATAATTATCGGTAATTACGTGACACATAGTTTAATAAAATGGATTTATTAACTAGCCGTCTCACGCCCATAATAAAATGGCTTTATTATAAATTAGAATTTTGAAAATGGTTTCAAAATATCATGTTACTAAATGCATGTTAGAACATGATTTAAAGTTTTACAACTAGAATTATTAAAACTAAAAATCCCTTTTAAAATTAAGGATAATAAGTTAAACACCATCCTTTTGTATAACGCTTAACATATTAGTAAGCTCTTAGTGGGAAAAAGGTCACCTAACCGCGTAGAGTAAATTAATATGTTGAGGTAATATTGGCATATAAATGGGAAAAAGGTCACCTAACCGTTTGTATGTTAATATTACAAGTTGATACAAGTAGGACGACTTAAATTAGAACCATGTGAAGAGGGTCACCCAAGCATGGGGTCTAATAGGTGTTGATGGGATAAACATGCCGACACGAAATATGATTTCGAACCGGTCCCATAAACTCTAGAAGTTGCAAAAGGGTTTGCAATTGTTATGAATAACTACCTTGATAAACCGACAATGGGAAAAAGGTCACCTAACCGGAGTCGGGTTTATCGTTGGATTCTAGATTTTAATTATTAATTATATTTGGTATATATATAAAAGGGTATTAATAATTAAAAAGGTAAAACACTAAAATGAACTTAATTAAAATTCTGCAGATGGCCGCACACGTCGACGACAACATAATCCCTAACGTCCAAAATGTCTCTCTCCGATCTATTCTCGCTAAAGACCGTCTTAACCACAATAACTTTTCGGATTGGTTCCGAAATTTAAGGATAGTTCTAAAACAAGAAAAATTATATCATGTTTTGGAAACACCTATCCCCGAAGAACCGGAAGAGGGTAGTGAGGTCGAATATATGAATTGGGTCAAACTCACGGAAGATTCCATTCAAGTGTCATGCCTCATGTTGGCGACTATGGTTCCCGAAATCCAAAAGGATTTCGAAAACCATAATGCGTACGACATGATTACTCAACTTAAGGAAATGTTCCTTAAGCAATCGAGGGGTTGAAAGGTTCGAAACGGTTCGAGCCTTGCATGCATGTAGAATGGATGATAATCAACCAGTTTCAACTTATGTACTTAAGATGAAAAGTTACATTGATCGCCTCGCCAAGCTCAATTGTCCCATCTCAAAAGAGTTAGCAACGGATTTGATCCTTAACTCTTTGTCGAAAAGGTTCGACACTTTCGTATTAAATTATAACATGAACGGGTGGGACAAAACCATTGGAGAACTTCACTCAATGCTTAAAACAGCCGAGGCGAGCATGGGCAAAAGGGTTTTACCCATGTTTGCGATCAATGAAGGTAGATCCAAGAATCGATCTCAACCCAATCTTAAGGCTAAGGTAGCCAAAAGAAAGGGTCCTCCTATGCATCTTAAGGGTAAGGGCAAATCACCGGTTATGGCAAAGAAACAAAAGGTTATGGAACCGAGGGGTCATAAGGATGATCCTTGTTTTGGTTGTGGGGAGACCGGACACTGGAAACGCAATTGCCCGGTCTACCTAAAAGAGCTAAAAGACAAGAGGAATGCGGCGCATACCTCGGGTAATGTCTTTATGATTAATGTTGAGCTAAATCTTATTTCTTCTAACACATGGGTATTGGATACCGGATGTGGAACTCGGATTTGCAATTGGTTGCAGGGGTTCAAAAAGAATGAAGACTTAAAGAAGGGCGAAGTGAATCTTTTCATGGGCAACGGTGCAAGGGTGCACGTGGTCGCTAGAGGAGACTTCACTTTATCGCTTCCAAGTGGTTTGGAAGTTGTTTTGAGAAATGTTTTGTATGCTCCTAGTTTGACTAGGAACATTATTTCTGTGCACCTTCTTAGACAATGTAATTTTGACTTTAAATTTGTAAGATCAGAAATGCATGTATCATCTAATGGTATCTTCTATTTTAAAGCTGTACCAAACAACGGTATTTATGAATTGGTTCATGATAATACCTCAAATAGCTCATTATATCAAACTTCTACTAAAAGACTCAAAAAGGATTTGAGTGATTCCTACATTTGGCATTGTCGCCTTGGACACATAAACAAGAATCGTATAAATACTCTCCAAAAGAAAGGTCTTTTGAAAACAAACGAGTTAGGTTCGTTTGATGAGTGTGAATCTTGTATTCAAGGCAAGATGACCAAAGAGCCTTTCAAAGGTACTAATGAAAGGGCTAAGGATTTGTTAGGTATCATACATACGGATGTATGCGGACCTTTCAAGCCAACTAGTAGGAATAGTGAAAGGTACTTCATTACCTTTACCGACGATTTTAGTCGATATGGGTATGTTTATCTAATGAAACACAAACATGAAGCCTTTGAAATGTTCAAAGAATTTCAAAATGAAGTACAAAATCAGCTCGACCGAACAATCAAGGTACTCCGCTCCGATAGAGGAGGCGAATACCTAAGTGATGCTTTTCAAAGTCATCTTAGAGATTGTGGAATTATTTCACAGCTCACTCCTCCTGGAACTCCTCAACATAACGGAGTATCCGAGAGGAGGAATCGAACACTGTTGGACATGGTTCGATCAATGATGGCACGAAGCTCACTACCGCCATCATTTTGGGGATATGCGCTACTCACAGCGGCTCGTATTTTGAATATGGCCCCGACCAAAAAGGTGGATCGAATACCCTATGAAGTGTGGCATGGAAAGGTTCCATCCTTTTCATATTTAAGGGTATGGGGATGCATAGTTTATGTTAAACGTGACACCCCCAAATAAGCTTGAGGCTCGATCCATCAGGTGTATCTTCATAGGATACCCAAAGGATGATATAGGATATATATTCTATGATCCTAGTGAACAAAAAGTGTTTGTTTCACGCAAAGGATACTTCTTAGAAACTAGGTTCCTTATGGAAGGACCTAGTGAAAGGAGAGTGGAACTTGAAGAGGTTCAAGAATCACTGGATGATACACAATTGGTCGATACTAGCTTTCAACACGAGGATGTTGAAGATGATCAAATGGTTGATCATACACACGTTGCTCGCAGATCTAATAGGATTAGTCGACCTCCCAAGAAATATGGATTTCTTGTGGATGATTGCTACTTGGTCGATTCGGATGAACCGATCTCCTACAAAGATGCTATGTCACAACCTGATTGTGAAAAATGGCTTGAAGCCATGAGCGCCGAGATGCAATCCATGCACGATAACCAAGTTTGGGAATTGGTTAATCGTCCACTTAACTCCAAACTGGTTGGATGTAAGTGGGTCTTCAAAAGGAAAACTGATATGCATGGAAATTTAGATACTTACAAAGCACGACTTGTAGCAAAAGGTTTCACGCAAACTCAAGGGATTGATTATGATGAAACCTTCTCGCCGGTCGCGATGCTTAAGTCGATCAGGATATTATTTGCCATTGCAGCTCATTTTGATTATGAGATATGGCAAATGGATGTCAAGACCGCTTTTCTAAATGGATATCTTGAGGAAGATGTCCATATGGTTCAGCCTGAAGGTTTTGTCGATCCATCTAATCCTGATAAAGTTTGTAAGTTAAAGAAATCAATCTACGGGTTGAAACAAGCATCACGGATGTGGAATCATCGTTTTAATGAAGAAATCAAAGCGTTTGGTTTCGTCCAAAACGGTGATGAGGCGTGTGTGTATAAATGGGCTAGTGGGAGTATAATCATTTTCCTTATTTTGTATGTCGATGATATACTTTTATTTGGAAATGATATACCAAGTATGGAAAACGTTAAAGCGTGGTTAAGTAGTCGTTTCTCAATTAAGGATCTTGGAGAAGCGACATATATCTTGGGAATAAAGGTCTATAGGGATAGACAAAGGAAATTGATCGGACTCAATCAAAGTGCGTACATTGATAAAATCCTGAAAAGGTTCAGGATGGAAAACTCTAAGAAAGGTTTGGTACCTATTCCTAGAGGAACCGTGTTGAGCTCATCCCAAAGTCCTAGCTCTAAGGAAGAGCAGGATAGGATGAAGCATGTTCCTTATGCTTCGGCAATAGGATCTATTATGTATGCAATGATGTGCACCAGACCGGACGTCTCGTATGCTTTAAGCATAACGAGTAGATACCAGCACAACCCAGGTGACAGTCATTGGATGGCTGTCAAGAATATATTAAAATATCTTAGAAGGACTAAGGATATGTTTTTAATATATGGGTCTGGTGAGGAGGAACTCGTTGTAAAGGGTTACGTGGATGCGAGTTTCCAAACTGACCGAGATGATTCTCGGTCACAGTCGGGATATGTCTTCATTTTGAATGGAGGCGCTGTCTCTTGGAAGAGTTCGAAGCAGGATGTTGTCGCGTTATCCACTACAGAATCTGAGTACATCGCCGCTTCAATGGCAGCCCAAGAGGCTGCATGGATGAAAAAGTTCATCATGGATCTAGGGATTATCTCTTCCATTCAGGAGCCCCTAGAGATATTCTGTGACAATGAGGGTGCTATTGCACAGATCAAGGAGCCTCGTGCTCATCAGAAAACGAGGCACATTGAGCGCAGATTCAACTACATAAGGGATGAAGTTGAAAAGAGAAAGATATGTATTCATAAAGTTCATACCGATCAAAATATTGCGGACCCACTCACGAAGCTCCTCGATAGGCCAAAGCATGAGGGTCATGTTTGTGCATTAGGACTTCGGTATTCTAGTGAGTGGATTTAATCTGTATTTAGTGTTTGTATAAGAACGAATGTAATACGTATCTCATGAAAATTAATTATGTTTTAATTATTCAATGAGTTATGTTCTATATTTGCATGTTTAATCCATGAATGACTTATGTTGTTCTAAACGTCCGTAGTCGATCATACTTGTGGGAACAAGTATGAAGGTAAGACTATTATGAACCCGGATTGGTTGATATTCATGTGATGAATATAAGGCATAGGTTTGTCACCAAGGTTCATAGATATTTGTGGGATACAAATATTGGACATGATCCGCTCTCAAGGATCACTGCATGGAGTTAGTGCAACTGATCATAAGTAATCCTTGAGTAAAGGCGAGTATCATTGTGTCCTTTGACCTGAGATGCATATTGGATCTGGTTTTTCATCAAGTCTGATAACTTGACTCTCTTCTTTGTTTTTCGGTAACACGATGACGTAAAAGAAAGAGCTCAGATATCATACGAGATGTCAACAAGGATGTATGCAGTCAAGATGGGATTTGTTCCTCTTATGTGTTGAGAGTTTAGATGTCTAAGGCCTGTTAAGTTAAATCATTGAGAGAATAATCACTCTGTGTCTCCTCGATTTAACAGGACATCTAGTAACAAAGGGATGTAATGATAAGACTTACCTATATCATATCAAGTATGGACTTGAAGGGGATGATGTTATTGAATGGCACTTAGTCAAACACACTAGGGGTGGTGACCTGTTGTTAGGCGGTATTCACCATTAGCATTAACTTCTTATGAGTCACGTGCAAGTGGGAGATTGTTGGAATACCATATGCCCGAGACACATAATTAGGTTAATGCGGCTAGCCGTGTTTGATCCAAGTCGGGTCATACCCAATAACGAGTTAGACACACACCAATTATATATTTGTTAAGATAAGATCTATAAAACAAATACAGAACACGATACATTCAGAAAATCGGGTTTCTGAATATTTACTTGAAAGTGTTAAATAAATTAATTGGTTAATTTATTTATTCAAATAATTATTATTGGAATAATTATTTAACTATGTATTCTTTTATAAAATGGTTTATAAAAGATGGGGTGTTTATATATTTTATAAAATATAAAATAAAATAAAAAAAAAAAAAAAAAAAAAAAGGTATAATTGGGGCCGGTTTTGGGTGGGCCCCACACCCCATAATCTTGATCATATCATGTCATGTATTTGGTAAGGATACATGATCAAAATCACCTAACATCATGGGTATTTGATATTGCATGATGATAATAAATAATGATCAAGATACATTGATTATTAATAGACTTTCAAGAAACAAAAATAGAACCACACAACCTTTCTCTTCTTTCTTCTTGTTTACGGCCAAGGAGAAAAAGAAAGATTCGGGTCTCGGTTATTCGTGTTCAAGCTTCCTAACATAGCTCGGTGTGTGTTGGAGGCTCGGGGTACATTCCGTTTGAGGATTTTCCCTTTGAAGGTCTAGCATCAACATCATCATCTTCTTCAACATTAACTACACTTTTAAAAGGTTAAGGATGTAAGTGTTTATGGCTTTGATAGTTTAGTTTTCCCGCATTACTTGATCCTTGCTTCGGGTTTCTAGTAAATAGATTATTGGTAATCTTATAACATGAATAAACTAGGTTATTCATGAACATATACATATATAAACACATGGATACATATGTTTAGTTTGTAAATATCACGCTTCCGCCTTAATTGTGACTAGTTAAATGGTTAACTAAATTTATAAATTCCAAAGAAACCCAACAATCTCTTCTTGTTTGAGAACTATTCTCAAGTTGCGATACCAATCCATAAAGTTATTATGGTTTAGACGATCCTTTTCAAGGATGGTTCTTAAGGATAGGTTACGGGTGTTATGGGTAGAGGTGTTTGCATTGTTAGCGGCCATCTACAAAATTTAACAAAGTTTTATTTTAGTATTATAAACAATTTAATTATTAATACCCTTTTATTCCAAATTTTAAAATAATAATTAAATTCTAGAATCCAATGATAAATCAAATTTCGGTTAGGTGACCTTTATCCCGTTATTTGATTTAACAAGGTAGTCAATCTTGACAATTGCAACCCTTTGCAACTTCTAGAGGTATGGGACCATTCGAAATCCTTATTTCGTGTTGGCATTTTTATCCCATCAACACCATTAGATCCCATGCTTAGGTGACCTTTATCACATGGTTTCTAATTCAAGTCGTCCTACTTGTATAAACATGTAAGATTAACATACAAGTGGTTAGGTGACCTTTATCCCACAAATATGTTAATATTACCCTAAGTATATTAGTTTGCTCAAAATGGTTAGGTGACCTTTATCCCATTAAAAGTTTCCTAATACGTTAAGTGTCATACAAAAGGATGGTGTTAGACTTGTTTCTTTGGTAATTATGAAAAAGGGATTTTAAATTTTCAAATATTCTAGTTGAAAAACATTATGCCATATCCTAACATGCATTTAGAAATATGGCGATTTTGAAAACCAATTTTCAAGGTTCTAGTTATAATAAAACCAATTTTATTATAGGTGAGTGATCGCTTAGTTTTAATAAACCCATTTAATTAAACTAATTGACGCGATATTACCAAAAATATATTAGAACCCGTTTTATGCTTGTTGTCGTTCCTATGTGACGGTTTGGATATCCTAATATCTATCAACCACACATTACATTAAGTAAAACAAACAACCAAGCATACACATGCAAAATATAGTCATAACCGAAAACCGCTAAATTTGACCATACTTGTTAGCCGAAACAAGTATAGGTCATAAGTCACACCTAAGGGACAAAACATGACACAAGGATGGAATGTTGACTCCCACTTGACCTTGCATCCAAATGCTTCAAGTATCCTCTCCAAGTTGTTGTGTTCTTGTTGGGCTTGTTAATGGGCTCCAAACTTCCAAAAGTCTTCTTGGGCCCAAGAGTGAAATTTATGGGCTTAATGGGCTTGAATCCCATGATGGGCCGGTGAGGCCCAACAAGCCCAAAATTTCGGTACAAGGCCCAAATCCACCAATTCTTGCATCTTCAATTTTTTACAAAATGTATCCTAATACATATTTTTCTAAAAAAAAGGAAAATGCAACTAATCTATTTATTACATACCAATTTATGAATAAATAAATTACACAAGCCTAAGATTATGAATTATTACAACCATATTGAATAATAAACATAATCAACATACACAAACAACAATCAACACATCCAAGGTCTAGGTTTCGGTTATGACACAATCAAACATACCAAATGTTCTAAGCATGCAACCTAAGCAACCAATGCCCAAATACCCCCAAAAAAGAATCGGCCCCCCCCCCCCTAAAAGGCTACGGCCAAATTTTTTTTTTTTTTTTTTTTTTTTTTTTTTTTTTTTTTTATTCAACATCCAAATGTTAATAATGGTTTCCTAAGATCTTTCCATGCATGTCAAGATCTTACAAAACCATGAGGGGTAAAATCCACCAAATTTTCGGACTTCCCTTTTCACCCATGAAAAAAAAAATCCGAAATTTATGAATACAAAAGAAGCATAAGTCCTTGTAACCGGCTCTTGATGCCATTGTTGGGTTTTATACAAGATTATCAAAGTTCAAGTTAACCATATTTAACTAGAAAACGCAACGGAAGCTTAGATTTTAAAACTTGTTATGAACATACCATTATGTTAAAACTAAAACCCGAAGCCAAGGATCAAAATTACAAGAACAAGATGCTCACAAAATGTAAATTATACCTTCTTCTACCTTTAGAAGAACAAGAGGGTTGTTGAAGGGATGATGGATGAATGACAAGCCTCCAAAGAAGAAGACCTCAAGAGTGTGATACCCCAAGCTATTTGTGACAACACACCAACTTGTTGCTAGGATTAGAACACTTGAATCAAGCTCACAAAACACCCCCTTTCTTTGGCCAAAGTGGCCGTGAGTTTTGGGAGAGAAAGAGAGAGAGTTTTTACACTTGAAATTAACAAAAGAACAAGACCCTTAATGCATGTATGGTGAATGGAGGATTAAAAGGAACCCATGACAAGTTACAAAGAGCATCTTGTTTTTGATTGGGTAAAACCACCACCCCCACATGGGTGGCCGGTTTTGTTTTGTTTTCCTTTTTTTTTTTTTTTTTTTTTTTTTTTGTTTTGTATTTTGTTTTAACCATTTAAAACATCTCCATTCATTTTATAAAACTCATTTTTATAAAATGTACATACATTTATATAATTATTTAACCAATTAAATAATTAATTTATATAAACAAATTATCCAGATAATTTATTTAAATCCTCAAGTGTGTTTGTTTAGAAAACCAATTTTCTAAACACGTAGTGTTCGGTATTCATTTAAATGATCAAATCATTAAAAGAATACATTTGGTGTCGTCTAGCTTGTTATTGGGTATGACCCGACTTGGATCAAACACAGTTAGCCACATTAATATAAGTATGTGTCTCGGGCATACGTAATTCCAACCCATTGTTGGTTTTATACAAGATTATCAAAGTTCAAGTTAACCATATTTAACTAGAAAACGCAACGGAAGCTTAGATTTTAAAACTTGTTAATGAACATACCATTATGTTAAAACTAAAACCCGAAGCCAAGGATCAAAATTACAAGAACAAGATGCTCACAAAATGTAAATTGTACCTTCTTCTACCTTTAGAAGAACAAGTGGGTTGTTGAAGGGATGGTGGATGAATGACAAGCCTCCAAAGAAGAAGACCTCAAGAGTATGATACCCCAAGCTATTTGTGACAACACCAAGTTGTTTTGCTAGGATTTATGAACACAAAACAAGCTCACCAAGCTCTCTTTTTTCTGCTGCTGCTGCCGTGAGTTTATTAGAGAGGAAGAGAGAGATATTGAAGCTTGAATACACTTGAAAGGATTCAAAAACAAGACACAAATGCATGTGTTGTGAATGGAGGTTTATCAAGTGGTCAACTTAAGAAGACAAGGCTTTTGATTGGACCAAAAACCTCCACCCACATGGGGTGGACGGTTATTATTATTATTATTATTTTTTTTTTTGTTTTGTTTTAACCATTAAAACATCTCCATTCATTTTATAAAACTCATTTTTATAAAATGTACATACATTTATATAATTATTTAACCAATTAAATAATTAATTTATATAAACAAATTATCCAGATAATTTATTTAAATCCTCAAGTGTGTTTGTTTAGAAAACCAATTTTTCTAAACACGTAGTGTTCGGTATTCATTTAAATGATCAAATCATTAAAAGAATACATTTGGTGTCGTCTAGCTTGTTATTGGGTATGACCCGACTTGGATCAAACACAGTTAGCCACATTAATATAAGTATGTGTCTCGGGCATACGTAATTCCAACAATCTCCCACTTGCACGAGATACATAGAAAATTAATGCAAGTGGTGAATACCGCCTAACAACAGTTCACCACCCCTAATGTGTTTGACGAAGTGCCATTCAATAACATCATCCCTTCAAGTCCCTTACTTGATATGGTTTAGGTGAATCTATCATTATATCCCTTTGTTACTAGATGTCATGTTGGATCTAAGAGACATAGGCGATCATTCTCTTTACAATTCAACTTTATCAGGCCTTAGACATCTAAACTCTCAACACATAAGAGGAACAAATTCCATCTTGACTGTATACGCCTCTCACTATCACTTTATACTCCACCTGAGCTCATCCTTATGTACCATCTTTTATGAATAGCGAAGGGCAGAGTCAAAGTGTAATACTTGGTGAAAATCAAGACCCAGTATACATCTCAGGTCTAAGGATAATATGAAATTCTCCTTTAATCAAAATTACTAATGATCAGGTCCATTGACTCCATGTAGTAATATTGAGAGCGGGTCAGTCCAATATTCGTATCCCACAAATATCTATGAACCTTGGCAGCAAACCTATGCTCCATATTCATTCCTTATGAATATCCACCAATCCTAGTTCATAATAGTCTTGCTTCATATTTGTTCCCACAAATGTGATCGACTACGGACTTTTAGAATAAGATAACTTATTCATGGATTAAACATGCAAAATTAGAATTTAACTCAAGATTCCATAATCATATAAAAGAGTTAAATTACAAAAGTCTTTTAAACGTAAATACAAAATAGATCAAATCCAATTACTAGAATATCGGAGTCCTAAGCCACTCGCATGACGCTCATGTTTCGGTCTTTCTAGGAGCTTCGTGAATGGATCCGCAAGATTTTGATCAGTTCCAACTTTGCGAATACATATCTTTCCTTTTTCAACTTCATCCCTTATGTAGTTGAATCTCCGCTCTATGTGCCTTGTCTTTTGGTGCGAACGAGGTTCCTTGATTTGTGCAATCGCACCCTCGTTGTCACAAAAGATTTCTAGGGGGTCTTGAATGGTAGAGACCACCCCTAGATCAGTAATGAATTTCTTCAACCATGCAGCTTCCTGAGCTGCCAATGAAGCGGCGATGTATTCTGATTCTGTAGTGGACAATGCTACCACTTCCTGTTTTGAGCTCTTCCAAGAGACAGCTCCTCCATTAAGAGTGAACACATACCCAGATTGTGATCGAGAATCATCTCGATCAGTTTGGAAGCTCGCATCCGTGTAACCTTTTATAGCGAGTTCCTCCTCACCAGATCCATATATCAGAAACATATCCTTAGTTCTCCTAAGGTATTTCAATATGTTCTTAACAGCCATCCAATGACTGTTTCCTGGATTCTGTTGGTATCTGCTTGTCATGCTCAAAGCGCATGACACATCCGGTCTAGTACATATCATCGCATACATGATGGATCCTATAGCAGAAGCATATGGGATTTGTTTCATCATCTCTTGCTCACCCTTTGAGCTTGGACATTGAGCTGAACTCAATATGGTCCCTCTTTGAATAGGTACAAAACCTTTCTTGGAGTTTTCCATCTTGAACCTTTTCAAGATCTTATCAATGTATGTACTTTGGTTCAAACCTATCAAGCGCCTTGACCTATCCCTATAGATCTTTATTCCCAAAATATAGGCAGCTTCACCAAGATCCTTGATGGAAAATCTACTTCCAAGCCAAGCCTTAACGCTTTCCATGGTTGGAATGTCATTTCCAAATAGTAGAATGTCATCGACATACAATACTAAGAAGGTAATTATACTCCCACTAGCTTTCTTATACACACAAGCCTCATCAGCATTCTTGATGAATCCAAAATTTTTGATTTCTTCATCAAAACGATGATTCCAAGTTCTAGATGCTTGTTTCAATCTATAGATTGATTTCTTTAACTTGCATACTTTATTAGGATGTTTCGGATCGACAAAACCTTCAGGCTGAACCATATAGACATCTTCCTCAAGATATCCATTTAGGAAAGCGGTCTTGACATCCATTTGCCAAATTTCATAATCATAATGTGCAGCTATGGCAAATAATATCCTAATAGACTTTAGCATTGCGACAGGCGAAAAAGTTTCATCATAATCAACCCCTTGAGTTTGAGTGAAACCTTTAGCTACAAGTCTTGCTTTATAAGTATCCAAGTTTCCATGCATATCAGTTTTTCTTTTGAAAACCCACTTACTTCCAACAGCTTTGGAGTTGAGTGGTGGTTCAACCAATTCCCAAACTTGGTTGTCATACATGGATTGCATCTCAACGTTCATGGCTTCAAGCCATTTGTCACAATCATTCTTGGACATTGCATCACGGTATGTGGTTGGTTCATCCGAATCTACCACGTAGCATCCTTCTACAAAAAATCCATATCTTTCGGGTGGATTGCTAACTCTACCAGATCTGCGAACGTTTTGTGTGTTTTGATCAACCACTTGATCTCTTTCAACAACCTCTTGTTGAGTGCTAGTATCAACCAATTGTGTATCATCTTGTGATTCTTGATCCTCATCAAATTTCACTGTTCTACTATTAGTTCCTTCCTTAAGGAACTTAGTTTCCAAGAACTTACCCTTTCGAGCAATAATAACATTTTGCTCACTAGGATCATAAAAGTAATATCCTAAATCATCTTTAGGATAACCTATAAAGATACACTTAGTGGATCGGACTTCTAATTTGTTTGGGGTGTATTGCTTTACATAAGCTTCACAACCCCAAACTCTTAAGAATGATAGCGATGGAGCCTTTCCATGCCATACTTCAAAAGGTGTCTTCTCCACTTTCTTGGTTGGAGCCATATTCAATATGCGAACAGCGGAAAGTAAAGTATAGCCCCAAAATGATAGAGGTAAAGTGCTTCTAGCCATCATCGATCGAACCATATCTAATAGGGTACGATTTCTCCTTTCAGACACACCATTATGTTGTGGTGTTCCAGGTGGAGTAAGTTGTGAAATAATTCCACAATTCTTAAGATGATCTTGAAAAACACCACTTAGGTATTCACCTCCTCTATCACTACGAAGTACTTTGATTGTGGTCTTGAGTTGTCTTTCTACTTCAGTTTTGAAGTCTTTGAACATTTCAAAAGCTTCATCTTTGTGTTTCAATAAGTACACATAACCATATCGACTATAATCATCAATAAAGGTAATGAAGTATCTTTCACCATTCCTAGTCATTGGTCTAAAAGGACCACATACATCCGAATGTATGATACCCAATAATTCTTTTGACCTTTCAAAAGTTTTATTAAAGGGTTGCTTTGTCATTTTGCCTTGTAAACAAGATTCACATACATCAAATGAATCATACTCATTTGTTTCTAGAATACCATTCTTGCGAAGAGTTTGCATGCGATTCTTGCTTATATGTCCAAGGCGACAATGCCAAAGATAGGAATCACCCAAGTCCTTCTTGAGTTTCTTGGTGTTGACATTGTACATTGAACTACTATGTGACGCACCAATTTGATCTATTTCATATATACCATTTATGGGTATAGCTTTAAAATAAAATATGCCATTCATCAAAACATGAATATCATAATCAATAAACTTAAGATCAAAGCCACATTGTTTTAAAAGAGACACGGAAATAATGTTTCTCCTTAACTTAGGAGCATACAAAACATTCTTCAAAATTACTTCCAAACCACTTGGAAGCTTTAACAAGTAGTCTCCTTGGGCTTGGACTTCAACTCTTGCTCCATTGCCCATAAAGAGACTAATGTCCCCTTTGTTGAGTTGTTTACTTCTTTTGAACCCCTGCAACAAATTGCAAATGTGAGTTCCACATCCGGTATCAAGTACCCATGTATTTGAAGAAATAACATTTAGTTCAATATGTATAGTAAAGATAATACCTGAGGTATGCCCCGCATCCCTCTTATCTTTTAACGCATTGAGATAGGTCGGACAATTCCTTTTCCAATGACCTATCTCTCCACACTCAAAGCATGGATCTTGCGCCGCAACCTTTTGCTTCTTTTCCTTCGGTTTGATGGGCGTGATGGCTTTCCTCTTTCCCTTTCCTTGGACGTGGCCCTTGCCCTTAGCAACACTTGCTTTGGGGTTGGAGTTATGTCCCCTTTTTCCTTCATTGATTGTTAGAACGGGTAAAACCCTTTTACCCATTCCCGCTTCGGCCGTTCTTAGCATTGCGTGAAGCTCACCAATGCTTTTGTCCCACCCATTCATGTTATAATTCATGACAAAGGTTTCAAACCTTTTGGTCAAAGAGTTGAGGATCAAATCCGTAGCCAACTCATTAGACACGGGACAATTCAACCTACGAAGCTTTTCGATGTAGCTTTTCATCTTTAGGACATAAGATGAGACGCTTTGGGTTTCCTCCATACGACATGCATGAAACGCTCGAACCGTTTCGAAACGTTCCGCTCTAGCTTGTTGAAGGAACATTTCCTTCAGTTGAGTTATCATGTTGTATGCCCCATGATGCTCGAAATCCTTTTGGATTTCGGGAATCATAGTCCCCAACATGAGGCAAGAGGCTTGCACCGAATCTTTGGTGTACTTGACCCAATTGTTATAAGCCTCCTCATCTTCCACGTCAGGCTCGTCGGGAATGGGATCGTCTAAGACATATGATATCTCTTCTTGCTTGAGAACTATTCTCAAGTTGCGATACCAATCCATAAAGTTATTATGGTTTAAACGATCCTTTTCAAGGATGGTTCTTAAGGATAGGTTACGGGTGTTATAGGTAGAGGTGTTTGCATTGTTAGCGGCCATCTACAAAATTTAACAAAGTTTTATTTTAGTATTATGAACAATTTAATTATTAATACCCTTTTATTCCAGATTTTAAAATAATAATTAAATTCTAGAATCCAACGATAAATCAAATTTCGGTTAGGTGACCTTTATCCCGTTATTTGATTTAACAAGGTAGTCAACCTTGACAATTGCAACCCTTTGCAACTTCTAGAGGTATGGGACCATTCGAAATCCTTATTTCGTGTTGGCATGTTTATCCCATCAACACCATTGGATCCCATGCTTAGGTGACCTTTATCACATGGTTTCTAATTCAAGTCGTCCTACTTGTATAAACATGTAAGATTAACATACAAGTGGTTAGGTGACCTTTATCCCACAAATATGTTAATATTACCCTAAGTATATTAGTTTGCTCAAAATGGTTAGGTGACCTTTATCCCATTAAAAGTTTCCTAATACGTTAAGTGTCATACAAAAGGATGGTGTTAGACTTGTTTCTTTGGTAATTATGAAAAAAGGGATTTTAAATTTTTCAAATATTCTAGTTGAAAAACATTATGCCATATCCTAACATGCATTTAGAAATATGGCGATTTTGAAAACCAATTTTCAAGGTTCTAGTTATAATAAAACCAATTTTATTATAGGTGAGTGATCGCTTAGTTTTAATAAACCCATTTAATTAAACTAATTGACGCGATATTACCAAATATATATTAGAACCCGTTTTATGCTTGTTGTCGTTCCTATGTGACGGTTTGGATATCCTAATATCTATCAACCACACATTACATAAGTAAAACAAACAACCAAGCATACACATGCAAAATATAGTCATAACCGAAAACCACTAAATTTGACCATACTTGTTAGCCGAAACAAGTGTAGGTCATAAGTCACACCTAAGGGACAAAACATGACACAAGGATGGAATGTTGACTCCCACTTGACCTTGCATCCAAATGCTTCAAGTATCCTCTCCAAGTTGTTGTGTTCTTATGGGCTTGTTAATGGGCTCCAAACTTCCAAAAGTCTTCTTGGACCCAAGAGTGAAATTTATGGGCCTAATGGGCTTGAATCCCATGATGGGCCGGTGAGGCCCAACAAGCCCAAAATTTCGGTCCAAGGCCCAAATCCACCAATTCTTGCATCTTCAATTTTTACAAAATGTATCCTAATACATATTTTTCTAAAAAAAAGGAAAATGCAACTAATCTATTTATTACATACCAATTTATGAATAAATAAATTACACAAGCCTAAGATTATGAATTATTACAACCATATTGAATAATAAACATAATCAACATACACAACAACAATGGCATCAAGAGCCGGTTACAAGGACTTATGCTCCTTACATGTTCCTAAATTTCGGGTTTTTTCATGGGTGAAAAAGGGGTCCGAAAATTTGGTGGATTTTACCCCTCATGGTTTTGTAAGATCTTGACATGCATGGAAAGATCTTAGGAAACCATTTAACATTTGGATGTTGAAATATCAAAATTGTAAAATTTGGGGGGGGGGTGGCCGTAGCCTCTTGGGGGGGGGGGGGCACCTTTTGTCTTTGTGATATTTTGGGCATTGGTTGCTTAGGTTGCATGCTTAGAACATTTGGTATGTTTGATTGTGTCATAACCGAAACCTAGACCTTGGATGTGTTCAGAACTTACAGAAACTATACTCAAACTGAAAGGTACTGGATGCCGGATAACAGGTTTACTCAACCCAAGACCAGCGGGTCTTGGGTCCCCAGATTATAATCTATCTCTTTAATTATGCAGGAACAGTCAGACAGGGCTGTAAACAATATGTGGGTTGTTGACAGTGGCTGTTCCCGGCACATGACTGGTAACAAGAAATTGTTACGTGACTGGAAATCTGTTCAAGGAGGAAGGGTTAGTTTCGCTGGAGAGAGTGGAGGAAGAATTAGTGGTATTGGAACTGTGACAAATGGAAGAATAAAGTTAGAAAAGGTGAATTTTGTGGAAGAGTTGAAGCATAACTTGTTGAGTGTATCTCAAATTTGTGACAAAGAATACACGGTGTATTTTACTAAAGATGAAGCACTCGTACTTTATCCTGGTTTCAAGATACCAGAGACATGGGTTGTGATGAAAGCTCCAAGAGAAAAGAACACGTATGTAATGGATATGAGGTCAACTGAGATGACAACAGAAGAGTCGTGTCTTCTGTCAAAGGCAACTGATTCTGAGTCAGAGTAGTGGCATCGAAGAATGGGTCATATACATCTTCGCAAGATGAATTACATTGTCAAGAATGGGCTGGTACTTGGGGTTCCCTTGAAGAGTTTTAACTTTGAAGATCAATGCTTGTCGTGCAAGAAAGGAAAGCAACACAAAAAGCCTCATCACTCCAAGAAGGTTAACTCAATTGTCAGCACTCTAGACCTACTTCACATGGATCTTTTTGGTCCTGTGAATGTAAAGAGTCTAGGAGGAACTTCATACTGTTTGGTGATAACCGATGACTACTCACGATACTCCTGGGTATATTTTCTGAAGACAAAAGATGAGACAGTTCAATTGGTTATTAACTTGATTACCAAGGTGGAAAACATTGTTGGGAGGAAGGTGAAGTACATCAGGAGTGATAATGGTACAGAGTTCAAGAACTATCAGATGGAGATGTTTTGCTTGCAGAAAGGGATAGAGCATCAGTACAACGCCCCATATACTCCGCAACAAAATGGAGTAGCTGAGAGGAAGAACAGAACTCTAATCGAAGGCGCCAGGACCATGCTGGCGGATGCTAAACTTCCCGTGGTGTTCTGGGCTGAAGCTGTTGCTACAGCCTGTTATATCCTTAATCGTGTTTTAACTGTCAAAAGATTAAATAAAACATGTTATGAACTTATGCATGGTAGAAAGCCAAATTTGAAGGGTCTTGAACCCTTCGGGTCCCCATGTTCGATATTAAAGACTAACTCTAAATTTGGTGAGAAAGCTGACGAAGGTATCTTAGTTGGCTATGTTGTTGGGACACCCAACAGAAGAGTCTTTAATTTATCGAAAAGCAAGGTTGAGGTGGTCTGTAACACAGACATTACTAGTTACAAATCACCAAGGCCTAGCATGGGACCGGCAGAGGCTTTTGACTATGATAAGTTATTCAAATCTTTTAATGTGCCTTACTTAGATTTTGCAGACATTTATGAGAAAATGGCCTCACAGATGTTGTATGACGAAGAGGAGGACGTTGTGCTACGACCGCAATACAGTGAAAATCAACCGAGCTCGTCTAGTGCGGTTAAAATCCAGCTGTCTCGAATGAAGATGAATTCTACAATCCATTTCACTCTCAGTCTCATCCTGATGAACTCTCTCTAAATCTTGAGAATGATCTGGAAGTCGGTCCGGTACAGTCCACCAAAATTCACAAGAATCATCCTTTGGAGAATGTGATCGGTAATCCTTCCGATGGTGTACTAACTAGAAGAAGTTTGGATGAACACACGTGTGTTTATGCAAGCATTAAAGACACGGGTATTATAAATGAATGCTTGTACACCTGCTTCATCAGTCAGATTGAACCAAAGAATTATCAAATGACACTGAAGGATAGCTCATGGGTTGAAGCTATACAGGAAGAACTGACACAGTTTGAGAAGATGGAAGTATGGCAATTAGTTGAAAAACCACAACAAGTGAATGCTATCGGTACAAAGTGGGTTTTTAAGTGTAAGAGAGATGAGAAGGGGATAATCATACGCAACAAGGCAAGATTGGTAGTGAAAGGGTTTAATCAGTAGGAAGGAATCGATTACAACGAAGTGTTTGCTCCTGTGGCAAGATTGGAGGCAATTCGACTGTTTCTGACATTTGCTGCACACAAAGAGATGAAAGTGTTCCAGTTAGATGTGAAAAGTGCCATTCTTAATGGTAAAGTCGATGAGGTGGTGTATGTTGAACAACCTCCGGGCTTCCCTGACCCAGATTTTCCTAATCATGTGTACAAACTGAGCAAAGAACTATATGGGTTACATCAGGCACCCCGTGCCTTGTACACAACACTATCAGATTATTTGCTGGAAAATGGGTTCGAGAGAGGAAAGATTGATAGCACATTGTTTGTCAAGAGAAAAGGGGGAGACTTTCTACTCGTTCAGGTTTATGTGGACGACATCATCTTCACTGCCTCAAAAGTTACTATGTGTCAGGAATTTGAAGCGGTCATGAAGAAGAGGTTTGAGATGAGCATCATGGGCGAATTAACTTTCTTTTTGGGATTGAAGGTAGATCAGAAGAAAGATGGATTGTTTATTCATCAAACGAAATATGTCCATGATATGCTCAAACGCTTCAAGATGGACGATAGTACCCCATTTGACACTCCAATCTGCGTCAACCACAAACTGGGTGCTGATTCCGACAGTGATGAATATGTGGACCACACTCAATATCGGGCAAGCATAGGTTCTTTAATGTATTTAACTGCATCTCGACCTGACATTATGTTTGCAGTTTGTCTTTGTGCTCGTTTTCAGGCAAACCCGAAGGAATCACACATGAAGGGAGTGAAGAGAATCTTGTGATATCTCAAAGGAAAGCCAAAGTTGGGACTATGGTACACGAAAGGGGGAGAACTGGATTTGATAGCTTATACCGATTCTGACTATGGAGGTTGCATTCAGAAAAAAGGAAGTCAACAACCGGTGGATGTCAGTTTCTCGGAGGAAGATTGGTGTCGTGGCAGTGCAAGAAGCAGACCTCAGTAGCCATTTCCCCATGCGAAGCAGAGTACATGGAAGCATCAAACTGCTGCTCCCAGGTTTTATGGATACAACAACAAATGCGCGATTATGGTCTGAATTTCACTCAAACTCCTATTTGCATTGATAACACTGCTGCTATCTCAGTAACTAACAATCCCGTTAAACACAATAAAACTAAGCATATTGACATTCGTCATCATTTTATACGAGATTGTGCTGAGAAGAAATTAATTGTGCTTGAAAAGGTTGATTCACTGGATAATTTTGCCGATCTTTTTACTAAAGCGTTTGACCGATCCCGTTTTCAAAATCTTGTTGAGCTTAATGGGTTGATCAATCCCGAGTAACCTTGTTTTCTATTTTCTTTTAAAAAAAACATCACTATCGCTTAAAATTATGTCGGTTGCTCAAGTTTGAAGGACGTATCCAAGGATATGTTTGGTCCTTTCTTCTACGTGTAGATTATAAGGATAGCCATTAACCAGATGACTGAAAGTGACCGGGGTGGTTTATGATGGGTTTTTATTCTTTCGCTTAAAAGTAGTCGTTCATACTTAGTTAGAAGGACACATACTTGTATGTGGTCGGTCCAGCTGATCCATTGGATCTTCAAGAAACACCTATAGACTTTGACTTGATCGGGGCGCTAGAATATAATTGTTTTTGGGAGATGATATAATTTTTCAAGTCTATAACTTCGTAAGAAGTTTCAATATGATGTTTAAAAGAAAATTGATCCAACCTTGGAAGGTGATACATAAACTGATTTTGTGTGCTTAACTGGTGAAGTTATTAGGCCTAAAAGATTCTAGAACAGTCATTGTATGTTATGGTAGCTTTCTATGGTGCGTAAAATTAAAAGTGATATAAACTAAATCTTCTCGATTTAATGTGGAGAATCATTCTGAGTTGTGCATGTATTCATATACATCTTTCCGAATGATAGGCGGAAAAGTGATTACCCAGTCATACACGAGCCCGTGAGTGTTCTGATTCCCGCAAAGATAGTGCTAAGTATCTGCAGTGATCCAGATTCGGGACTTGCAGTTGTCTTCAAATTGAGGTTGTATTACTGCCTTTATTAAAAAAAATAATATTATTGTTAAGCCTTCTGAAGCTTATTTTATTACAAATATTTAGAAAGAGACAAGAACGAATACTTTAAAGTATGAGAGAGAACGGGAAGAAGACTCAGAAGATCGACGTGTGCTTATTGATTAATCAGACACTACGGGTCGAAGTCAACTCGGGGTGACTTGGGGAAAGCCAAATACGCTTTGAGAATAGATAGGAGGCATCACAATCTCTCAGGTGATGTCCATCTAAATTTTGAGCTCAATTGAACGTAATCCGTATCACTGAAACAATGAAAACCATACTAAGTCTTTTACCTTCATACAACCTGTTTCTTTATGTCATAATACTGCTGAACATGGATCTATGTGACAGCCACTTAATCAGTATGATTCCTGTTCGGATCTTTTCTAAAACATGCAGGTTCTCGTCAAGACTGAAATTTGATCCCGTTTATTCTATTATTCAAATTTTCGTTATATGCTTGGTATAATGTTTAGACTTTTATTCTTCTGGTTACTTGGTTCTTTGATCATTAAATTTAAATCTTTTTCGAGTTCTTTAACAACCAGCAAGTTGACTTTGGTCAACTTTATGTGTTTTTGTTTATAAGTTATTAAATGGGCGATTTTAACTTAACGTAATGGCGAAGTTAATTGGTGAGCAAAATAGGCGAAGTTGACCATGCGATTGACTGAGCGAAGTTGTTATAGGGCGAAGTTAACCCAACTTCGCCCATGGGGTTTCTCTAAACTATATAAAGTATTTCTTTGGTCATCTTTGTCAAACTATTTTCTATCTCAAACCCTCGGCGAACTTATTCACTTGAATCAACCTCATATTAGTCTGCTACTCGTCTGTGATAAAGGTTTGTAGAATCTATGTGACTCGTAATTCGTATAATATGGTGCTAATTGGTGTCTCGATGATCCGTTTTTGTGGTCTCTTTTGCTACAAACCCCTAACCCTCGGTATTAACAGTGATTTGGTGAAAATATGGCTATCTGGTTCTCAATCGAACTAAAATTTTCATGTTTTCATTCTCAAATCGGTTCTAACCACAAATGGGTTATCGTGATGCGCTGACTACAGAGGCGAAGTTAGGGTTTCAGCGAAGTCGTTCTCAACTTCGCTATAATACTAACTTCGCCTGCTAAGGAAAAATTTGCTTAAGTGTTCTGGTCAGTCACTATCTGTGTTGGTTCTCAAGCGAATTTGAATATTATGCGAACTTCACACTCAAATATAACATAACTTCGCTTTTGGTACACGCGAAGTTATGACCTGTTGGAATACTGATCTGACTTGGCTCGTTTATTTTGCAGATATGGCTGCTGTGGCAGGTGCTGGTGGTGATGAAGGTGGAGATGATAACCGACATTTCTTTCCGGGTTACAACATGTATATCACTTTGGATCCGGATGCTCGTGGTATGGACGACTATCGGGAGATCATTTCATTTCTCGTTCGCTCAAGTATTTTTCACGCCATCATGACTACTCTTCCCATTTCACTACCAAATATTGAAGACTTTTGGAGAACCGTTGAGTATGACTGTAGGGTTGAACCTCCTGTGATGCGAGCTACTGTAAATGAACGAGTGGTATAGTTCTCGGCAGATCAAATAAGGGTTTCTTTACAGTTCGGGGTTGAAACTACAAATGATCTCACAGACTTTCCGGCTACATTCAGAGATGGTGCGTTTCTGCGTGTGGGTTATTCGGATCCGTTGGGAGACTCTCAAAGGAGAAAGGGATTTTTGTTAGATCAGTGGCGGTTCCTTATGCATGTGATGATAGTTTGTATGTCCGGTCGTAAAGCTGGTACAGATGGTATGGGTGCAACTATGCAGTCTGGATGACCGCGTTGACTTACAACAAGCCTTACAGCTTTAGTCAGATGATTTTCTACGAGATTGATCGACTGAGACGTGCAGTGGCTCGGGAAAGATTTCTGATGTACCCGAGATTCTTACAGATGATCCTCAATCATGTTGCCCCCAATTTGCCACAACGTCGTCCTATTCGTTATGTTGACAGTGTGAGTAAGAGAATTTTTGCGCAATGTAAGTCTTCGAGTGCACGTAGTAAGGAGGAGTTACGCCCTAGGCACACAGCATTATTTGGGTACTTAGTGAATCCGGCATATGTTGCTCCTCCAGATGATGAATTTCTTGATCCGGCACCGCAACAGGTAAATGTTCCTCAACCACCACCTGTGGTTCAACCACCACCCGTGGTACAGCAAGCACCGCCTGCTGATCCTGTTGCTGCTCCGGAAGAACAGGTTGACCTTGAAGCTGCCTTTGGAGGGCAAGGGTTCTTTGACATGGAATGGATTGATCCAACTGCTGAAGCTCATGCCTCAATAGCAGAGGCATCCGGTGTTCATGTTTCCATGGTCGCTACATCTGTGGCGGACTCAGAGAGAACTGACTCTGATTCCTCCACTGACGATTTAGTTGAATCACAACAGATACTTGCCCGTCAAGAAAGAATTCATGGCAAGAGGAAGAAAGACTTGGATGATAGTGAATCAGATTTTGAGGAGGATCTATTTCGTATGGTACGTAGATCAAAGAAGCAAAGGGCTGGTGAAGGTTCAGGAGTTGGTAAAACTTCGAGAGTTGTTCGGTTTTCTCCACCATCTTTATCGGGTATGACTATGTTACCTGCTACTTCAACTGTCACACTGCCGTTATCCTCAAGTGTTTCTTTGGTGACCACGTCGTCATCTTTTGGTGTACCTCCAACCTCGTTTCAGTTTACCTCTCCAGAGATTGTCTCTCTACCTCCACCTACAATTACTCCATCAGAGGTGGTGGCTATGTTTGCTGAGTCCACACTGGTGGCGACTGCTGGTTTGCCTGTATCGTTACCATCCTCCACTCCTACTCAGCATCCACCTGTCATTCCCGCAAGCTTGGAAATCCCACTATGGTTTCCTCAAGCTACCTTTCCTCAGGCTACCTCTCCCTTGAATGTTGTTTTTGATTCAAATTTGTTCGATTTGGAGAGGATTGCAGCTCTTGAGAGGGTGGTTACTGAATTGTCACAGGTGAATATAATTCAGTCTGAGACTATTAATCGTTTGGTGGCACAAAATCAGGTTCAGACTGCACTACTTTTGGAGCATGGTAAGATGTTCGATCGGCTTAATGAGTTCTTAGCATCTCAGGGGGAGTATAGTTGCAAGGGTGATGAACTGAGAACAAAGAAGAGGCAAGACAAAGACGATGATCCCAATGCATCGAAAGGTGCAGGTGGTGAGTTGCCAAGAACTGAACAAACTCTTGGGACTTCCACATCTCAGGGGGAGTCTGCTGGTCCGTCAGGCAGTACAGGTGGTGAGAATGTGGTGGTTGTAGATGATGAGGAAGTGTTGGGAAATGATGATGATGAGTCAGCTGATGATATGTTAATGGCTGATAAGATTGGAAAGATTGGGGAACAGATAGAGATTGATAGTGACTTCGAAGAAGGGGAGATTGTTGATGATGGTGTAGAGCATGATATTCCGAATGTTGATAGAACTTGAGTCAGGATGCAAATGTGTCAGATGAGTCTGAGTGGGAAGAACAGCCGAGATGGAAAGAGGGCTGTGCTCAGTGGTTTTTCAAGACAAAGAAGCCCGCGGTGCCAACAATGTTTAAGAAGAGTTACAACATCAAGGGGTACACTGAGTCCAAGAAAGGTATCATTTGCTGGTTGTATGACGAACAGTTGAAGTTGTTTGTGATTAAGCGTTATGATGGGATTCAGTACTTTAAGAAGGCTTTGAGATCGCTCAACACCTTGCCTGAGTGTGAGGTGAAAGATTTGGCAAATTTGAGGTTGATTAATCGAAGTGATGATAATTTTGCAAGATGGGTTGGAAGGATTGTGTGGAAGGAAAGTGTGAAAGAGAAAAAGTTCGAGTTGTTGAAACCCCAGAAAGGAAAATTGGCTGAAGATAAGGAACGGGGAATGCGGGCTGACGACAAGCCTTGGATGGTGATGAAGTATAAGCCGATTCGTTGTTTAAAAGAGGTGCCAATGAAGATGATGCCCAAGGATGTGCTAAAGGATCTCAAGTGGTGGTAGGTTGACTGCAAGACAGCGGAAGCTGTTATGGAAGATGAGGATGAACAGGAGATTCTGAGAGTGTATGATCCCATGCACTTGGTTAACTTGTCTCAAGCTGATTTGCAGGTACTAAATGATAAGAAGATATTCTACATTCCTGCGTGGAAGGATGAAGCAAAGAAGTACCAGAAGGTGGTCTCTGTCTGTGTGAGATAGGGCGTCCATGCTTGAAGACGAGGGGTACGAGATTTTTGGGATTACAATACACGAGAAAGAAGATAGAGATATGAAGCTACTGCCAATGGGGAGTCTGTTGGTGCATAATGACAGTAGTTCAGTATCTTGTGTTTGTCCGTGTCTGTAATCGTTTAGTATGTTTATTTCATGTTAAATACTGTTTATGGTTATGTTTGCTAGCTTTAGGCGAACTTGGGGAAGCGAAGTTATGACAACTTCGCATAGTATGTTAGGCGAAGTTGTCGAGGTTTATAAATACCTCAACTTCGGCTTTAGTGTTTAAGTTTTTCTGAACGAGTTGTTTTGGTGATCTTTAGTATCACGTGTTGGCACTTGCAATATATCAAGTTTTACAGTATAATCTTGTGTGTTTACATATATATTCAACGTATTAAACATCTCGACACTCGTATCGTATACGTGGGGATTCCGCACCCTCGTACTACGAGATACTCCTGTGTAGATCCGGCTGGGAACCTACAGGAGTTCTAGGAGTAGAGAATTTTGAAGAATTCCTTTAGCATTGCAAAACTCTTCCATTACTCCATTTTTGAACTCAGTCCCATTGTCACTTCTCATGACATTCACCCTTGCATCTAATTGATTCTCAATCCTAGTCAAACAACTTTTAATCTCCTCAGCAGCCTCATCTTTTGTACTTAGGAAATAAACCCAGGTATATCTTGAAAAATCATCAATTATCACAAGACAATATCTCTTCCTGCCTATACTTGGAACACTCACCAGACCAAAAAGATCCATGTGAAGCATCTCAAGCACTTGATCAATTGTGTTAATGAGTTTTGTCTTGTGTGAAGACTTGTGCTGCTTGCCCTTTTGACATGAGATGCAATTGTCATCCAGCTTGAACTCCCTTGTAGGTAAACCAATCACATGCTCACCCTTCACAAGTTTGTTCATGTTCTTTAAGTTGACATGACAAAGCTTTCTATGCCACAATTTGGATTCATTTTCAACGGCTTTAGAAACAAAACAGGTACCTCCTCAAGAAACAACTTCTTTCATATTCAGTTCATATAGATTGCCATTCATTGGAGCCATCATCATAATCATATCATGAGGAATTACAAATTCAGGTTTGAGGATGAAACAGTGTGAATCATCAAATCCAACCTTATAACCCTTATCACACATTTGAGATATGCTTAAGAGGTTATATTGTAATCCTTCTACATAGAACACATTGCCAAATGACACTTTGCCATTGGTTAGAATTCCTTTTCCAACAATTTTCCACCATTCTCATCACTTCCAAAAGCTATTGGACCCTCAAATTTCTCTTCATAATGAACAAATGATCTTTTGTCACAAGTCATATGCCTGGAACACCCACTATCCATGTACCATACTTCATTCATATGAGTGGACTGTTCCTGTACAAATCAAAGAGATTGATTAGTTGGGTGATGAAATGCAAGCTGAATCAACTTGCAAGTCATCAGTTTCAATAACAATAGTTGCATTGGATGTGAGAGGAATAGGCTTAGGATCTTCATAAACTACTTCACACACATTAAATTCATCTGTTTCATAGCCACTATCAGTTGGGCTTGGAGTTTTCACATAAGGAATTATGCTTTTGCATTCTTGCACCACATAATTCTTTTCACTAGAAAAATCTCTCACATCAAATTTCTTTGACTCTTGAACTTCACCCCTTGGTTTCCAAAGAAATCCATGAGGTTCAAACCCATTTTTCATTAGAAACTTTTTATCACCGTTCAATTCTTTTGGTTTCTTTCTTGAGAAAACATCCTTTTTCCCTTTCTTTCCATTGTTTGGTGATTTTTGAGAATCATCAGATTTAACTGATCTTGAGTCTTGATTGGGAACAATTATCAATGGCTGTGTGTTTCTTTTGATTTGATCAATCACATTCTTATTTGGTTTATCTTCATCCTTCCCATCTTTCTTCACACTGTTAACAACCTTTTGCTCAACCTTGTTCACTGTCTCCTTTTCACACACCTTTCCTATTCCCAGATATTCATCATACTTCTGTTTGTAGAATCCAAAGTCTTGATCAAATTTTGTTTCATTGGGAACATGAAATGGTTTGAAAGTGAACCTCTCATGACAAGAATCAGTATGGTGACCATATACATCACACTTTTTACACCACACATTTCCTTTGAAATTTTCATAAGCATTTCCCTTTTTGAGTCTCTCACTTGGTCTAGGTGGTTCAATCCCAAGTGTTTTATGAGTTTTGAGCCCATTAAAGTTTATGGAGAAAGGAACAAATTCTTCAATCTTAACGTCTTGCCTATCCACTTTACTTTTAACAAATTTAATCTTTTCCAATCTCATTGGCTCATCATCCAGACTTTCTTTGTGCCTAGACTGCCTTCTCTCATATTCTTCCATGGTTTCAACTTCACCAATGTCAAATAGCTATTGACTAGAGAAAACAGGGTATACTGGAATGAATTGATTACTTTCAATTTTTTCTCTGGGCTTCTTTTGTCGTTGATCTTGATCTTTCTCATAATTTCTTTGCTTGGTGGCTTTTACATAATTATAAGACACCTTTGTTCTTTTGGAACCTTCACATATGTCAAATGACACATGTTCCCTTCTCATTCTATCATGATTTTTGATCATCTTCGGAGTCATTTTGGGTAGATCAGGGAGTTTGTCAATTGAGTCAGGATTCTTCTGCCTTCTGTTTCTTTCTGCAGCTTCGATATCTTCAACTGATATTTGAGTAGTAGAGTCACTTAAATCATCCACATTCAGACATTCTTCATCAAAATCATCGTCTGATACTTGAATTCCTATTGACTTTTCATCTTTTAAGTCTTCTTTTGCAACAAACTCTCCATGTTCATCAACAGTAACCTTGTCATAATGCCCAATGAAGTCTTCTTTGTCTTTGAATACATCTCTGAACTGATTGAGATAAGCCTCCCTTTTCTTCTTATCAACTTTAAGAGAATAGTTGTTGTTAAAAGGTGGAGGAACAACTTTATATTTGTCTTCTTCTTTAATCTTGTTCAAAATACCACTTATGTTTCTAGTAAATACTAGATTATTCAGAAACTCATTTTCAACTTGTAGTGTGGTATTTTTCACCTTTTCTTCAACTACCATTTTATTTAGTCCTTCAATTTCAGTCACATACCTTGACTGAGTTCTATAACTGTTCATACAATCTTCTTCAAGGATTTTGATCTTTTCTTCATAAGTTACGTCACTCTTGATACACATTTATCATGCTCTGTTTTCTAAAGCATTCACTCTCCAACTTTCCTATTTTCACATTCAATGCATCAATTGTTTCAAGCAGTTCAAGTGTGGAGTTTGGATGTACATGAGAAGAAGAAGATCCAACTTCATTTTCAACTTTTACCATGAATGCAACATTGGCCTTGGATATGTCTTCAGCATGATCACTCCAATCAAAACCACCTTCTTGTTGAGCAGCAAGTACTACATTTCCTTGGTTTCTAGGCTAGTTTTGGTTGTTTCTGTTGGTGTTGTTGGGAGCATTTGGAGGGTTTTGCTTGTTGTTTCTCTGGTAATTTTGGTTCTAAGGTACAACTTGCTGATTGTTCATTTGTGGTTGCTGGTAGTTGTTAAAGTTGGGGTTGTTGTTATTGAAATTGTTGCTTCTTGGCTGGTTTTGCTGGTACTGGTTTGATTTCTTGGTTGTTGGTTCTGATACTGATTCCCTTGGAAGTTTCTTGGCTGATTGCATTCTCTAGCAAAGTGTCCTGGTTGTTGACAGTTATTACATATTGCTTTATACTTGTCAAACCCAATTCTTTAATTTGGACCTGATGCTAGAGACCTCCCAGTTCTATTGAACAATCTTCTTCTTCTAAGAGCCAACATTGCAGCCTGCCACTTCAAGTCCATGTCATCAAGACCATCAGCATCAAACTGTTCTAAATTGTCTTGAATGACACTTGTGTGAATCATGTTTTTGGCTACAAATGCATTGTAGGAATCTGTGAACATAGAAAACAATACTTGAGTTTCACTTCCTTGACCACCATTTCCACCAGTATAAGGTAAATGTCCACTTGCCATGGAGGCTGATTCATTATCTTCTATGAGTTGGACATTGAACCTCGATTGGATTCCTTGGTTACTTGAACTACCACCAACAATTGCTTTTGGTGTATCACCACCATGTTCAGTAGGTTCTTCAATGATAGGTATTTGTTGTTGGTTTTTGGTGGTTAAGTTTCCCATATGAGCAATGAGTGCATTTGACATTTGGAAACATGGTTTTTCCTCCTTTATTATCTCATTCTCTATCATTTCAATTTCAGCAGCTTGGAGAAAACATATCACATCATCAAGCTTGAGTTCTTCATAATTCGGTTTCTGAATGATGAACTTGCTTGATGTGTACCATTCTTTTGGCAATGATGACAACAACTTTGTGCTTAAATTGGAGTCAATCATCACATAGTCTGTAGTTCTGAGTTCATTCACCATGGCCAGATACCTTTCAAGTATCGACCTCAACCTTTCACCTTCTTTGTATTTGAATCTTTCAAGTTGTTGCCTGAGCCTTCCCTTTTTTGATTTTCTTCAACTCTGAGTTGCCTTCAAACATTTCAAGAATTGCCTCATACATGGCCTTGGCAGTGGTATGATGTGCAACCTTTATCAGAATTTCCCAAGACAGGCCCAATTTTATCATTGCAAGAGCTCTATCATCCACTTTTCTCATTCTTTCTCCAACAGCTTGGTTTGCATTTTCTCATGTTTCAAATACATATGGCCCATTCTTGATGGAATTCACATGTCTACATCATTGTAGCAAACTGCAGCTTCAAAGAGAACTTTCCACTTTACATAGTTTTCCTGTCCATATAGCCTTGGAATTATGTTAGTGGAGACCTCTTGCTCATCGTAACCAGACATTTTGTAAAATATTTTAAAGCGAACACAAGAACTTAAAAGAAATTTAGACTTAAAAACTTAATTTAAACTTTTCAAAAAACAAATTATCAGATCTGAGGTATAATGCTCAGATCTGATGAATCTGGACCGAATAAAGCAAGATTAAGAGTAAAAATAAGCAAGATCTAAGAAAAAAGAAACTTTTAAACTGTAAAACAAAGTAGATCTGAGCAAAGAAGAGAAGAGCTACTGACGTCACTCTCCAATGGAATAGTGCTCAGCTGACCTCACCCTTCGTGCTAAAATCAAACATATTCAGTCAATAATTAGCAACTATTCTTCACCAAAGTAGTCAAACAACGCTCTGATATGACTTGTCGGTCCCGTTTGATCTCTCAGTCTAACTATGTCATAACCCACACAAACTGTGTTGACAAGAAGGTTAACGATGATGCTAGATTGGAGAAAAATAATAGTGTATTAAAGGCGGAATCAATGACACGCTAATTGTTGCTTAACACAATAAATACACACAGTCACACTTATACTCAAAAGTTTTCCTCGAAAGGTGATTTATGTTAATGAGAATGTAAGTAATGTTAAGCCCAAATTCGTTCCTACGGCCTATTTGAAAAAATGTGAATACAAATATTGTTCAAGCTGCATATTTAAGACGAAAGTCTAAATGTCCTGTGACTTATTCACAAGCAGCTAAGCAACATTTGGATTCATTAAATGTTAAAACTTCAAGAGAAACATTAGAGGTGCCCAAGACTGAGGCCTGGGCTGCCTTTTTGAACGGATCATTTTCTTTTCATGTGTAGAGTTCATCCAAGACCGTTTCTTGTGAAAACTGGATAATGGATAGTGGATGCTCTTGTCACATTACAGGCAATATTGATCTTTTAACAAGTTTCAAAAATATACAAGGAGAATATGTTGCGTTTGTTGGTAATTCGGGAGGTACGATCACAAAAGAGGGTGATGTGTCAAATGGGTGCATCACGTTTGAAAAAGTCAACAACTGTGATAAAGTTGATCACAATCTGTTGAGTGTGTCACAAATATGTGATAAGAAATATACTATTGTCTTTACAGATAAAGAGTGTCTAATTCTGAAACCGGGATACGTTATTCCCGAGGACATGGTAGTCATGAGATCTCCTCGATCGAATGATATTTATGTGTTGAACATGTCTTCTAAAGTATCAACTTCTGTGGAAACCATGGTTTTGAAACCCGGCCGGTCCGTCCGGGACCCGGCCTAATACCGGTCCGGGTCGGGGTGTAAGACCCGTTTTCTATTGGGCCGGCCGGTCTGCTCGGGCGTCGGTTGAACCGGACCCGGTGGTCAGACCGGTAGATTTGTATTTCTTTTAAATGATAATAACCATAATAACCTAAACCCTATCTCATCCATCCAAGATAAACCGTATCTTCCATCCAGCCGCACCTCCCATTGACTCCTCCATCCAGCCGCACCTCCATCCACTCCTCCATCCAGCCGCACCTCCTCACCACCGTTGCTCCACCACCTGCGACCTCACCACCGCCGCTCCATTACTAATTGGTAAGTAATCTTTTTACCTATTTGATTGTTAATTTACTAATTTTCCAATTCGGTTGTTGTTAATTTCTAAAAGATTGTTAATTCCATGTTGTTAATTTACTAATTTTCCAATACGGTGTGTTAGTGTAAATTTGTAACATATTGGTAAGTCTAGGTTATCTAAATTTGGTTGTTAGTGTAATTCTTTATAGGTAACAGATTGTTAACAAATTGTTAATTTATTTTGTGCAATTCTTTATAGGTAACCGATTGTTAATTTGTAAATTTGTAACAGATTGTAACGGTATGTTAGTGTAAATTTGTAACAAATTGTTAATTTATTTTGTGCAATTCTTTATAGGTTATTGTGAAAATGGAATCGAATTCTATACCATCTGAAGAAACTCCACAATCTCAGGCTAGTGTTTAATCAAGCAATCGTATGAAAATAGACATCACTTGGAAATATGTTACTGAAGTTGACGATGGATTGGGTACTAACAAGCTTATAGTGTGTGTGTTTTGTGGTAAAGGATTTCGTGGAGGAGGTATTAATAGACTGAAGCAAAACTTGGCTGGAGTAAAGAGACAAGTTACTTCATGTTCAAAGGTTCCCGCTGATGTCCGGTGTATTATGAAAAATGCTTACGATGAAAGTTTGCAAGCTCCAAAAGGAATTAGTGTGGAAATAGATGAAGGGCAAACAACTACCCCACAACAAGCTCGGGTGAAAAGGAAAGTGTCTTCTACATCAAATAGTCAGCCATTGGAAAATAACTACAATGCTTGTCAGCCTTCAATCAAATCAATATGGAATAGTAAAGGGAGAGTACATGATACAGATTTAGCCATTACTATGTGGTTTTATCATGCTTGTCCAATGAATGCATCTAATTCTCCTTTCTTCCCGATTGCAATGAGCAAAGTAGCTTCAATGGGGCATGGTTATACGGGTACCTCATATCATGCATTGTGTGTGACTTTATTGAAAGATGCTAAAGCAAGCGTGGCACTCATAATTGAAGGCCAAAGAAGGATGTGGTCAGAAACTGGTCGCACTATTACGAGTGATGGATGGCGCGATAGTAGACAAAGAC
Source organism: Bidens hawaiensis (assembly GCF_021521415.1). Classification (NCBI taxonomy): domain Eukaryota; kingdom Viridiplantae; phylum Streptophyta; class Magnoliopsida; order Asterales; family Asteraceae; genus Bidens; species Bidens hawaiensis. The sequence continues at coordinate 387,954 of NW_027491889.1, read as the reverse complement.
CTATTATAAATTTCTTGGTATATTGTCCAAGAGGGATTTCATTTGTTAGAACCGTTGATGCGTCAGATATTGAGACTGTGACACCCAGTACTTTCACATTAACACCGTTAACACAAACTTCGTTATCTTACACGTCGTGCATAATATTTACACGAGTCATTAATGAGTCACAAACATGAGTCTGTTAGTAAGTGTTGGTGATTAATGTCGAATGAAATATGAATAAATGATTTTGATATAATTGTTATGTGCTAGATGATTTTATGTGTTACACGATTTAGTACATTATGCTCGCTTAACTTGCTATTATTTATGATATAGTACCTGAGCATATGTTTATAATATTATCTGTGTCAAATTGCTTGCTAAATGATTATGTGCTTAGTTTATAGCGTGTTTCATAAAATTGCGTTCGATTGCACGTGATTTGTACGTTTTCGGATTTTATAAAATAGTTATAGCAAATATATCAATGAGAATTTATTTTCACTAAATTGGGTTAGCATTTTAGTCATAATGGTTTGTTATAATTCGGTTTGGTGTTAAAAGGCTCGTTTTAAGCCGGAACTCATTCAAAAAGGGTCATTGTTGTAAATATGATTAATATTTTATTAAAATAACATATTACCCAATCCTAATTCCCAAACCCTGAATTGTAACCAGCCTCTCAGCTCCCATATGGCTGATCATCACACAATCATCATCCATTCAATCTTAATCTTGCAATTAGAGGTGTCTTTGAGTGATTCACATGATTCCTAATGTTAATTGGTAAGTTTTATATATCAATTTTAATGTTTTGATGAGTTATTGTGAAACCCTAGATGTTCAATCTCTGTAACTTTGATGATTATAATGTTAATTGATGATTTAGAACCCTAGGGATGACATAAACATATTAGGGTTTGAGTTTTGATGACAACAGTTTGCTGACAGATTCGTTCTCGTTTATTGATTGGTTTGTAACTTGATGTTAAACGATTCTTATCGATCGATTCTTGATTCTAGGATATAGTATTCGAAGTCTAGTTTCTAGAAAGTTAAAGTTTATAATTTTTGGACAAGTATTGAATTGTTTTTATGATTTTACAAAAATGTATGTCAAAGCTGATACGGGGAGTCAGATTCTGGTCTGTCTTCCCAACATAATAACTCTTTCTTGGAAAGTTAAAATAGGTTGGTTCTAGTTCTGGAACTTATAATTATGAGTCTATAAGACAACCCAATTGGACTTGTACAATTTGGATAAATGAGTTGAGAAAACCATGAAACAAATTTTTGTTGTGCAAGTTGTTGAACTGTCGGTACCTATTTGCAATGATTTAATTATTGTGCATTTTTTATGCATGAGAAAATTTAATAAAAATTGTTTTAGAAACCTAATTCCTATATGCTACTGTGGTAAATCTTTTATAATTTATCCTTAAGTTTTACTTAGTTAATAAAATCAGTTTGTACATGCCATAATCTGTCTCGTGAACTGAATGATCATATGTTGAGTTGTATGATAAATATTTGGTTTATTTTCCGTGATATGATGTGTGGATACATGTTAAGACTTTTGGTAAATTTGAAATTACTTATTATCACCAAAGAGTCATCGGGTCAAGTTTTTGTGAGTCCATACTTGGGTTTTAGAGTCATGTGTTATTGAACACATGATCATAACTTAAACATTGTTACTAGGTAACGGTTAGCGAGTCAAGTGCATCCTTTTAGTTTTGAGAAAAGTATGTTACACGCGATACCAGGAGAGTTCATGCTTTTTCCCTATTTGTTTTCTGGACAGAATACACAAAACATTTGCCTATACATGTTTTCTGGATTGAAAACACAGACGTACTTACATACTGGTTTTTTGGAAGAAAACGCAATAACTTATTTTGGATTTATGTAATTTCTTATATATCACAAGTGTATACTAGATGCCCTCATATCACTTAAAGTCCTTACATAACTTGAACCGTTAGGATGGGATCGCGGGGAAATTTAAGTAGTACTATTGGATTTGACAAACCCTACCTTCTAAAACTCAACTGGAGGTCGTACGGGTGTAAATTGTCCTAACATACATGCGCCAGAGTTTTGTGATATACCTGGTAAGAAGGCATACAGACAGTCAGCTTCGGTTCAAACGTCTAGTAGCTTGTAAATGGGTTAGCCACCCTGGTATATTTGAAAAGTGCTAAATCTACTTACACATATACTTCTTATGCTACGTATACTATATATACTATTTATACTACTTTTTACTACAACTTTTGAACTCACCAACCTCGTGTTGACCCTTGAGTATTTATACTTGACCAGATTGCTAGATGTGCTATGGAGCGGGTTGCATTGCATATGTCAGGAGTCACAGTTGTCGCATGAACTTTTATTTCACATTGTTTACATTTGATGGGTTGTGCATGTTTGAGCACGTGGTTTATTATTTTAAACCATTTACTTTACGCTTCCGCAAAACTTAAAATTGTATGGTTTAGTTTTTGTTTTCTCATGTTTGAATGAGACCTAAATACTATTTTGAATAGTTGAATTGGATGTTTGGTATAGCAAATGAGCTAGATCCTGGTATGTCACACGCCTCGTGGTTAAAATCCGTTATTTGAAATTTGAGGGTGTGACAGAGACCAATGCTGAAAATTTGTGCAATTTGTTTGGGAAGATTGTTGAATTGGTTGATTATAGGAATATCGTCCACTTGGTCACTGATAATGCTGCTAATTACAAGGCTACAGGAAGATTGTTGTGTGAGAAATATCCTTTTCTCACTTGGTCACCGTGTGCAGCCCATTGTATCAACTTGATTTTAAAGGATATATCAGAGATACCTTCTATGGCTGAATCGGTACAGCTTGCGTCTAGGATTACTGTTTTTATATATAACCATAAGTGGCCTTTGAATTGGTTGAGGAAGAGACCAGATTGGACATAAATCATTCGTCCCGGTGCCACTCGGTTCGGTACTACATTCATTGCATTAAAAAGCTTGCACGACCATAAAGAAGATTTGCAAGCTATGGTTACTTCTAATGATTTCAAGAAAGTATTGAAATTACCAAAAGCTAAGGAGGTGAAGCAAACTCTCTTAACTTAACATTTTTGGAATAATCATTTAATATCGGTGAAGGTGATGGCACCCATCTTGAAGTTTTTACGCATTTGTGACTCTGATGAACAACCTTCGTTAGGTTACGTGTTTGAAGGTATGACCCGTGCAAAGAAAGGGATTGAAGAGTTGTTTCACAGGAAAAAAAACATTGTGAAGTGTATACTAAAATACTTGATTCTCGTTGGGATAGGATGTTGCATAGGAGTCTTCATGCTGCTTCTTATTGGTTAAATCCAATATTTCAATATGATTTCGAAAATGCTACTGAAAAGAATTATGCATTTACAAGTGTGCTTGATATGATTGAGCAAAAGACGCATTTAGATCGTGAAGCTTACGTCACAGTTACACGAATTCCGTGATCGACAGGGTCAATTTGGTCGACCCTCAGCTTTGCCCTGCGTGAAGAAAAATCCATCTGGTAAGTTTTTTTTACTTAGCAATAATTTTAATATCATCAATTTTAATATTGTGCTAATTTTTAATATTAGATGAGTGGTAGAGATTGTATGGTGGAGATGTCCCGGAGTTACGAGAATTTTTGATAAGAATTGTAAGTCAAACTGCATATTCATCGGGATGTGAGCGCAACTGGAGTGTTTTTGAAAGAATCCACACCAAAAGGAGGAACCGTTTAGAGAATCAAAGGCTTCATGATCTTGTATATATTCATTACAACTTGAGTCTACAAGATAGGTATGATATAAACCAAAAATTTGTTATATATATGTATATTGCATACATTAAGTTTTTACTTAACATATCAATTCATTAGGGTTAATGTGAAAAAAAAGGATCTACGACCCGGTTGATTACGAAAGCATTGATAAAACCGAATTTTGGATAATTGATGAAGAGGCGGAAGGTGAACTTGATTATGATGAGTTGGAAAGTATGCTAGAAGAAGAGCCACCAGGTAACAATAGAGTGGCTACTTCAAAAACACATGATGAATGTTAGTTGTTTTACTATTTTTAACTTTTAAAAGAAACAAATCTTTAATGATGTACACATAACCAATTTTGGTTTGTTTTGTCAATTTTTTAAATTGTAGACGAAGCTTTCAATGATGAAGTGATTGAATTGGATGATATTGCGGAAGATATTGTGGAAGAGGACAATGACAATGGCGATTTTTATGCGCTCTAAACACATTGGATGCAGCTTTCGGTTATGTTTTGTTTTAGACTTGGATGTTGGTTTAAGACTTTTAAGATATTTATGTTTTAAGATTAAAATTGTGATGTATGTTTTGGATTGTTGGATTGTAATGTATGTTTTGAAAGACTTATTTATGTTTTAAGACTTATGTTTTATATATTAGTAATTATATATATATATATTATTTATGACGTCATCCAGGTCAACACCGGTCCACCCTCCCGGGTCGGTCCGACCTTTGACCCGGTGAGGCGTCCAGGTCGACGCCCGGGCCGGGTCTGAAAACATTGGTGGAAACGTGTTTTGTTTCTAAGGCAACTGAAGAGGACACGATTCTCTGATATAGAAGAATGGGTCATATTCATGTTCGAAAGATGAATTATTTAATGGCAAATGACTTGGTCGAAGGTTTTTCCTTAAAACACTTTAAGTTATCCGACCACTGTGTTGCTTGTAAAAAGGGCAAACAGATAAGAAGTCACACCCATCTAAGTTAATCAATACCATTGACACTTCATTAGAGCGACTTCATATGGATTTGTTCGTTCCTGTGAATCGTGCGAGTATCGCTGATGATTGGTACTGTTTAGTTGTCACTGATGACTATTCAAGATATTCATGGGTTTTATTTATGAGTAAGATCAGACACCCATTCTGGTTCAAAATTTAATCACTAAGATCGAATCACTATACAAATTGAAAGTGAGATGTATTCGAAGTGATAATGGTACGGAGTTTAAAAACAATGTGTTGGATTTCTTTTGTGTTCAAAAGGGAATTCATTGAGAATATAGTGCTCCTTACGTACCACAACAGAATGGGGTGGCTAAAAGGAAAAACAGAACATTGATTGAAGCAGCAAGAACTATGCTTGCGGATTCTAAGCTTCCTGTTCAATTCTGGAACGAGGCTATGAATACTGCTTGCTACACGCTCAATCGTGTTTTGACTGTGAAGAAGCTTCAAAAGACGAGTTATGAGCTTCTGAACAAGAGAATGCCTAATTTAAAGTACTAGGAACCATTTGGGTGTCCTTGTACCATGCTGAAGAAAGATGCGGGATAATTTGAAGAAAAAACAATTGAAGGTTATTTTTTAGGTTACGCATCACCTATGAAACGGGTAATTAACTTCACCTCGGGTTGTGTAGAGGAATGGTACCATGTTGATTGCCAAAGGTACACCACACCTTCCCAAGGTAAAGGACCTGATTGGATGTTTGACTATGAAGGTTTATTTAACTCATTTACTCAAATGGATGATCAACAAGATGAAGATTTTGTGCGTGCATATTTGGAAGACCAATACTTACCTCCAATATCTTTGATTTCTAATTATGAAGACGCAATTGAAGATGATATTCCTGATGTATCTGATGTGATTTCTATATCTTCGGATGATAGTCCGTTTATTGATTCTTCCTCGGCTCCATTTCCTGAAACACATGAGATTGGTGGATCGTCTCATGATGTTGAGGAGAATCTCACTAAATTAATAGACAATGTTGTGCCTGAGAATCCTATCCTTAGAATTCATAATTATCATCCACAGGACAACATCATTGTGGAACTTGATGTAGGTGTGCAAGCACGTCATCAAGTTGCTACTTCAAGTGAGACTAACATAGTATGTGCTTATGCGGATTTACATTCTTCAAAAATCATGAATCTTGCCAAATACACTTGCTTTCTATTCCAAACAGAGCCAACGACGACTCGTATGGCACTTGAAGATCCTTCTTGGGTAGAAGCGATGCAAGAGGAATTGCAACAGTTTAACCGACTGGGTGTATGGGATCTCATCGATAAACCTGCTAGAGTTAAGAAACCTATCCCTACGAAGTGGGTATTTAAATGTAAAAAGGACGATCGTGTGGTAATCGTGAAAAACAAAGAACGGTTAGTGGTGCAAGGTTTCCATCAGCAAGAGGGAATAGACTACACTGAGGTATATGCTCCAGTTGCAAGATTGGAAGCTATACGAATATTTCTGGCTTATGCGGCTTACAAGAATATTAAAGTTTATCAAATGGATGTGAAAAGTGCTTTTCTTAATGGCGAACTACATGAGGAAGTGCTTGTTTTATAGCCTCCTTGCTTTGAAGACCCTGATTATCAAGACCGAGTTTACCGATTAAACAGGGCCCTGTATCGTCTACACCAATCCTCGAGAGCTTGGTATGGCACGCTTGCTGACCATCTTACTGATAACGGCTTCAAGTGAGGGACTGTAGACTGCACATTATTTTATAAGAATGTTGGTGATGATCTGCTCCTCGTTCAGATATATGTCGATGACATTATCATTGGGTCAACAAATGACAAGTTATGTAAGGATTTAGAGAAGTCAATGCAAACAAAGTTCGAAATGAGCTTGATGGGAGAGATGAACTTCATGCTAGGGTTTAACAATGGAATCTTCATTCATCAGACGAAGTACGTGAATTATATCTTGAGCCGATTCAAGATAACTGCCGAAAAAATCCCTTCAACTCCTCTCCCCGTGGGTCACAACTTATCACCGGATGAATTGGAGGAAACCGTTGATCCTACCCTTTAACAAGCGATGATAGGTTCTTTAATGTATCTTACTGCTTCTCGACCTGACATGATGTTTGCAGTTTGTTTATGTGCTAGGTACCAAGCAAATGTCCCCGAGTGACTCACCTGGCAGCGATAAAGCGTATACTTCAATATCTAAGGGGTAATCCTGACATCGGGTTATGGTATCCCAAGGATGATAGTTTCGATTTCACTGCGTTTTTCGATTCAGACTATGGAGGGTGCATGATCAACTTTAAATCGACTACATCGGGGTGTCAATTCCTAGAAAGCCGGCTTGTTTCCTGGCAGTGTAAGAAGCAGACAACGGTCTCCACTTCAACCGTCGAAGCCGAATACGTGGCAGCCTCGAGTTGTTCACAGGTTTTATGGATCCAGCAACACTTGCGGAATTACGGTTTGAAGTTTCTTACTACTCCCATCTTTATTGATAACTCTGCTTCTATAAGTATCACCAAGAATCCCGTGCAACACTCAAAAACTAAACATATCAAAATTCTGTTGGAATTACGTATGCCCGAGACACATACTTATACTAATGTGGCTAACTGTGTTTGATCCAAGTCGGGTCATACCCAATAACAAGCTAGACAACACCAAATGTATTCTTTTAGTGATTTGATCATTTAAACGAATACCGAACACTAAGTGTTTAGAAAATTGGTTTTCCAAACAAACACACTTGAGGATTTAAATAAATTATCTGGATAATTTATTTATATAAATTAATTATTTAATTGGTTAAATAATTATATAAATGTATGTACATTTTATAAAAATGAATTTTATAAAATGAATGGAGATGTTTTAATTGTTAAAACAAAACAAAAAAAAATAATAATAATAATAATAATAATAATTCAAAACCGGCCACCCATGTGGGGTGGTGGTTTTACCCAATCAAAAGCCTTGTCTCCATGTGATGACAAGTTGATTTACCTCCATTCAAAACACATGCAATGGTATCTTGTCTTTTGATTTTTTTCAAGTGTGTTGAATCAAAAATACTCTCTCTTTCTCTCTAAAAAACTCACGGCCATATGGGCAGTTTTTGGGGAGTTTTGTGAGCTTCATATAGTGTTCAATTCCTAGCATAAAATTGGTGTTGTTGCTACAAAGCTTGGGGTATACAAAGCTTGAGGGTTTCTCCTTTGCAACCTTGCCATTTGAAGACATCATCATCTTCATCCACCTACATCTTCTTCTAAAGGTAGAAGAGGTACATTTTACATTTTGTGAGCATTTTGTTCTTGTAATATTGATCCTTGTTCTTTGGGTTTTAGTTTTAACATAATGGTATGTTCATAACAAGTTTTAAAATCTTAGCTTCCGTTGCGTTTTCTAGTTAAATATGGTTAACTTGAACTTTGATATTCTTGTTTAAAACCCAACAATGGCATCAAGAGCCGGTTACAAGGACTTATGCTTCTTTTGTATTCATAAATTTCGGATTTTTCATGGGTGAAAAGGGAAGTCCGAAAATTTGGTGGATTTTACCCCTCATGGTTTTGTAAGATCTTGACATGCATGGAAAGATCTTAGGAAACCATTATTAACATTTGGATGTTGAATATAAAATATATAAAAAAAAAAATTTTTGGCCGTAGCCTCTTGGGGGGGGGGGCGATTCTTTTTTTGGGGGTATTTGGGCATTGGTTGCTTAGGTTGCATGCTTAGAACATTTGGTATGTTTGATTGTGTCATAACCGAAACCTAGACCTTGGATGTGTTGATTGTTGTTTGTGTATGTTGATTATGTTTATTATTCAATATGGTTGTAATAATTCATAATCTTAGGCTTGTGTAATTTATTTATTCATAAATTGGTATGTAATAAATAGATTAGTTGTATTTTCCTTTTTTTAAAAAAAATATGTATTAGGATACATTTTGTAAAAATTGAAGATGCAAGAATTGGTGGATTTGGGCCTTGGACCGAAATTTTGGGCTTGTTGGGCCTCACCGGCCCATCATGGGATTCAAGCCCATTAGGCCCATAAATTTCACTCTTGGGCCCAAGAAGACTTTTGGAAGTTTGGAGCCCATTAACAAACCCAACAAGAACACAACAACTTGGAAAGGATACTTGAAGCATTTGGATGCAAGATCAAGTGGGAGTCAACATTCCATCCTTGTGTCATGTTTTGTCCCTTAGGTGTGACTTATGACCTATACTTGTTTCGGCTAACAAGTATGGTCAAAATTAGCGGTTTTCGGTTATGACTATATTTTGCATGTGTATGCTTGGTTGTTTGTTTTACTTTATGTAATGTGTGGTTGATAGATATTAGGATATCCAAACCGTCACATAGGAACGACAACAAGCATAAAACGGGTTCTAATATATATTTGGTAATATCGCGTCAATTAGTTTAATTAAATGGGTTTATTAAAACTAAGCGATCACTCACCTATAATAAAATTGGTTTTATTATAACTAGAACCTTGAAAATTGGTTTTCAAAATCGCCATATTTCTAAATGCATGTTAGGATATGGCATAATGTTTTTCAACTAGAATATTTGAAAATTTAAAATCCCTTTTTCATAATTACCAAGGAAACAAGTCTAACACCATCCTTTTGTATGACACTTAACGTATTAGGGAACTTTAAATGGGATAAAGGTCACCTAACCATTTTGAGCAAACTAATATACTTAGGGTAATATTAACATATTTGTGGGATAAAGGTCACCTAACCACTTGTATGTTAATCTTACATGTTTATACAAGAAGGACGACTTGAATTGGAAACCATGTGATAAAGGTCACCTAAGCATGGGATCCAATGGTGTTGATGGGATAAACATGCCAACACGAAATAAGGATTTCGAATGGTCCCATACCTCTAGAAGTTGCAAAGGGTTGCAATTGTCAAGGTTGACTACCTTGTTAAATCAAATAACGGGATAAAGGTCACCTAACCGAAATTTGATTTATCGTTGGATTCTAGAATTTAATTATTTTTTTTAAAATCTGGAATAAAAGGGTATTAATAATTAAATTGATTATAATACTAAATAGAACTTTGTTAAATTTTGTAGATGGCCGCTAACAATGCAAACACCTCTACCCATAACACCCGTAACCTATCCTTAAGAACCATCCTTGAAAAGGATCGTCTAAACCATAATAACTTTATGGATTGGTATCGCAACTTGAGAATAGTTCTCAAGCAAGAAGAGATATCATATGTCTTAGACGATCCCATTCCCGATGAGCCTAACGTGGAAGATGAGGAGGCGTATAACAATTGGGTCAAGTACACCAAAGATTCGGTGCAAGCCTCTTGCCTCATGTTGGGGACTATGATTCCCGAAATCCAAAAGGATTTCGAGCATCATGGGGCATACGACATGATAACTCAATTGAAGGAAATGTTCCTTCAACAAGCTAGAGCGGAACGTTTCGAAACGGTTCGAGCGTTTCATGCATGTCGTATGGAGGAAACCCAAAGCGTCTCATCTTATGTCCTAAAGATGAAAAGCTACATCGAAAAGCTTCGTAGGTTGAATTGTCCCGTGTCTAATGAGTTGGCTACGGATTTGATCCTCAACTCTTTGACCAAAAGGTTTGAAACCTTTGTCATGAATTATAACATGAATGGATGGGACAAAAGCATTGGTGAGCTTCACGCAATGCTAAGAACGGCCGAAGCGGGAATGGGTAAAAGGGTTTTACCCGTTCTAACAATCAATGAAGGAAAAAGGGGACATAACTCCAACCCCAAAGCAAGTGTTGCTAAGGGCAAGGGCCACGTCCAAGGAAAGGGAAAGAGGAAAGCCATCACGCCCACCAAACCGAAGGAAAAGAAGCAAAAGGTTGCGGCGCAAGATCCATGCTTTGAGTGTGGAGAGATAGGTCATTGGAAAAGGAATTGTCCGACCTATCTCAATGCGTTAAAAGATAAGAGGGATGCGGGGCATACCTCAGGTATTATCTTTACTATACATATTGAACTAAATGTTATTTCTTCAAATACATGGGTACTTGATACCGGATGTGGAACTCACATTTGCAATTTGTTGCAGGGGTTCAAAAGAAGTAAACAACTCAACAAAGGGGACATTAGTCTCTTTATGGGCAATGGAGCAAGAGTTGAAGTCCAAGCCCAAGGAGACTACTTGTTAAAGCTTCCAAGTGGTTTGGAAGTAATTTTGAAGAATGTTTTGTATGCTCCTAAGTTAAGGAGAAACATTATTTCCGTGTCTCTTTTAAAACAATGTGGCTTTGATCTTAAGTTTATTGATTATGATATTCATGTTTTGTTGAATGGCATATTTTATTTTAAAGCTATACCCATGAATGGTATATATGAAATAGATCAAAGTGGTATGTCACATAGTAGTTCAATGTACAATGTCAGCACCAAGAAACTCAAGAAGGACTTGGGTGATTCCTATCTTTGGCATTGTCGCCTTGGACATATAAGCAAGAATCGCATGCAAACTCTTCGCAAGAGTGGTATTCTAGAAACAAATGAGTATGATTCATTTGATGTATGTGAATCTTGTTTACAAGGCAAAATGACAAAGCAACCCTTTAATAAAACTTTTGAAAGGTCAAAAGAATTATTGGGTATCATACATTCGGATGTATGTGGTCCTTTTAGACCAATGACTAGGAATGGTGAAAGATACTTCATTACCTTTATTGACGATTATAGTCAATATGGTTATGTGTACTTAATGAAACACAAAGATGAAGCTTTCGAAATGTTCAAAGACTTCAAAACTGAAGTAGAAAGACAACTCAAGACCACAATCAAAGTACTTCGTAGTGATAGAGGAGGTGAATACCTAAGTGGTGTTTTTCAAGATCATCTTAAGAGTTGTGGAATTATTTCACAACTTACTCCACCTGGAACACCACAACATAATGGTGTGTCTGAAAGGAGAAATCGTACCCTATTAGATATGGTTCGATCGATGATGGCTAGAAGCACTTTACCTCTATCATTTTGGGGCTATGCTTTACTTTCCGCTGTTCGCATATTGAATATGGCTCCAACCAAGAAAGTGGAGAAGACACCTTTTGAAATATGGCATGGAAAGGCTCCATCGCTATCATTCTTAAAAGTTTGGGGTTGTGAAGCTTATGTAAAGCAATACACCCCAAACAAATTAGAAGTCCGATCCACTAAATGTATCTTTATAGGTTATCCTAAAGATGATATAGGATATTACTTTTACGACCCTAGTGAGCAAAATGTTATTATTGCTCGAAAGGGTAAGTTCTTGGAAACTAAGTTCCTTGAGGAAGGAACTAATAGTAGAACAGTGAAATTTGATGAGGATCAAGAATCACAAGATGATACACAATTGGTTGATACTAGCACTCAACAAGAGGTTGTTGAAAGTGATCAAGTGGTTGATCAAAACACACAAAACGTTCGCAGATCTGGTAGAGTTAGCAATCCACCCGAAAGATATGGATTTTTTGTAGAAGGTTGCTACGTGGTAGATTCGGATGAACCAACCACATACCGTGATGCAATGTCCAAGAATGATTGTGACAAATGGCTTGAAGCCATGAACGTTGAGATGCAATCCATGTATGACAACCAAGTTTGGGAATTGGTTGAACCACCACTCAACTCCAAAGCTGTTGGAAGTAAGTGGGTTTTCAAAAGGAAAACTGATATGCATGGAAACTTGGATACTTATAAAGCAAGACTTGTAGCTAAGGGTTTCACTCAAACTCAAGGGGTTGATTATGATGAAACTTTTTCGCCTGTGGCAATGCTTAAGTCTATTAGGATATTATTTGCCATAGCTGCACATTATGATTATGAAATTTGGCAAATGGATGTCAAGACCGCTTTCCTAAATGGATATCTTGAGGAAGATGTCTATATGGTTCAGCCTGAAGGTTTTGTCGATCCAAAACATCCTAATAAAGTATGCAAGTTAAAGAAATCAATCTATGGATTGAAACAAGCATCTAGAACTTGGAATCATCGTTTTGATGAAGAAATCAAAAGTTTTGGGTTCATCAAAAACGCTGATGAGGCTTGTGTGTATAAGAAGGCTAGTGGGAGTATAATTACCTTCTTAGTATTGTATGTCGATGACATCCTACTATTTGGAAATGACATTCCAACCATGGAAAGCGTTAAGGCTTGGCTTGGAAGTAGATTTTCCATCAAGGATCTTGGTGAAGCTGCCTATATTTTGGGAATAAAGATCTATAGGGATAGGTCAAGGCGCTTGATAGGTTTGAACCAAAGTACATACATTGATAAGATCTTGAAAAGGTTCAAGATGGAAAACTCCAAGAAAGGTTTTGTACCTATTCAAAGAGGGACCATATTGAGTTCAGCTCAATGTCCAAACTCAAAGGGTGAGCAAGAGATGATGAAACAAATCCCATATGCTTCTGCTATAGGATCCATCATGTATGCGATGATATGTACTAGACCGGATGTGTCATGCGCTTTGAGCATGACAAGCAGATACCAACAGAATCCAGGAAACAGTCATTGGATGGCTGTTAAGAGCATATTGAAGTACCTTAGGAGAACTAAGGATATGTTTCTGATATATGGATCTGGTGAGGAGGAACTCGCTATAAAAGGTTACACAGATGCGAGCTTCCAAACTGATCGAGATGATTCTCGATCACAATCTGGGTATGTGTTCACTCTTAATGGAGGAGCTGTCTCTTGGAAGAGCTCAAAACAGGAAGTGGTAGCATTGTCCACTACAGAATCAGAATACATCGCCGCTTCATTGGCAGCTCAGGAAGCTGCATGGTTGAAGAAATTCATTACTGATCTAGGGGTGGTCTCTACCATTCAAGACCCCCTAGAAATCTTTTGTGACAACGAGGGTGCGATTGCACAAATCAAGGAACCTCGTTCGCACCAAAAGACAAGGCACATAGAGCGGAGATTCAACTACATAAGGGATGAAGTTGAAAAAGGAAAGATATGTATTCGCAAAGTTGGAACTGATCAAAATCTTGCGGATCCATTCACGAAGCTCCTAGAAAGACCGAAACATGAGCGTCATGCGAGTGGCTTAGGACTTCGATATTCTAGTAATTGGATTTGATCTGTTTTGTATTAAAGTTTAAAAGACTTTTGTAATTTAACTCTTTTATATGATTATGGAATCTTGAGTTAAATTCTAATTTTGCATGTTTAATCCATGAATAAGTTATCTTATTCTAAAAGTCCGTAGTCGATCACATTTGTGGGAACAAATATGAAGCAAGACTATTATGAACTAGGATTGGTGGATATTCATAAGGAATGAATATGGAGCATAGGTTTGCTGCCAAAGTTCATAGATATTTGTGGGATACAAATATTGGACTGACCCGCTCTCAATATTACTACATGGAGTCGATTGACTTGATCATTAGTAATCTTGAGTAAAGGAGAATTTCATATTATCCTTAGACCTGAGATGTATATTGGGTCTTGATTTTCACCAAGTATTACACTTTGACTCTCCCCTTCGCTATTCGTAAAAGATGGTACATAAGGATGAGCTCAGGTGGAGTATAAAAGTGATAGTGAGAGGCGTATACAGTCAAGATGGAATTTGTTCCTCTTATGTATTGAGAGTTTAGATGTCTAAGGCCTGATAAAGTTGAATTGTAAAGAGAATGATCGCCTATGTCTCTTAGATCCAACATGACATCTAGTAACAAAGAGATATAATGATAGATTCACCTAAATCATATCAAGTAAGGGACTTGAAGGGATGATGTTATTGAATGGCACTTCGTCAAACACATTAGGGGTGGTGAACTGTTGTTAGGCAGTATTCACCACTTGCATTAATTTTCTATGTATCTCGTGCAAGTGGGAGATTGTTGGAATTACGTATGCCCGAGACACATACTTATACTAATGTGGCTAACTGTGTTTGATCCAAGTCGGGTCATACCCAATAACAAGCTAGACAACACCAAATGTATTCTTTTAGTGATTTGATCATTTAAACGAATACCGAACACTAAGTGTTTAGAAAATTGGTTTTCCAAACAAACACACTTGAGGATTTAAATAAATTATCTGGATAATTTATTTATATAAATTAATTATTTAATTGGTTAAATAATTATATAAATGTATGTACATTTTATAAAAATGAATTTTATAAAATGAATGGAGATGTTTTAATTGTTAAAACAAAACAAAAAAAAAATAATAATAATAATAATAATTCAAAACCGGCCACCCATGTGGGGTGGTGGTTTTACCCAATCAAAAGCCTTGTCTCCATGTGATGACAAGTTGATTTACCTCCATTCAAAACACATGCAATGGTATCTTGTCTTTTGATTTTTTTCAAGTGTGTTGAATCAAAAATACTCTCTCTTTCTCTCTAAAAAACTCACGGCCATATGGGCAGTTTTTGGGGAGTTTTGTGAGCTTCATATAGTGTTCAATTCCTAGCATAAAATTGGTGTTGTTGCTACAAAGCTTGGGGTATACAAAGCTTGAGGGTTTCTCCTTTGCAACCTTGCCATTTGAAGACATCATCATCTTCATCCACCTACATCTTCTTCTAAAGGTAGAAGAGGTACATTTTACATTTTGTGAGCATTTTGTTCTTGTAATATTGATCCTTGTTCTTTGGGTTTTAGTTTTAACATAATGGTATGTTCATAACAAGTTTTAAAATCTTAGCTTCCGTTGCGTTTTCTAGTTAAATATGGTTAACTTGAACTTTGATATTCTTGTTTAAAACCCAACAAATTCGATATCATTTTATACGGGATCGCTTTGAAAAGAAATTACACTACTACAAAAAAACACCTTTAATGACACGCAATGCATGTCATTAAAGGGTACTCATGACACACAAATGCGTGTAGTGGAAGCCCATGTCATAAACTGAAGATGACATGCACCCGCGTGTCATGTTTAATGACACATATTAACGACATGCATTTGTGACACGCTCTTATGACATGCATATATGACACGCTCTTATGACATGCATTTACGACACCTGCACATGACTAACACTTATGTGTGTCATTGTATAGTTTTTTTATTATATATATATTTTTATTTCTTTGCATAATTACTAATCTATATATTAATGACACAATTATAGAGAAAAACTGCTCATTTCATTATTTAATTAAACATCCTATGTCAAAATATTACAAATATTCCCAAGTTACAAAAATATTGTTTAATAATCAATACACTACATATCACTACCGGAAAACAAATTGTGTGGCATAACTCGACCATTCTTCTCGAACTTCATCAAAATCCGCCTCCGTGTATTCCTCTTTGCCTCCCCCAACCTAAGAAAAAAAATATAAAAAGAAAACATTATTTGATCGGGTCATAACAAACCAATATAAACATGTGTAAACATATAAATTACACTTACATTGTTATTGACGAGAATTTCAAGTCCTTCATAAACGATCTCCTTCATGAAGTTGCAGATATAATAACCACACTCGGTACTTCTCGGCTATGTTGGACACTACAAATTTACAAAAGAAAATATAATTAAGACATAATTAAGTTTCTAGTGATTCATTGTAGCCTTAATAAAGAAAACATCGTTATCTATTGAGTCTTTAGTGGACATCTATTTTGGGATGAAGTTATTACTTTTCCAGTACTCTACTAATTTCTAAGACTTTCATCTAGGTCTGAACTTTTAGGATATTTGTTTGTGCCGAAAGCAAAATATTTGATGTTTCATAACGGTGTTGTTTGTGATGAAGTTATTACTTTTTCAGTACTCTACTAATTTCTAAGACTTTCATCTAGGTCTGCACTTTTAGGATATTTGTTTGTGCCGAAAGCAAAATATTTGATGTTTCATAACGGTGTTGTTTGTGATGAAGTTATTACTTTTCCAGTACTCTACTAATTTCTAAGACTTTCATCTAGGTCTGAACTTTTAGGATATTTGTTTGTGCCGAAAGCAAAATATTTGATGTTTCATAACGGTGTTGTTTGTGATGAAGTTATTACTTTTTCAGTACTCTACTAATTTCTAAGACTTTCATCTAGGTCTGCACTTTTAGGATATTTGTTTGTGCCGAAAGCAAAATATTTGATGTTTCA
Source organism: Bidens hawaiensis (assembly GCF_021521415.1). NCBI lineage: Eukaryota > Viridiplantae > Streptophyta > Magnoliopsida > Asterales > Asteraceae > Bidens > Bidens hawaiensis. The sequence continues at coordinate 371,060 of NW_027491889.1, read as the reverse complement.
TAACGGGCCCTTTGTAAGGTCTAGACACTTTCAAATCCTTAAAAATATTAATTCTCCTAAACCATGCAGATTAATATTTTTTGCCTAAATAATCGTACACAATCAACAGTCAATATGGCAACATATATTGGCAATAATATGTGTTGCCATGAATAATTTGGAAAACATAGTCAACATTCAACAGTCAATAGGTGCAGCATAACAAAACCGGCCATAGAATGGTAATTTCAGTTAGGAATTAAATACTCACCCTGCTGTTGACCCAGTTGAATTTGACCCGCTTGTTTGATCCTGTTTTTACAGCGTACAATGCCATTGCCCTACATATAAATTTTGAATTATGTCAAAGCATATAATATATAATGTTTCAATAACTTGTATTACTTACGCATCAATAATTTGCCTCAGCTGCGGATTGACATCGATAGGCCTTAAGGAATCCAGATAATAGCAAGTAGTAGTTTTCATGTCTAATACAGCTAACACCCAGTGTTTTCTACAAAAAACCAAAAATCAAATAAAGTGAAACTTAGTCCTAGTTTCTTTACGAACAGTTATTTAAGTGAAAAATTCAAACCCGGGATTGTAGGGCACTATGATGATGTCATTGTTGTTTCTTTTAGTTAAGCGATTTGCAATTATTTTACTTGATTCATCAATATGTATGGATCTCACTTTACGATCATCTGTCATGGTTGCAGTCGCGGTGACAAAACATATTCCACGATCTGGAATAGGTCCATTCTTGATTCACTCGTACAAGAATCTATCAGCATACAAGAACTAAATTGATTAAATAAATTGAGTTTCACAAACAGTTTTTCACTTACATCATATATGAAGTAACAACAGAACCACTTAGCCAATCCAATGTAAAAACCGCTTCGAAATCTTCCATACTTAGGTACGTGAAACTCTCGTACCCGAAACAATCATCCTCACACTGAACGTTTATGGAATCAACCTTTGAAACTTGTCCATCAGCAACCAATGCAGCAATCGTCAATACAACACTCTTTTCAATTCTCACCCTTGTCTTTCGTTGTGCTCTCGTCCTCTTTTTTCGAATTGTCTCTTTATCTTTGTTTCTCTCGTTTCCTTTGCCTTTTGGTTTTCATTTTCCTCATTAGGCTGCAGGTTTCCGGTTTTCTCTTTATTAACTTCTATTGCTTTACCTGTCTCCTTCTCTTTTCCATTATTTTGTTCTAATTCCTCATCATGTTCTCGTAGCCGTTTATTGGCTTTCTTGCTTTCTATTTCTGGTAATGGTTTTGCAGTAGGTTTCCTCACCGCCTTTTTCTAAAAAAAATATAAATACATAACTTAAATTAAACCTCATGTACATATGCAATAAATCTATGTAACTAATATTACCAACTCCGAAACATGAATGACAAGATGTGTTGGCCAACTTAGTATGTGTCCCACTCCATCTTTGACTTTAAATATTAACTCCTCCTCTAGCGGAATTGGCAGTGAAGATTCTCCTTTCAGACTACATTCCATCATAACTTGAATGTTCTCACTTGTTTCCATTAATATGGTTCCTGTGGCGACTATATTCGTGGCAACCTCAACCGCAAGATAACACGAGTTACCCTACAAATATATAGGACGTTAGTTGTAATCAAGACATACAATTATTTATTACTTACAAATTATAAAGACTTACACATGGTTCTTCATGTGGTTCGTCTTCAAAGTCTTCATTGCCCCAAATTTGGCAACTTTCAGCTTCGGAAGCATTATTCATACCCCTTTTCAATTTCTCTACCTCATCTTCAAGTTTAACGAACCTTTGATCCATCTTCTTCTTCTCCGTGTCATTATCTGCTTCACCGTCTTGGGTAAGAAAAAATATTGGCGGGGCGTAACAAATTTACCCATCCCACGTACATGTCCACGTTGTTCTTCGGTACCGAGGGCCTGTGTAAGCACATCATGTTGTCCACATGTATCCTCTACATTAATTCCTGATTTTTGTAGCGCGTCCTGTAATTGGGATATTAACAAGCTCAAATACTAACCATTAAAACAAGCACAAACACAATTAAAAGTCCATGACATCTTGAATTTAATAAAATTCCAAAACTGCCCTTAACAAATTTGAATGTTTTAGAACTGTAGACAACTTGAAATTCCAGAACTGCCCTTAACAGCTTGAATTTACCGAGGGCCTGTGTAATCACATCTGCCCCTGCTGATCTGCATGTGTGCTCGCTGATCTGCACGCGTAGAACTGATCTGCACGCGCTGACCTGCAACAGTTCTGCAAGCGCTGACAAGTTCCCATTTACTTGTGTTAAGAGTTAACTTAAAATCTTTTAAGTTAACCTAAAACTGATTTGCACGAGTTGACTAGCACGCATGTGATCTGAACAGGACATACTGACCAGCACCGACGCGCTAAGAACACACACTGATCTGCATGTGTGCGCGCTGATCTGCATGTGCAGAATTGATCTGCACGCGCTGAGCTGCAACCGATTTGCACGCGCTGACAAGTTCCTATTTACTTGTTTCAAGAGTTGACTTAAAATCTTTTTATTAACCTAAAACTTATATATGCACGCGCTGAACAGCACGCGTGTGATCTGAACAGGACATATTGACCGGCACATGCGTGCTAACGAACACACGCTGATCTGCACGTGTGCGCGCTGATCTGCACGCGCATAATTGATTTGCACGCGCTGACCTGCAATTGATCTGCACGTGCTGACCAGCACGCATGTGATCTAAACAGGACATATTGACCAGCACTTGCGTGCTAACGAACGCACGCTGATCTGCATGCGCTTAACTGCAACTGATCTGCATGTGCTGACAAGTTCTTATTTTCTTGTGTTAAGAGTTAACTTAAAATCTTTTTAGTTAACCTAAAACTGATCTGCACGCGCTAACCGGCACGCATGTGATCCTCCGAACAGGACATACTGACCAGCACTTGTGCGCTAACGAACACACGCCGATCTGCACGTGTGCGCACTAATCTGCACGCGCAGAACTGATCTGCACGCGCTGACCTGCACCTGCGCTCTAACGAACACGCGCGCGCAAGCTGTTTTGACCTTAACCTGATTTGCAAGACTAAATAGAAAAACTTACAATTTTATTAAAAATCTCTTGGACATTTGAGTCGAAACCTCATGTTTTCTGCTCTCTTGCTTTTTTCCACAACAATGACCTATCAATCTCGTCTTCCTCCTTTCCGGTTTCTTGCATCTGAACAACATAAGTGGATTAGCATAGACAAATACAAGTAAATTAGTTGATTATTTACATACAATTTCAACAGTGAGTCCAGCATATCCTTTTCTACTTAGACGATGATTGTATATATTCTTTGCACGTGTTTCTTACTTGTCTCCTGCATTAGAAAATTTAAGTGTCATGCGCTAGAAAAAGTGTCATACGTTTCTTACTTGTCTCCTACATACAAAAAGTTTAACGAACCTGCCACTTTTTTGAAAGTCTTTGCGCTACAAAAACTTTCCACTCGTATTTTTTAATGGAGGGATACATAGGCGGAGGATTGAGTAAATTCTCCCCCTAGGGTTATCTATATGATTCTCAATGTAGTTCGTGTATAAATAATGTTTGAAATTTCGCCATTTGGTCCCAGTTGACTGGATAATTTGTTTCCGGCTCTTTGGGTCAAGTATAAAGTATTCCAACAACATAAACTCAAATATATTATTTTCAACAAAAGTAAATGATTATTTGAAGTTAAGTCAGAAGTTTGGTTTACCTTGCTTTGTTTCTGCACGAACGTTTTTCCAAGACTCGTAAATTATAGGAACCATATTTCTTGCTACCATTCCCTCAAAAGTAACAAGTTTTTTTGCTCCTTCTCCAATGGGGATCCCTCTTTTGTTGTAACTAATAAGGGATTTCCCTTTATTAGGTTTTGATTTTATAGTCAGATCCCTTTGTGATTTGGAATCTTCACCTTGATCCGAACTCGAATTCGATTCCATGTCACCATAAACAACTAGCTGTTTCATCCTGATTCAAATAAAATATTAGTTACAGCCAATAATTTAATTAAAAACAGATTGAAATTACTTCTAAAACTTCACAATAATCTTCATAACAGCCAACAATTGAAATAACAATAAACACACCCCAAGTAATTCAAATAAAATATCAGTTATAGCAAAATTAAACAACTACTAAAATAAAAACACAAAACAACAAAAGATTTTAAACTAATATGCCATCAGCATCCGTGCGCGTACACAAAAAATCTTCAAGGTCTACTAAAGCGGTGTCTTGTGTAACACTAACAGTAGCCTCGAATTCCAACATGTCATCAGTTTCAGCAGTTGCTCCATATTAGTACATCTTATGTGGTGTGAAGCCAACAACAGATAACTTATCATCTTGTTGATCTTGAACATAATAAACTTGTCTAGCTTGACTAGCTAATATGAAGCGTTCAGATTGGTGACCACGCCTTTCAAAGTTAACCACCGTGAATCCAAAATCGTCCTTTTTTACTCCACGACTATCAACCCAATCACACATGAAAACCGGAACGGTAAACATGTGATAATCAAGATCCCATATCTCCTTTATATGACCGAAGTAAGTAACAGCTCCATACACGGGATTGGCATCTTTTGCACTAGCAATCTGCATAGCATGTGCAACTAAAGATACTCCACTGCATTGAGTTGTTCTAGATTCATCTCGAGATGTTGTATGGAAATGATACTCATTTATGGCAAAACCATTATATTTATTAACCGAATAACTAGGCTCTTTGGCCAACCAGCGAACACTATCACTAATATCTTCGCCATTAGCCAAACGTTTTTCAACCTATTGGAAAAAAAAAATAAGTAATTCAAACAAATTAAGTCATTAAAAAAATCAATGTATTTCTAATAAACTTATTTATTAATGCACCTCTTTCTTAAGCCAACTAACAAAAGCCCGAGTGTGTTGGTTCTGCAACCATGTACTGTTTCGAGAGAAACGTGGATTGAGATCCTTCAATTCCAACATATGCTGCCTAAATTATAGAGGTTAGAAGAATTTTAATGTATTAGATAAAATACCTTAAATTAAATATAATATACAATTTTTTGTAATTCTTACTCTATATACGGCTCAACAGCCTCAGTGTTTCGTAACACATAATGATGAGCTTGCTCAAGTAACTTATCATCCACAACATCAATAGTAGCCCGCAATAAAGGCTTGCCGGTGCGAGTTCTTTCATCAGCACGTTCATAGGGATTGCCTATTGATTTCATGTTGTTAAAGAAATTCGAGCAAAATTCTAAGGTTTCCTCTGCCACATAACATTCCGCAATGCAACCCTCAGGTCGATAATGATTCCGTACATACCCTTTGAGTGTTTTCATGTTTCTCTCAAATGGATACATCCACCGAAAATGAACCGGGCCACATAACCTCACCTCTCTAACTAAATGCACCATCAAGTGAATCATGACATCGAAAAACGAGGGAGGAAAATACTTCTCTAACAAACACAAAGTTAGTACGATGTCACTTTGCAATTTGCTTAGTTTACTAACATTAACAACTTTACTACACAACCTATCGAAAAAATAACACAAACTTATGATTATTTTCCTTACTTTCTCGTGTAACACCCCCTTGACTGCAAAGGGAAGAAGTTGTTGCATCAGTACATGACAGTCATTAGACTTCAAACCATTCATCTTTGATCCATCACTGGACACGATATTCTTGAAGTTAGAGCAATACCCATCAGGCACTTTTAAGTTATATAAGGTGTCATAAAATAAATGTTTCTCAAAGGTATTTAATGTATAGCATGCAGGTGGAAGAAAAAGTCGATCCCCTTTCAATTGTGTTTGCAATTCAGGCTTAATGCCAAACTCCTCAAGATCTTGCCGTGCACTTAACCCATCCTTCGTCTTGAGAGGTAAATTCAACAACGTCCCATAAACGCTCTCACACACATTTTTTCTATGTGCATAACATCTAACTGATGACAAACAAGAAACTTCTTCCAATATTCAAGTTCAAAACAAAATTGATTTTTTATGCCACAATTTAGTACTCTCATCAACACGTTCTTTTTCCTTTTTTGGTATGTTCTTCTTTAACGTTTTCTTCTTTGACATTTTCTTCTTTGACGTTTCCCTCTTTGACTTTTTCTTCTTACCCCATGTATTCTTAAACCCCGCTAGATGGTCGTAAATTTCTTCACCTGATAATGGGTTTTTTATAACATCCATCTCTTTTTGATTGTTGAAATCTTTTTTTCTTTTACGAAAAGGATGCTCAAGTGGAAGAAATTTTCTATGGCCAAGAAAGCATACTTTTTTTGACTTTGGTAACCATTGTGAAGAAGTATTCTCTGAACATATTGGACAAGCATGATAACCTTTGGTAACACACCCCGAAAGATTACCGTATGCGGGAAAGTCATTTATAGTCCAAAGTAATATTGCTCTTAAATTGAAGTATTCTTTCTTATAAGCATCAAATGTCTTAACGCATGTTTCCCACAAGAGTTTTAGATCTTCTATCAGTGGCGCCAAGTATACATCAATATTGTTACCAGGTTGATTTGGCCCTGACATCAGTAGAGTCAACATCATGAATTTTCTTGACATACACAAATACGATGGTAGATTATACGTTATTAGGATAACGGGCCAACAGCTGTACGTGGAACTTAATGACTTGTGAGGATTAATACCATCAGCGGACAAAGCTAATCTGATATTCCGATCTTCTTTAACGAATTCTTTCCACGTGTTGTCAACAAGCTTCCAAGCGGGGGAATCACGAGGATGAGTTAGCTTACCATTATTGACCCGACCTCGTGCATGCCAAGTTAAGTCATGTGCGATTTCGGGTGACGAAAACATTCTTTTAAATCTAGGGATGGGAGGAAAATACCACAAAACTTTTAAAGGAATGTTTTTGGTATTATTCTTCCAACGGGATGCACCACAAGTTGGACACTGAGAAGCATCCTTATGTTCTTTCCAAAATAGAACACAATCATTTTCACATGCATGAATCTTTTCATATTGTAGACCTACTCCTTTTAGCATCTTCTTGGCTTCATATCCCGATCTAGGGATTGTATTAACTAATGGTAAGACATCTTTTAAGGCACCCAATAATGCATCAAAACTAGCATCAGACCAGCCATATTGACCTTTCAAATTTTGATATTTCAATAATCCACTAAGGGCATTATACTTTGACCCTACGTAAAGTGGCTTATCACATTCTTCAAGAAGTGATTTTAACGAATCAGGTTCTACGCCATCATATGCGAAAGCACCATCTAGAATTTCCTTTGTATAATTATAATCACTTGTGTAATTATAATCAAAGTCAGGAGGTCTAGATTTATTAGGAAGTTTTTCTCCATGGAAAGACCAAACCTTATAATTTTCGTTGAAACAGTGGGCAAACATGTGATAACGAACATTAACAAGAGTGCGGTGACACAAAATGATACAATTTAAACAAGGACATGGTATAACATCTGAGTTCAGACTATTGCTTTGCGCAAACTCTAAAAAGGCCTCAACACCTTCCTCATATGCATTTGATAATCTATGAGACGAAATCCATGATTTATCGACGACCATTTGTTTCTACTTTGACACCATAACAGAAAGCAAAATCAAACTTTATACTTGATTGAAAACTGTATACACAGTACAATACCATAATCAAAATCTATACTTAAAAAAATCAAACTTTATACTTAAACAAAATCAAACTTTATGCTATCATGCCATTAAAATAACAATTAATTAAGCAATCAGCAAGCATTATGATTATCACAATTAAGCAATCAGCAAACAATCAAAAGAGTATAAAACATTCTAAGTAATCAGCAACCATTCTGATTTCAGCATGTAGAATACAATAAATTGAAGTTTTGAACTAGCAATCTTTAACTCGATATGAAAGTAAACAATAGTTAGCCGATTATGAAACCCTAGCCTATTATTAAACTAATAAATTGCAACTCCAAATAACCAGATTATGAAACCCTAGCCTATTATGAAGAATGCAAAATTGAAGGCAAGTACCTCACGATAGATTAAGTCCAGAAATAATCCTTCAATTATGGACTGAAATCCGTCCACAATAACTTCAATGGGTGTAATTTTGTTAACCGATGGAGAAGATAATCTCCATATACAGGTATGTAGACTGATGGAGAAGATAATCGTGGCTGGTATGTGTATAATGTTGATAATAGGCTCCTATGTGTTTGTAATTTTGATAACTAAACCCTAGATTGTGGACTGATGGAGTATGTAATGGAGAAGCCGTTTATGGCGCAATTTTTAAGCGGGGTGTTCAATTTTTTATTAGGAGGACACACATTATTTATTTATCCAGTGTTTTTAAGGGGTTATGACACTTGTTTGATGACACTCAAAGATAAATGTAAAAAATATTCTGAATTTTAGAAAATATGACACTTTTTTAATGTCATACACATTTACGCGTCGTAAATCACCGCGTGTCATAAATTGTGTGTCATTAAAAGCCTTTTTCTACTAGTGTTAATTGATATTGAGAAAATGCACACCGATTTTCAAAAAGCCGATATGTTTACCAAGGCATTCAATAAAACACGTTTTAACTTTCTGCTTGGTTTAAATAGATTAAAAGCCCTTGCTTATATCCTACACAAAGATAACTAGCTTTATTTTTTGTTTATTTTTCTTTCATTTAATTTTTATGTTTGGGTTTTGGGGGTGAAATAGAAAATACAAAAATTTTGTGCTTTTTGTTTGTATAGAGAAAATCCAAAAACATTAAAAATTTTGAAAAATACAAAAATATTGTGATTTAAAGAAAATACAAAAATATTGTGTTTTTTGTTTGTATAGGGAAAATCCAAAAACATTAATAATTTTGAAAAATACAAAAATATTGTGATTTTTGTTGAAAATATTTTGAAAAATCGAAAACATTAAAAAAAATTGGAAAAATCAAAAATATTGTGTTTTTAAGTTTGTACATAGAAAAATCGGAAAGAAAAGACAAAATGATTGTGTTTTAAAGTATGTATAGAGGAAAACCAAAAAGATTTTTGCATATTGTTGCTTAAAATTATGCCATTTACTTATATTTGAAGGACATATACTTGTATATGTTTGGTCCTGATGTTTACTTGTAAATAATTGGGATAGCCATTTACCTGATAATTGAAAGTAACTGGGGCAACTGTTATGTGTTTTTATTTAATTCTCTCGCTGAAAGTTATGTCGGTTATTTAAGTTTGTAGAACATGCTTGCATGTTTTGGTCCTGTTATCTACTTGTGGATTGATAGGATGGCCATTAATCTATAAACTAAAAGTAACTGGGGCGATTGAATTTATTTTTATGCTCCTCAAATTTTGAGTTTTAAAGCAAAAAGAGAAAATGATAGTACATTGATCATCTGGTTCCATATCCAGAAAGAAATAAGCTTAGAAGATTGTGTGCTTAATTGCATTGGTGCATTAGTAGGTCTTAAACAAGCCGTTAGAGTAAAGTATGTGATATAAACATAAAGAAATGTCAAATTTAATGAGGTGTTAGTCTTTACCAAAAATCTCGATAATGATGGCAGAAATGTAATAGCCTGTCATTCTCAAGCCTTATGTATGTTTGATCACCAAAAACAAAATAAGTTTGATTAAAAGGCTTTAGGATTCTGGACACTGTGAGTCTTTATGCGGCTTTATCATCTGGGTATTCATATGCATGAATATTTCAATCACTTTTAGAGCAAACCCGAAGTCATTAAACTTGATCACCGATGTACACTGTACAATTTGAATTACTGACTTGATCAAAATTCGTTGTTAGTCATACATTGTTCCTCCCTTGCGTGCGTCTTAATACCAATAAGAAAAGGACCTTAGGGGACACAATGTATGTAAGCCGATAGATGGACTCGCGCAACCTCACTCATAGTAAAAGAATCTTAGTGCATCAAACAAAATCTCTATAATAAAAATTTTGATCGACAGCATAATGGTTTAAGTCAAGTTGGGGTGATACGGTAAAAATCAAATTAAGCTTGAACCGAGATTAGAGGCTGATAGTTTCTGATATTATGTGCTCAAATTGAACATTTAATCATATCACAAAAATGCTTGAAGGTTTGTTATAAGATTTAAGTGGGCAACAATACCAATGACCGACTTAACGCCAGTCATAATATCGTTGAAATATAAAATTGTGATGGAAGGGCAATTTGGTCAATATGATTCTCTGCTTAAACCCACCAAAAATCAAAAAATATGTACTGCTTTTGAAAAACATACACAAACACAAAAACATTTTATTTTCTGCTTTATGTTTACTTTTCGGATATTTTACCTGTAAATATTTTGAAACGAAAATGCAAAATACCAAAAATATTTTACCTTTTCGTTTACATATTATTTAATCATTTTAAGTTAATTCTTTTTAAGTTATGTGTTTTGAATGTAAAACACGTTAAGGTATTTCATATTATCTCGTTGGATAAGATTCGTTAAAGTATAATATCATTGAGACACGGATTTCAATGAGTTATTTATTTATTCATATATTTAATTGATTTAATTATTTATTTAATTTAAAATTAAATAAAAGAAAATGTTAACATATTGATTCGTTACTCATGGATAACGAATGGGGTTATTCTTAACGAATTACTTTGATTCGTTACCTCTCTAATTCGCTTCCGCCACTCTGTAATGAATGACCTAATTCGTCATCCATCATATAACGAATCAAACATATCTCTAATTCGTTATGATTCGATTTAAACATTAACGAATCACTCATTCGTGTGCCACGTGTAATGAATTTATTGCCATGTGTAATTAATTTGTTGCCACGTGTAATGAGTATGATAACGAAGCAACTGATTTGTTATTTCAAAATTAACGAATCAGATGATTCGTTGTCTTGGAAACCGTGCTAAGTCGTTGCTTATAGAGAACTGTGAAGCCGATTCGTCTTCATTCACTGTTTCATTTTCTTCTTCCTTAAGCAAAGTTACTCTGGCCGATTTTTCCAGAAAATTCATTCATCACTAAACCTTTGTTTAATCCTCATTTTAGATTCACAAGATAATAAGATCAGACCGTGATGATTTTCGTCGAAGTACATGATCATCTCAGGGGTCTATTGATCGATTTTTAATCGGTTTTTAACTTATACATATAGACAGCAATTGACCTAATTTAGATCTAAAATGGGTAACATGAATCAAGTGACGATGTGTTTCCGAGATGATTAGTATCATTTGTTCGGATTTACATCGTATATTATATTGTAATTGATTCTCGAATTGAAGTTTGACTTTCTGCGTTCTTGTTACTTTTGACTTGGAATCCAGTTAGTCAACATTAAGCATTATAAGTACCCATTCGTTATAGAGTAACGAATTGAGACTCATTCGTGTTCAATTCGTCACTGAAGATTAACGAATCAACCCCTTCGTGAAAAATGATAACGAATCACTGCCCATTCATTCATTAATTCGTTATCTTTTCACTAGTGATTCGTTATGTCTAATTCGTGTTATTTCCATGATAACGAATTAGCCAGTTCGTCATAACGAATCAAAAAATCTAATTAAATATTTTATTTAATCAGAAAATATAATTAAATATTATCTTTAATTTTTTGAATATTATTTCATTTGTACTATATCTCAGGTTTATCTATTTTCAGTTATGGCTGACGAGAATGTTCAGGATCCTCCTGCTGCTGAGCAACAAACGGTACAGCAACAACAAGTACCGGATCTTCCTTTGTTGTCATTCGACAAGAAGCATAACATTTGTGCTTTTGTCGGAACGAACTTTGCTGATGAAGATATATTTGGGGAGATGCTAGCATTTATACGTCGTTCACGTATTAGTTATGTTGTCACAGCGAATCCTGAGATTCGATTGAGTATTATCCATCAGTTCTGGAACTCAGCCCGATATGTGGAGACGGAGGATCATATAGCTGCCGAGGTGAATGGTTGACCGGTTGTGATATCAACCGAGGAGATCCAACGAGTGTTGAGATTTGGTGACAATATGGATAACCCGTGTGAATTCGACAAGGGGTTGATCCGTGGTTTGTTTGGTCGAGTGTTTTATGCTAGAGACCTTGAGAAGTCCATGTATAACAAGGCGTACTTGTGCCCCATGTAAAAGTACTTATTGAACGTTCTGATTCATTGCCTTGGTGGACGGAAAGGTGGATTTGATGAGTGTCGAATTATGCTTCAATCGACATTCTTCGAGTTGATTTTGAACAAGCCTTTCAACTTCTCGGAGATGATCTTCTATCATCTCAAAGCGAATTTCCTTGTCAAGAATTGCCGTAATAAATTTCTTATGTATCCCCGGTTTCTCCAACTGCTCATTCAGAAAGCAATTCCTGATTTGGTGATTGATCCAACACTCCGCAATGATGTATTGAAGTTTGAACAGATGAAAGCTGATACAATGAGAAGAATGAAGTTGTACCGTTAAGATCCTCAACCAAGGACCAAACGTTTGATTGGTCATGTATCTAATCCAGCTTACGAATGTCCTTCTAATGATCGTTGGATCGACGATGATTCGAATTCCGAACGTGAAGAAGGTCCAGGTGGGAACAATGATGAAGGTGATGATGGTGGACATGGTGGTCAAGGGGGTGATCAACATCAGGTTGAGGTTGTGGTGGCAAGTTCATCTGTTGCAACACATAAACGTAAAGGTAAAGAGATTGCATCTGACGAGCCAGCCAAACTTCGTATAACACAAGGTGTTGGAGTTTCTTTTGGTCCTCAAGTTCTAAGGTCATATGTTCCTCAAAGACCGACGGTGCCGCTTACTACTAGCACCCCAGAATTGACATTGACGACCACGCTCACTTCAGATCCGAGACTTGGTATGATTCTGCAATTTGTCTTATCTACTTTACCAAGGCCTACTGTTGCTACATCGGTGGTTTCTCCAACACCGACAATGATGCCGACACAGCCTATGGACATGTCGTTCATGAAGCTTAATTGTCCTCAAGGTCCAGTACAGCCGATCCCTCAATCCTTTCATGCTATGCCACATGAGAATCATATGAACATGCTCTTGAGTTTGATTCATCTATATGAGAATCAAATGGCGGCCGATCGTAAAGCTCAAGAGCAGATGTTAATTAATCAAAGGAAATTGATGGGTTATGTCTCCTACTGTTAAAAAGAGACCAAGGAGCTCCGTGAGATTGTTACGTCTCAGGGGGTGAAAATAAAGGAGCAAGAGTATCTTATTCTGCAGCAGACATGCAAAGAAGATGTAAGAAGCTAAAGAATGATGATGAAGATCCTGATGTCTCGGGTGCTAGAGGTAATGAGCTGAAACAAGCTCACGGTTCATCCTCTGGTACTGGAACGAGTAGTGTTGGTGACGTGGATAAACATATGGTTGTTTATCAAGACTCGACGAGTGTACAACCTATCGAGTCGATAAAAACCAATACTGTCATATTTGTGGACAATATGGGGGTGGTAAGGAGTATGGTGAATGCGGATGAGATTGAGGAGGGACAGTTTGTTGATCGGTCCTTGACACGCGAGCAGATTTCTATGCTGCTGGGTCTTAATGATGAAGAACTTGACGCGTTAGAGGCTGAGGATGATGTTGAGGTTATGAACGATGAGGAAGTTTTACAAGATTCAACGATTCCTATGAATACGTCGTTTATTTATGAAGATGAGGAGGTCGAGATCGAGGATGTGACGGCCGAGGAATACCTTGATTTATTTCAATGATCAAATTTTGATCAGGGTGCTCCTATATTTATTGAAGAAAACGTTAAAGCGGCTGAAGACCATTTGGATAAGGTGTCAAAGGGTAAAGAGAAGACGTTTGAGTCGAATCCCGATCCTTCGTTTGAAGATATTCAAGGTTGGTTTGCATATCGATGCAAACGGTCGCGTAAGATTATTGAAGCATATAGATACGTGAATGAGGAATTGAAGCAAGATGAGATCAAACGTGCCAAAGCCAATCAAAAGACTACATTCAAGGTCGTGGAAACTGTGAAAGGTGATATTATTTCCTGGCTTTATGATTCGGAATTAAAGGTCTGCATTGTCAAATGGGAGAACGGTGTTCAATAATATCAGAACATCACTGACGTTCTCTCATTACCGCGTTGGGATGTGCGTACCCTCGCGAATCGACCTTTCTTGAACCATGGTGGAAATCGGAATGCAGGAATGGTTTCACCAACATCTGTTGTTCGAAGTAAATCGCGGGTTCAAATTCTTTAAGCCGCAGATTTCGATCCGTAAATGTATCGATGAGATAGATCCACGTACGGGTTGGGGAAGCTCGTGCTTAAAGTAAAACCACCTAAGACGATGAAGTACGTACCTGTGAAGACTTTCCCGCAAGGTCTTCACCTAACGTTCAGCCGATGGTACTACGACAATCGTACGAGTGAGGCCGTCATTGTTCTTGAAAGAGGCTTGAAGACTAACTTTATTAGAGTTATCGATCCTATGTGGCTCGTTAACTTAGAAGACTATGATCGAGCTATGCAATTCCAACGTGTCGTTGGTGTGTGTCACGAGTTCGGGATTCATAGTTTTCGAGATTGGGTGTCGAAGCGTTTCAAGTAAAGTAAAGACAAAGAGCGCAAGACGAAGGTGTGTTGTTAGTGCACGTTTTGGGCGTCTCGAGTCTTTGTATTTATCGTATTGTAATTTATTATTATTATATTGAAAATATATTTATCTTTATTAAGTTAGTTCGTTAATGTAAGGCTAGTTCGTTAAGGATGTTTAACGAACTAGCCAGTTTGTTTAATGTAACTCCCATTCATTAAGGATGTTTAACGAATGGGCTTATAATTCATTATGTATGTTCCCATTCTTCATGGAATGTTGACGAATGGGGCATAACGAATCAACTGATTCATTATGTTTCCTTATTGAGTCTGTAATGTAAACGAACTGGACGCCAATTCGTTACGGGATATGTAACGTATTGGGTCCATCGTCTATATATAGAGGGTTATTCCTCTGATAATTTAAGTTTTGATTATCTAAAGTATTGAACCTCTGTCAAAATCATCTCTCGATCAAAGCTTCATATAAACTATTACTAATATACACCTAATACAACTAATACATAATATATATATATATATATATATATATATACTAATTAAGAGTAATAACTAAAACTATATCCTATTAAGGTATTAGATCTAAGATTGATTCGTTCTATATCTGATCCGTGTTTAACATTTTTTAGCATCACCACCACTTAAATCCTTTTATCGTTGTATGTGGGTGTTGCTCATTACATATCGCTAGTCATTGTGTGCTTGTGGTGTGGTAACATTATTCATTAATTATTGATTATTATCCATTGTGAATATTGTGTTATCCATTGTGAGTTTTACATTAGTTGTATTATCAAATTATTGGCTACTTGTGTGATTTTACGCATATTGTGACTAGTGTAACATTCGTTACTTTTCAAACCCGAAAACCCGATCCATTTATTATTTTTCAGTTTTATTTAGAAATATATATTAATATATATTTAAAATTTCGTCATATGAATTTTAATAATGTATTCGTTAAACCGACCGATTCGTTGTTTCAATGTATTTGTAAATATCATTCAATAATTTAATTATAACTATGACGTTTTATAATCATTATTCATTCACATTCTGTTTCGTGTAATTTATTAACGAAATTTCATGTTTTAACATGTTATTTAATCGAGACCCGACTATCCAAGTTTAATACGAGAATAATCCAAGTTATAAACTTTTATTTCTAAAACATTACAAAGTGCAAGGTTCATTTAGTAATTTAAGGTTATATTAAGTTTTAAAAATAATTGAAACATTGAGGGCCAAAATGTAAATATTCAAGATTATTATATTAAAATCAAAATCCCAGCCATCCCTAATAACGTTTTTCCGGCCACCGGAAACGGCTCCGACGAAGGCCGTATAACTCCGTTTGGCTTGTTTTAATCCAATTAAACTTGTTGTTGACGTTTGGCCTGGACCAAAATGCGTTATTGACGAGTTAATTTGTTATTAATTACCCGTAATATAAGATTAATCATCGATGAACGGCCGAAATAAATTAAAAACAAATTAAACAACGTTAAACACTAAACGTTCCAATCAGGCCTATAAATAGCCTCTAAACCATCGTATAAACTCGTCCCAGACAACAAATCAATAAAATATACTCTCTAAAATCCCATCTTTGATCATCCAAGTTCGTCTCCGGCCACTTCGCTGTTCACAGCCTTTCCGGCACTATTAGAGGTAATGATTATACGGTTTTGATTCGTTTTTAGCCAATTAACAAAACCCTAACATCATTTTAACAAACATGAAACCAAATGAACAAATTAAAACCTAGGGTTTGTATGAGGAAGATGATGAACATGAGTTATAATATTTAAATTATTGTTCTGGTTATATTATCAGAAGATCAAGCTGGTCCAGTTGTTAGACTATTGTGTTGTGTCCATAAAGACTCGGGTTTGAACTCCGATCAATGTATTTTTATAGTAGTATTTTTAAAATCTTTATATTAATTATTATGAACTATATATTGTTTTACAAATCAAATAAAATTATTTTGAGTTAATAAAATTTATTATAAACTATATTTATCATTTTCCTCTAAAACCTAACTTTTGTTCCCATTAAATTCTGTGTAAACCCGATTAATAT
The DNA here is from genome assembly GCF_021521415.1 of Bidens hawaiensis. Taxonomy (NCBI): domain Eukaryota; kingdom Viridiplantae; phylum Streptophyta; class Magnoliopsida; order Asterales; family Asteraceae; genus Bidens; species Bidens hawaiensis. The sequence goes on along the minus strand of NW_027491889.1, from coordinate 354,327 downwards.
TATATTAAATACCATTATTTCGTTAAAATTTATAATATGCTAACCTAATTATTTTCAAACTAAATTTCCATTAAGTCCCATAATTCATAAACATCATAAATTTCAAACCCATCAAGTTCGTTTAAATCTATTTTAACTTATATATATATATATATATATATATATATATATATTTGTTTATATATTTTCGTTTGTTAAACTTTAAAATTCATTAACATATTCATTTGTCAAAATAAAATATACCGTTAACATTCAAACTCAATAAACGCTATAATATTCAAACTTGATATTAATTTCATAATTTAAACTAATATTAAATTCATAATTTATTCGTTAAAATTAGTTAATTTATAATATCAAACTTCATAAAATAATAAAATACATTAAACACTTCTAATTTCCGACAAATCGATTAGTTTACTTTTATAAGTTGTTGGTTAATATTTTATTTTGTACTTTTAATTATAGTTCATGAAGTTCAATTGCTTCGATTTCTTTTACGCGCTTTCAGTTTTATTTCAAGTTTGTCTTCAACTTCATTGTGAGTTTCTCACGTCCCTTTTTTACTCTTTTATTACTTTTGGGGGTAGCATATATATCCTATCCAAATTACAATTTTGATTATTCATTATTTACAAACTACAATTCGCTACATTGACTTGTGTGTTTATTTAATTACTTGCTCAAAGATTACGTACATGGATTACTTCAAGATAGTATGATCATACGCCCCCTTTGCGCTCAAGACATTTGTTGTTGAGTGGAAAATGGCCTCCTTATCCGAGTACGTTGGTGCACAATCCCAGTTGGAAAGGACCTCACTTGCTCATTTACACTTGTTCATGGAATTGTATGATTTTTATGTATTTATATCAAAACTTGTGTGAACTCACCAACTATTCATTTAGTTGACTTTATTTTATATATATGTTAAAGGTACAATTATTAGATGATGAAACGGAGAAGACACTAAAACTTAGGTTATAATAATAAATCAGCAAGTTGTTAATTGTTCTTATATTTTCCTTGTATTTCTTGTTACAAACTTTTGTACTTGATGTTTAAATTAATTAATGATAATATTGTCACTTAATAGTGTCACATGTGTTTTGAGCAATCTGTACGTCAAACTCGGGCGTATTCCGCTTTAGCCGGGGTGTTACAACTAGTTGAAACCATAGACCATAGAAGTTATGACATTTCCTTGAGATCGTGTCCAAGGACGATGAGAGATGTATCCAAGGGAAAAAAGGGGGGGTATAGTTTGCAACTAGCCTCTTGGAATGTAGCTACTCTTAATAGTAAATTGTTGGAGGTAGTAGATGCACTTAAAAGGCGTAGAGTACAAATAACGTGTCTTCAAGAGACTAGGTGGAAGGGGGAAAGAGGGTATGAGCGCAATGGGTATAAGTTGCGGTATTCGGGGTCAGATGGAGCCAAAAGTGGGGTAGGATTTCTGGTGGCGTTGGAAGTACATAAGAATGTGGTTGAAGTGACTAGATACAATGATAGAATTATGACGTTAAGATTAGTTTTAGGTGAGGAGGTAGTGATAGTGGTTTGCGCGTACGCGCCATAAGTTGGATTGGGGGACTAGGAGAAGAGAGAGTTTTGAGATTGTCTAGACATAATAGTGAGGGCTATACCTAGAGAGGAGAAAATTTTTATAGTAGGTGATTTTAATGGCCACATTGGTAGGGACAGTGATGGCTTTCAGTCAGTTCATGGGGGTTTCGGATTTGGGGTTAGAAATGACTCTGGTAGGGATCTCCTAGAATTTTCAGTGGCCTATGACTTGAGCATTTTAAACTCGTTCTTTAGGAAGAGAAACTCTCATTTGATAACTTTCAGTAGCGGGGGACACAACACACAAATCGACTACCTCTTGACAAGACGAGAAGATCAAAGATGGTGGCAGGACTACAAGGCTATACCACGAGAGACAAAAGCGGCTCAACACCATTTACTGGTGGCATATACAATTATCAGACAAACATTGAATGTAGGGGAGAGGATATTTCTACCTAGGATCCGATGTGGGAATTTAAAGGGTGACAATTTTGAAGAGTTCAAAGATAAGATCGCTTTAGTAACACCGACTCGGCTAGGGGAGGATGCAAACAAGATGTGAGAAACTATGGCGACTACCATTACCCAAGTAACGAAAGAGACCATAGGGGTTACGACTGGTAGGTCATGCGTGTGACATCCCACATCGGTTGGGGAGGAAAACTAAGCCTTCTTTATAAGGAGGCAGATACCTTCCCCATCATAACGCGTTTTGGGCGCTTAATGGTAGTGGACGAGAGGAGAAGTCCACAGTTAAGCATGCTCAGGTGGGAGTAGTAGCAGGATGAGTGACCTCCTGGAAAGTCTCCACCTGGGCAACCAAAAGCAAATCTGTGAGGCGATGGTGGTACGTCCCGGCCAAAGCAGACAATATTATGGTGCAGCGGTAGCTGGGCTGTTACAGAGATGGTATAGAGCCAGGGCCGGACCGGTGGTGCCAGGTCCCACGAGGACTCTGGACCTCTTAAGGGGGGTGGATTGTGATATCCCACATCGGCTGGGAAGGAGAACTAAGCCTTCTTTATAAAGAGGTAGATACCTTCCCCATCATAACACGTTTTGGGCGCTTAATGGTAGTGGACGAGAGGAGAACTCCACTATTAAGCGTGCTCAGGTGGGAGTAGTAGTAGGATAGGTGACCTCCTAGAAAGTCTCCACCTGGGTAACCAAAAGCAAATTCGTGAGGCGATGGTGGTACGTCCCGGCCAAAGCGGACAATATTATGGTGCGGGGTAGCTGGATTGTTACAATGTGGGCATAAGGAGTACTGGTCGTGGAGTGCGGAGGTGCAGACCAAAATAAGAGAGACGCAAAAGAGTTTTAGGTAACTCCTAAGGTGCACAGACGAAAAAGAGAGACTATGGTTGAGGGAGAGATACAAAAAGGCCAAGAGGGAGACAAAGAAGGCGGTGACGGAAACGGATGTATGAAAGTCTAGAAACAAAGGAGGGGGGACATGCTATGTTTAAAACCGCCAAAGCCAGAGAGCGTAGAAAACATGATCCAGGAACAGTGAGGTTTATAAAAGGAGAGGATGGACGAGTGTTACTCAAGGATATTGACATTAAGTTGAGATGGCAAACCTATTTCCACAATCTATTCAACAAAGAGAGAACTTACCAACAACAAAGCAGCAATAACACACAAAGGCAACAACGGAATAATTGTTATTGTCGAAGTATCACACAAGGTTAAGTGGGGGACAACTCTTAGGAATATGGGAAGAGCTAAGGGAGTGGGTATAGACAACGTACCAATTGAGGTGTGGAAATGTTTGGGAGATGAAGGAGTTCAATGGCTAACTACTCTGTTCAACCTTATCTTCAAATCGGGAGAAATGCCAGATCAGTGGAGAAGTAGTTTCATAGTGCCAGTATACAAGAAGAAAGGAGATGCCCAGTGTTGTAGGAATTATAGAGGGATTAAGTTGTTAAGTCATACTATGAAATTATGGGAAAGATTAATCGAGACAAGAATTCGAAGAGAAAACCAGATTACGGTAAACCAATTTGCTTTCATGCCAGGGAGATCAACTACGGAAGAAATTCACATCCTAAGGATATTGATGGAAACGTATAGGGAGAAGAAGCGGGATCTACATAGTCTTCCTCGATCTTGAAAAGGCATATGACAGTGTGCCACGTAAACTGATCTGGGATAGTTTAGAGAGTAGATGGGTTCCTGGGAGGTGTATAAACATAATTAGAGATATGTATGATCGGACGAAAACTACTGTTCGGGCACCTATATGGGATACTAATTTCTTCCTGTGGAGGTAGGACTCCACTAAGGGTCAGCATTGAGCCCCTTCCTATTTGCGATCGTCATGGATGAGTTGTTAAAGTCGATCCAAGAGATGGTCCCGTGGTGCATGCTTTTTGCAGATGACATTGTGTTAGTTGCTAAAACTAAACATAGCCTCAATACGAGGTTAGAAGAATGGCATGCAGCTCTAGAGGACAAAGGATTAAGAATTAGTCGCTCGAAGACCGAGTATCTACATTGTGAATTCAGTGTAGTTGGAGACGACGGCGACTCTGAAATCACCATTGAGGGTCAAGTGGTTCCGCAAGCTACTAAGTTCAAATACTTAGGATCGTTTGTACAAAAATATGGGATCATTTGTACAAAGAGATGGGGAGATGGACAGTGACGTAACCCATCGCATTCAGGCGGGCTGGTGTAGGTGGAGAGCAGCTACTAGGGTTTTGTGTGATATGAGGTTCTCAAGTAAATTAAAAGGGAAATTTTAAAGAATCACGGTTAGACCTGCTTTGTTATATGGGATAGACTGTTGGGCCATCAAGAAAAAAAAAGTGCGTAAGATGCAGGTGGCAGAGATGAGGATGCTGAGGTGGATGTGTGGGCACACAAGGTTGGATCGAATAACAAATGAGGTTTTTAGGGAACAACTAGGAGTTGTTATTATATGTGAAAAAATAAAAGAGGGGAGATTGAGATGGTATGGACATGTGAAGAGAAGACAGGTAATAACGCCAGTTAGAGCAGTGGAAACCCTAAATGTAGAAGGAAGGAGGGGTAGAGGCAGAGCCAAATTGACTTGGGATGAACGGATTAGACCGGATTTGCTAGAGTTACACCTCTCTGCGGATATGGTCCACGACATGACTTCACGGAGACGTAGGATTAAGGTTAAGGAGTCCTAGAGAATGTCACTTTTGAAACTTAGCTTTAGCGTATGGACGTAGACTCTTCTACATTTTAGGGGATTTTGTTTGTGCTTGTTCTTTTGTTGGTATGCCTATTTGGATTCTATGATTTCATATGTGCTGGTATTTGACTACGCCACTTTATCACTATATGTTTTGTTATCTGTACATGTGTATTTGTATGTTGCATGCTTTGGAGCCGGAGGTCTCTTTGGAAGCAGCCTCTCAATCCTTATGGATAGAGGTAAGATCTGCCTACATCACACATTCCCCATACCCTACTAATAGTTTTTGCTGTTGGCGGAATTTACTAAGTACGTTTGTTGTTGTATGGAGATTGTTATATATTTTCTAAATGTGTAATCCCCCTATTTTGATTCGTTTATAGTTATAGTTTGTTATGAAACCAAACTAAAGTTGGAAACCGAATCACACCAAACATGTATGAATGTTTATATTTGGATTTATGGCACATATTTAGTATTTTGAGTGAAAAGTTTTGAGACCCAGATTCATTAATAGGTGGTTCTGAAAATTTAAGTCAAAGTTTTATGTCTAAATTTATTATTTTGGGCTAATTTTTTAGACCCAAACATTTCAAGCTTAAATGAACATAGGCGGAGGAAAGGTTGCAAAAGTCGTTAAGCAGACCCTAAACGGCCGACTGGGGAGTTGGGTGTACTCGGAATACTCGGGGAGTAATCGGAAAGTACTCAGACATGGTAAATATAAAGAAAATTAATTTTTGGATATTATATATATATATGTGTGTGTGTCAAATATCATAAATTTACTACTATTTATAATAAAATAAGTAAAAATCAATATAAATAAGAGAAATACATTTTTAAATAATAAATTAATCTAAAAATTGTTAGTCATTTAGTAAATAATTGATATTTATTCTTTAATATTAAAGACATTCGAGTTGTGCTTTATTTTTTAAGCCAAAATCGGTTCAAGTTCAAAGACTAGATACGATTCTGACTGAGATTGACCACCTTTAATAAGTTCTTGGCAACTAATCAGAATTAAAGAAACTCGCCTCGTCGACATATCTTGTAGCGAGTACTCGGTGAGTACACGACTTTGAAAACCTACTTTTACAACATTGGACGGAGGTACACATTTGTGATTAGGGTATATTGAACCCAATATTTTTTGTTATTTTAAAATCGACTCATAACCGTCTAACTTGTTTTTATTATTTGATTTAGTGGCTAGATTCATATTTGGGACAATCTTTTTAGACCATAGTTTATTATTAAAAGGTAGAATATAATAATCTTTAACGTACATTATAGTACTAAAATACCAATATTCATTAAACTGATCAATAAAATCACATCACAAGATCTTGAAATCATTAATATATATCCACTTAATCATCGGTTCAACGAAATAAAAAAAACAGGGTTGGATCGTTAATCGATCAATTTTTTACTTTTTTCACGACACCCGTTTTGAGCGTATTATGGATTTATTGAGTTTTTTTTGTATTTTGGCTTTGAGTATTTTGTTTTTTTGGCCTTGAGCGTTTTGATTTAGCTCTTGGAACATCTCAAGCCAAATTCATTATTTTGGGTCATTATTAAAGCCTGAACATCTCAAGCCTAAACGTTAAATTAAAAATCGAATCAAACACATTCATATAATCGAAAGAAACAGAAAATGGAACCGTATGAACATCTCAAGCCAAATGTAGAAAATTGAATCAAACACATACATACAACCGAAAAATAAGAATCTGAAACCATATGATTTTTTGAATCCAAAAAAAATGAATTTTAGCTTTACTTTGGTTTGAACACAAGATCGACACATTCGCACAACAAGTAGTTATAGGGGTCAAGTTATTGTACAAAGGGTAAAAAAATGAGAAGTGTGAGAAGCCATAAATAATTGACATGTGTCAAGTGGAGACCAAAAAAGGGGTACAGAGGTAATTGTACACATTTTCTCTCTGCACATGCAAGACATATGTTAATACCCCTATCATTTTAGAACGTCTATAACTTTTTCGTATGATATTTTTTTAAAAAAAAAAGAAGTTTCATCATAATAAAAGCGTTTTTTATCTTTAATATGAGTATGATTTTTATTATATAAAATTTAAAACAAAACTTACGTCATTGGGTCTTTTCGCACACCATTGTGTCTTTTCGCTTATCATTGTGTCTTTTTTCATCATTGTGTCTTCTCGCACACCATTTTGTCTTTTCACTTATTATTGTGTCTTTTTCCGTCATTGTGTCTTTTCGCACACCATTGTGTCTTTTCGCTTTCCATTGTGTCTTTTTTCGTCATTGTGTTTTTTCGTCATTGTGTCTTTCAACTCATCATTATGTTTTCTTAAATACTAATAACACCGTTGTGTAATAATAATATGTAAAAATAATGATAAATAACAACAAATTATCTAATACATAAAACACAATGATTAATACATGTTACACAATAACTTGAAACGTAAAACACAATGGTGAATACGTATAACACAATAACCTAAAACGTAAGACACAATGGTGAATACGTATAACACAATGACCTAAAACGTACGACACAATGGTGAATATATATAACACAATGACTTGAAACGTAAAACACAATGAAAACAACATATTACACAATGACTTGAACGTAATATATAATGAACGCAATACTATTTTTCTCAAATTAAATGAATTTGTCATATGTCAGTCCGAATAAAAGACAATGAACGTATTACACAATGACTAAAAGTTAATGACGAACAAAACGACACAATGAAGTAATCTTTGTTTTAATTTTTGTCTTTAATATGAGTACCAACTGAAAAATATAATGATAAAAAATCTATAATACAATTCATATGAAAATTCAACTAAAAGACACAATGAACAAAAAAACACATTAAAAAACCCATTATTTTTTTATTTTTATATAATAATATGATAATCATATTAAAGATAAAAAGTCATGGACATTTTAAAATGATTGGAGAATTGACATGTGTCTTGCATGTGGAGAGAGAAAGTCAACAAAGATGGATTATTACTTTCATGCCATTTCCATTAATTTTTATTTATTAAATTACTCTAAGTCATTATAATTTAAGATCAATTGACTAGATTCCTCTCATCTTTCTCATTTTTGTTGTGCTTTGTATTTTAACTTTACCCAGTAGTTATAATCCCACATAATAAAAGGACATATTCAAAAGATAATATCGTCAATGCGATTTTAATCATGTAATAATAATTGTGCTTTCAATGTGTGCGGAAAGTAGACTATTAAAATAACTATATATGTGTAGTTATTGAGACGGTAAATAATCAAACATATTTTAAACAAATATTCAACCTGTTTATAAGATAATGCATGATCATCCAAGTTAATCCATCTACATTTATTACAACTATATTCGATATAAATATAATTTAAAATCAGATTGGCGATGGAAGTAACCTAAATGTATAAGATTATTCATAACATTGATATGATATCTAATTAAATAGATTCGGGATTGACCGACCTCCTCAGTTGTTGACCAGAAACGACGATCCACAAAGATTATCCATGACTGCAAATTGCATATTCTCCGATGGTTTCCAATGACGTTTTCTTTGATTTATGAACCAGTTGTTTATCTGTTTTTGGTCCAGCCCTGTTGATTCCGCCAATGCTATTTTGTCTGCTTCCTGCATGAACCCAACACGTAAATAATTTGATTTAACCTTAACTAAACGGGTCATGTTTAATTTGAACTAAAACCAATAGTGTCCCACATTTAAAAATCGAATAAAAGATTAAAAAGTATGTTATAAGTTTAACTTGTTTAGCCCACCAACGTGTTTCATTTAGATAAATGGTTCCTATCGGTCATATTGTTTTACACGATTTTAAGTGTATGAGTTAGGGTTGATGCCTCTGACATTTTTAATTGATCGGTTTGTGAGCCGTACAAAAAAAAATATAAAAAGTCAACCTGTTTAAAAATAGAGTGAAAAACATAGTTTAAATTTTAAGTCTATTTGCCAACCAGTTTAAGTTGTTTGCAACCCACTAACCCGTTTGACATATCTATATTATATATAATGAGGGAAAGATGGGCAAATTAAGACGGTATATTTTAAGGGATTTACAATTGTTTAAACATAAGGTACAATCTAAAATGAGGGCAAAATGATAATTGAAGCATTAAATCTCAGATGTTTTCCAATTCTCTTCAAAATAATTACAACCTTCCCCCCTCAACTTTAATAAACTTTTGTAAATATAAAGAATAGTTATAAATTTGGCCATTCATCTTTTAACCATCTATTGTTTATATTTTCAATTTTAACCCAAATACCCCCACGATTTTTAAACGGTCATAACTTTTTCGTACGTTAATATTGTTTTAAAAAAAATTGCACCATAAAAACGAGCATTTAATTCTCTTTGATTTGAATATGATATTTTCATAGTTTCTTTTCAGTTAAAAAATAAAATTTTACGTATAGCCATTTGCCGTCTGATTTTGAAGGTTAAACTATGAGTCAAGCCAGCGGTTTTTTGTCACCGAAAATTGAAACTAAACCGTTGAAAATTGCAGCCAACAAAACCAAACCATTAACAATGGTTAGGTTCTGTTTTCGTTTGTACTTCGATATTAAATTGAGTTTAAAATAAGAACTATGAATCTACTTATAACAATAAATGGTTTCACGGTTATAAACGAAACAACAAGCACCTATAAATCTACGTGATTATCAATGTTAGTGTTTCCCGCTGCATCGTGCGGGCACCCGTCTAGTAATATATAATATACCAAAGATGGGCAAATTAAGACACTTTATTTTAAGGGATTTACAAGTGATGTTGTATATGGTACAACCTTCAATGAGGATAAAAAAGTAATTCTCACAATAAAACTCACGTGTATATAATATAGTTATAATATTGGTCCTTCAATTATAATTAAACTCAAAGAATAATTACAACAATAACCCTTAATCTATTACCTATATATTATTTTAATTTTCACTTTTAACTCAAATTCCCCCATAATTTTTAAACATTAATAATTTTTTCATACTTGAATATTTTTTATTTAAATTACACCATAAAAACGAGCATATTTTTATCTTTAATTTGCTTATGATATTGTCATAGTTTTTTTTTCAGTTAAAAAAATACATTTTATGTAAGTGTGTTTGCGGTCTGGTTTTGATGATTTTAAATTAAACCGTGAACCAAACCTTTTGTAACAGTTTTTTGTCGTCGAAAACCAAGACAAAACTTTTGAAAATTGAAAACAATTGGCCAAAAGTGAAAGAAAAAAATCAACAGTCAAGTCAAACTGATGAACGGTTTTACGGTTTCAAACCGAACAATAAACACCCATAAACTTTTTACATGATTACCAAGGTTTGCGTTTCCCGCTGCATGGCGCGGGCACCCATCTAGTTTAAATAAACGCTTTACAAGATCTTAAGTGTGTACAAGTTAGAGTTAACGTGTTTGACATTTGTAATTGATGGTTTGGTTTATATTATTGAATTTGCTAATTTTCGATATTGTAAAAATTACTTACAGTTGGATATGGCCATCTGTAGTGAATGTTCCACCATTCAAGAAGTAGTTGTCTTGCCTCTTTTGGTAGTTTTCCTTTCTTCTTCTTGTTTGAGAATTCATGCTTCAGAGAACTAATGTATTTGCTGTATTTTCTTAACAGTTTTTCTTTGAGAGCGCGATTTTCATTTGCCCAGTCGGATTTCGGCTCTTCTGAAGCCTCTCCCATACTTAGATCTTCCTCTGATCTCTCTTCAGTTTCATCTGGTTATCATAGAAAATATGTAGTTTTATCAGCACTGCTAAGACTTAATAATATCAGTAATTATAAAATTTATGTAGTTTATTGTAATCATGTAGCAGGTAGTTCCAAAGGGTATATAGTGAACATATAGTTATATGTGTTTTCTTTTAACGTTTTGACTAAGAAGGACAAACACCAATTTCACTATCTTAACATTCCATAAGGGTACGTGTTGAACCTATGGTTCAACTAACTCAGCCCGTTGAATTGTAGCTTTGGTCCTTTGCTTTATGTATTATTAATAAACTAACTAGATAAATTTGAAGAAAACATAATCAAATACTATCTTTTTATTATGGTAATGTTATAATAATCAAACTCTAATATTATATTCTATAATATTAATGTTCCCTCACAGTTAGAGCCGAAGAAAATCGAACGCTCAGACTGAAACGCAAGGCTTGTGAAGATATATGATTGGCTATCACGTAGAGCAAGAACTCAATATGTTGAATGAATGAGTATGCGGAAGCAACGATTTTGCATTACACGGAGTCAATTTTTTCCAATATTAACAATAACAATAAATAAACAAAATAAGCAAAAGACAAAAACCTAGAAGAGAAACAAAATATTAAACCGAAAAATGTAGAGAACAAATAAAAAAAATTGGTTCTCCAAGTTTAAAGGTGATTTTGTAGTACGCTTGGAATTGAATGACAGAATTAGGTAGTTGGCGCCTTGGTGGTGCGTGAGGAAGCGGTGGCCAGGGCGGCCAAACCCTTTTAGAGGTCTAAAGCGAAACGAGAATTCGAGGTCCTTTATGACCTTTTATTGTTACAAAACAAAACAACTAATCACGAATATACTTGTCTTTTCAAATAACTTAATGGCTATATTCATCATCTAGTATGTTTTTTTGTCTAAATCAGAGGCCATATCCAAGTGGCGTCCTAAAGCCCTAGCTTGAGTTTACTCCCGCCCTAGAGCGCAACTTAGGTGGAAGAAAGAAGGGGGGGGGGGGGGGAGTGTTAGAAGAACCTCATCGGGAAGTGAAATAGTACATGATACCATAAGCTTCCAATACGTGGGAGGAGCCCGAGGCGCTGATCGCGTGCCTATTAAAGAATGAGCCGGCGGAACTCCAGGTTATGGAGTTACTCGAAATGCTGCCAAAATATCAGTATTCTATTTAATTATTAATTTTAATTGATCAAATTGCATTTTTACGCATTTTGGAAAAGGTTCTGTTTGTTTTTGCTTAAAAGGTCTGCAATGGGCTTATGTATGCGAGCGCGTAGACATAAGCCTCTGGAGACAATTTTTTTTTGTTTTTTAAGATCTGAAAAATGCTTTTACGGTCTTAAAAAATAAGTTAATATTCAACTTTTTCACACCCTACCAACACCCACCGTCTGCCACCACCACCACCACCCATCGTCCACAACCACCCATCGTCCATCACCACCACCACCCACTGTCAGTCACCACCACCGTCCATCACCACCACCACCTCCGCTGACCACCATCACCACCACCGTTCTTCACCACCACCCACTATTCTCCACGACCATTGTCTACCACCAATCGTCCCCCACTACCGTCCCCCATCATCCACCACCACCCACTACCATAGTTCGTACATCACCACCAATTATTTTAGCAGTCTACAGACGTTAAAAACAAATATTCTTCTTCTTGCAGACTACAGAGGTTTGGTCCACATCTTCTTCACCTATGTCTGTAGATGTGATCCGCAAACTGCATACATTTTTCCTCAGAAAAAACAATCAACACCTAAGTGATACATGTTCTTTCGATTTCTCCAAGCAAAGCTCTTCGCATCGCAATGCCGTTTCCAAAATTTGCAGATACAAATCAAGAAATTGGCCCTATTTGCTATGTGATTCAAATCCAACATAGCGTCCATAGGTGCATAAAACGGGGCAGTTTGCGATAAATCACAGTGTGTATGGTTTAGATAGCCATGATGCACACAACATTACATACTACATTCGGTGCTGTCAACTGGTAAGCAAAATAGCTAAAAGAGGTTTGTAATAGGTTTGGAATAAGGAAATGTAATATCGTGAAAATTTCGGATAAAAAATAACAAGTATTCAAAGTACAAGGACCAAAAGTGAAAATCTGTATTTTTGACCCATCGCGTACAGCGATGGGTTGCCACAAAAAACAAGAAAAAGATAGGATCGCTATACGCGATGCCCCAAAGCTCACTCGTCATCAATGAAGAGGCCTGATAGCCGTGACACGTGCCCCGCCACGTGGGGACACGTGGCACTGCGTGTCCAGCCACTTGGCACATGTGGCAAGGCTATACGCGATGACCTCCAAATGGTCCATCTCGAAGCGTGCCCCGATCACACCTCAAAATCCGTCCAAAAACACGAAGTTTTCTCGAAGTGTGTGCCCAAATACCAACATTTCCTTGAAGTATGTGCCACCACGATACGAGCTGACACCATGGCTCGAAGTGTGTGCCGACGAAGATGACGACTGACGTGCCTCGATTCACGTGGAAGGAAGTGTTGATCAAGATTAGTCTTGAAACGTGAAAGTGTTGAGGTGCCGCACGAAAGTCTAAGAAATACAAGCCAACCAAGGTAGGAGTAATGCCCGAATAAAATCTTCCCGCCTCCTTCATTCCTACTGCCTCCTTCGGTGAGAAGTTCCCTTCCTTCTAGCCGGAATTTTATTAAAAATGGGAGCGTATGGATTGATTCGGATTAATTATTAATATAAAGGCTTAGACCTTAGTCGAGGTATATTCGATACCTCGAGAAAATAAATAAAGAATATATAAAACAAAGAAAATATAAAACAAAAGAAAATATAACAAAGAAAGTATAAATAAGAGATATGTATATATATAATAATTCTTTGTTAATAATAAAAGTATTATTTAAGTTTCTTAAATAATAATAAAGTATATGTTTCTTCAAGAAGAAGAAACGCAGTGTTTAGAAAAGTAAACAAGTCAAACTAAAGGTTTAAACTTGTTAAATAAAGAAAAGTTATTTTGAACTAAATGTTCAAAAAGAAAATATAATCGAGGTAAAGATTATACAAAATAGACTAAAGTTCTAAAGCTAGATTATTGTTCTAGTAATAATAAAAAGTTGCACTCGTACTATAGGTCCGAGATAGCAAAGACAAATCGATCAATGAAGAGAAGCTGATTTTTTCAAAGGTGAATACGCCCCAAACTTTAGCAGTAGTAGTAGATGAAAAGATAATTCATACAACAAAAGCAATGATCTTCCAAACATTGCTAGGAGATGGTTTGGTGCAAGTTGCATAATACCTTAATGCGAAAGAAGTATGAGCTTTTGTTGAAGTTCGATACCTAGGAGCATATCTAGTTAAAAAGAGCATGTCTACAAACTCTGAGGAGTGCACAAGAAAGTTTAAAGATGAAAGAGATCGAACGTGATTGTAGAGGAGTTTGTTGGTAAGTTAATTAGTACAAGAGCAAAATATTTAAGCCTTCGGTATAATCTCAAAGACAAGGTAATCAAAAGAATACTACTTAATTCAGTTCCAAGAACGTTTGTTCCTATCATAGCATCCAGGGTGGATCTACGGCTTGGCTACGGTGGGCCGGTGCTTACCGTACGCTTGCCGGAGTGCCGTGTTTTTCGGTACGCGTTAGTGTATTATGAGTCAAGAATCAATTAGTGCCCACGGTCTATTACCTTAAGAGAGAAGAAGAAGAAGAAGGTAGTGCTAGAAAGAAAATTAGTGATGCGAGAAGAGAGCAAAGCTAGTCGTTTTTTTCTTTTCCGGTGGACTCCAAATTCTTTGAGGAAGAAGACTCTTTATTATATTATTTCATGTTTATTAGAGAGTATTGAAAACTTTTATATAGCCTAAAGACAAAGTCAAATGCCTAAAGTTATATCATTATATTATATTTATCATTTACTTGTTCTCTCTTGCATATGCGTGATGGGGCGAGGAGTTGGAAGTTTTAGGGTTACAAATTTTATGAACACCGTTACACCCCAGAGGAGTTGGAAGTTTTAGGGTTACAAATTTTATGAACACCGTTACACCCCAAAGGCAAAGGTGCAAAATGTTAGGGGGGGAGTTTTTGTCGCCCTTCATCACTTTTGTTTTATTATTATTATAATTGTTTTTGTGTATGATATATATATACACACACACATACATACATACATACATATATGGCTACAACACCATTGCACCCCTAAAACAAAACCCACGCCTTGCTGACTAAGCGCCACATGACGTAAGTCGCCCCATTTTATAGCCCTTCCACTACACAGTCTTACTCAATGTCTATTCTTTAGTTTATACTTTTATTTACCGTTCATTTGGTTTTTATTTGTTACTTTGTTTTATTGGTTATATTGTTATAAAAATAGTACTTTATTTGTTAGATTTAAAATTGTTATTAGATTTAACTTTCATTGATCACTAAATACTAAATACCCGTAAAAGTAATACTAATATCTACTTATTTCAAAAAAGTTTGAATAAAAGTAATCAGTTTATAAAGGTTGAATTATTAGGTGCAACAAAAGTAATCAATTCAATAAAAGTTGAATTATTAGGTGAAGTAAAATACAGCTGGCACTCTGATATGATGGTATGAGAGTTGTTAAGGTTTAGAATCTTATGATTTCAAGTTTAAAATCTGACTCAAGAGTAGTTTTTTTTATAGTGGTGGGTCTCATTTTTTATGGTGATCTTAGGTGAGTCAAGCATGGAGTGTCAAAACCGGCATGGATGGTTGACATCCTATTTCAAAAAAACTAACTCAAGCATTGTGGGTAACGTTGCTCAAAACAAAAGGGTGCAGTAAATACCCGAAAGTTCATTTCGCTCTGGGCCTTCATAATGGTAGGCTAGCCCTTTTTTCTTTGACCCAACTGTAGGTCCCAAAACGACCCCCGAACGGTTTAGCTCTCGATAAACGTGTTGAGACGGGTGCGGTAAATCAAACGACCGAAAAATAATATAAATTTAATAAGGATAGTAACCGATCTCATTATCGGTAAAAGATTAATACATTAAACTAGAACCGACCCACCCAAGGTGAGCTCCCCTTGGGTGGTGATTTACAACATCAAACACACATATAAAAGACTACAAGTGATTCTATTTATAGCCTAATACATAATCTAGAAGCTTTCTCCCTGTTAAAGATAAACGCGTGTTGAAGCTCTCGTTTCGTGTCTGGTTTTCTTGTCGGCCTCAATTATTTGCTTGATCATTAAGTATATAACGGATTTCGTAATTTGATATCGCAAGTCACACTTTTTGGTCTTACAATCACCCCCTTGGCTTGTGATATCAAAACATCGTCGAACTATGCCTCGCATTTTCACGAATCAACCCGATAAAGCCGAAGCCTCTTCAATCACCCCCTAAAGGTGTGATCCACCTAATTCATTCATGAAGGAGTTATCGCTTCTTTATCCATCTTGGATCTTCAAGCAGTATAGGTTTAGAAGAACTACCGGGGACATCGATCATATGAATAAAGCTTGCTATTTCCTCTTTAAGTCCAAATTCGTATCCAATTTGTTCAAAGTTCCTCAACTTCTCGAACGGCTCGAAAATAACATAGAAATAATATGCTTTGAATACGGTCCAACAATGATAAAAAACCCAAACTAATTTGACTTTCTTCAGTTGGTCAACCCCGAAAAATAATTATTTCTTGCAAATGTTAGACCCAAATGTCCAAGAGAATTATACATTTGGCCCACATAAATAATCCAGCCCAAGAATAAACTACTTGCTGGTCCATTAACAAATAGTTTAGCAGCCCATACTATGGTTCACCTGGCCCATCCCCATTCAGCCTAAGCCCATTTCATTTGTTTAGGGCACAAAAGAAAGAACATGCATATGAACATATGTCATATAATGACCAGCCGTCATCACCAGCCGCCACCTTCATTCCGGGCGTCAAAAAAATGATTCCGGTGACAGCGGATTTCGCTGGAAAACCGCCTTCCGGCCTCAGCCGCCACCACTACAGCCCCTATAACCGAGCATCGTCCTCTCTTCTCACATTCGGCCACCACAACGGCCACTCATGACCACTGGTGACTGGCTTCTCCCGCTGGAGAAGCCATCTCCGGGCACTGACCACCCCATCGATGGCCAAACACCACCTTAATAGCCAATATTTACTGCCGTCGGCTTCCTTCTCACCGAAAAAACAAATTCTGGCCAAACGCTGCCGGAAAGCCATTCCGGCCACCACATCCTTTCACCATTACAGCCGCGACCACCCATTCATCTTAAACCGCCGCCACTGTTGCCGCCCATGTTTATCTTCAAGGTTTAAAGGCCACCAGATTAGGGTTCCGGTGATTATTCCGACGCCGCTTTCCTGTCTTCTTTATTTCTTTAGCCGTTCGCCACCACCATCACTCTTACAATTACCATCTCATAACACAACACCATATTCACACACGGCTAAGAACCCTAGCTGCCACCACAGAATCACCACCAGATCTGAAACTCGAGACAAACTTCAAACACTTTTATTTCCTTAAATCATCAAACTTTATTTCCAAACGCCAAACTTTATTTCCAAAACTTCAACAGATCTTCAAAAACTTCAAGAAATTAACATCTTGGTTCGGGTAATAGCGGAAATAGAACCCGAATATCAAGAGCAAAGTTGAATCATAAGATTCGACCCGCTCTAATACCAATTGTAGGTCCCAAAACGACCCCCGAACGTTTTTGCTCTCGATAAATGTGTCGAGACGGGTGCGGTAAATCAAACGACCGAACAAAATAATTAAATATAATAAAGATAGTGATCGATCTCGTTATCAGTAAAAGATTAATACATTAAACTAGAACCGACCCACCCAAAGTGAGCTCCCCTTGGGTGGTGATTTACAACATCAAAAACACATATAAAAGACTACAAGTGATTCTATTTATAGCCTAATACATAATCTAGAAGCTTTCTCCCCGTTGAAGCTAAACGCGTGTTGAAGCTCTCGTTTCGTGTCCGATTTTCTTGTCCTCAATTATTTGTTTGACCATTAAGTATATAACGGATTTCGTAAGTTACTTGAATGAAATAAAATACAAGAGTTGTATTCACAAAGGTTGGTTCTGGAGAAATGGGTTAAGTGACCCTTTATATAGGGTCCCCATTTCTATAACAATTACATGTTGTCATTACAAAATAAACGTACTGAGGTATGTATTACACCGACTCTTAGCGAATATAAAGACATACATAATCCTAAAACTAATATAGAATATTGGCTCTACACCAACTTATATTTTTACCCGGTTTATTTTGTGCCTAACGTAGAGAAAATTCTTGGATCCGTAGCATCCATCGAGTAGTATTAAGAAGTTGACAAGATGCCACTTGAAGAAGTAGTTAGAAGAATAAAGGCTTATGAAACTTAACCCGAAAAACCTAAACCTAAAAAATCGTAAAAAATTTGGATTGGATTTCAGGTTTGGATTTAAAACTTTGAAATCCTAAAAACCTTAATAAAAACAATCCAAAACCGAAGAACACCCCAAACAAGTATCTCATTAATTTGAAAAAAACAGAAAAATGGGCATATAAGATTCTAAGAGCATCCACAACAAGCTTCATCTCTCTAGGTTCAGATCTACGTGACGGACGGCAAACTTGAGGAAAGCCAAGTTCACCATTGTGGAGAGAGGTCTTTGAGAGGAAGGTTTGCTCCTACAAACTTGAAACAAACTTGATGTGGCATATTCACTCTCTCTTTCTACCTCACATACATATATATATATATATACACACACATTATATGTATATAACTTTAATAATTTTTTAATATGTTTGTTGTGAAGAAAAGTAAGGTGTTTAGGAAAAGTTTGAAATATGATATGGCGATAATGGGACGGTTTATGAAGGTAGATTGATGATTAATTCGAGAGAGATGATTGAGTGGGGGGTGGCCGGGTGGGCCATAGGTAAGGAAAAGTGGAAATGATAATGCAAGGTTATTTGTTGTGTCGAATCGCAAGCAGAGTCCATAAATTCTGTGAGTCTTTTAATCTATATGTATGTACGATAAGAAACCAAACGGAGATTTTAACCCAACCTCAACCTCAACCTCAACCTCAACCTCAACCTCAACCTGGGTGGCCCTACCATATATATATATATTTTTTTCACAGTACTAAACCTAGGTTAAACCCACGCATTTATTGTCATATATACATGCAATTAATATATGTAGATTGTAGCATTATAAGTTATGCTGAAACATTTATATATTATTACATGCGATATCTAGATGTGTTAAAATAAATGATTTGTTGATAACAATCCGTTAAAAAAATTTGTTTATAACAATAACTATAAGCAATGACTATAAGTGTGTACGAAAGATATATAATGCACTGAGAAAGAGAATTAGAATAGAAAATTAAGGTAAACAAACTGTTTTATGTCAGCACTAGCTAGATAAAAATAAGAATTCGGAATTTATAAAATTATATATTTTAAAACTTATAAAAGAAAAACCAAATAGAACTAAACTTAATTAATTATATTAATATAATGATCAAAACAAAATTTTGAAAAAATCTAGTCTGTTCGACTAGTGTCACTTGGCATTTTCTGGTTGGATTCAAATCCAGTCGGATGATGATTAAAATTCGGGATGATAGACTGTCTTGGTAAACATTCTTGAGAGTTCACCAGTAAAATTGATCAAAAGAAAAGTAGACATTTTAGAAAATTTTCCATAATATTAACGGAGTGATTCTACAAGAAATGAGGATGTTACTTCCTATGAAAACAAGTCAAGGGTTGCTCATGAATCGAGCCCGAGTTAAGTCAGAGTGGTTCAAGCTCGAGCTCAAATTTAAACAAGGTTGCTCGGCTAAGCTCAAGCTTGAAGTTAAACGAGTCTATGATTGAGCCAACGAGCCTTGCCAAGCTTAGGCCGAGCTCGGATCAGGTACAAAAATGAGCCAACTCGGCTCAGATCGTTTCAACTTCAAGTTTTTTTATGTAGTCTTATTTGAGCTTTTATCAAGCGAGCTAAAAACCTAAGCTCCGAGGCACAAGTTTTTTGAACAACCCTTTATTATTCAAGTGTAATATCATATTTTCATCATACCAAATCTCTTTTATTACTAATTAAACCATCACAACATTTGGGTAAAATGTTGCAACTCTTCTCAAATTAAAGTCTATGTTAATTAGTACAACCGCCAACACTCTAGCAGTTACATAAGTGGAGACTTCATCGTAATTAAGACAAAGTGTTGTGGATGGCCATGAGGGCGCCACCATGGGAATGTGACTTGTTTTTATTGGTCTTAGCTTCTCCCCCTTTTTAGCGTCTGCCAACTTGTTGGCGCCTCCCCCATTGGTGCCCCTGACGCGCATGTGTTCAGCGCACCAGAAGCTGCTAACATTACCATGGGTGAAGCCCATATGACCTTCCACAACACATATATACCACCACTCTTAATTAGTACTAATTAGAGTTACTAATAGTGATTAGTGGTAACATATCAGTTGCATCAAATACCACTTTCTCGAAACTAAGCTTCTTGCAATACTAAACCAAGTTGGCATTGAAGATTAGTATCATGTATCAACTTATCTTAGTTACCTCTGATGATTAGTTCAATTCAAATTTTTATAGCCATGAAAATCTTAAACTTCTCACCACCCGCGGCACCCTACATGAAGCCCAGCAGCGTTGCTCCTCGAACCCTGCTTGGGCATCACCTTGAACCTTGCCAAGGTGTTGCGTCAGACATCGCCAAGGAGACGATGCCCCTTGGAACCCTTATCGTTTAGGGGCTTCGCTACTTAGAACCATTAGATGTTTCATACGGAGAACTACTTCAGATCGAGGAGGCATCATCACCGCAGAAGACCATGATATAGAACTAACAATACAATAAACGAAATTCTGATGGACAAAGTATATGACTCTATATACATAAGATGCATGATAATTATATCCTTGATAGTAATTGTACGGAAATATATATACATATAGAGAGAGAGAGACCTGTGTAGTTGGTTAAAGAAGTTCCATTGCATAGATCGGAAAGTTGTGTCTGCATATCCTTCAAAAACATGGTAGCTTCATCGAATGGACGAGCTAACTCCGATCTGTATCGGTCCAGCATCTCACAGTAAGTTTCCTACAAAACATGAATCACTCACAAATTAATTAGCCACATGCAGAAGAAATAAGCACATATATAGTAGTACGTCACTACAATCTAACAACCATGAATTCGTCAAGCTCTGGATCCTCGCCTACGCAAGAACTCGCACTGAACCTCCGACTGAAATTATTCTCTCTTACAATTTCATTGGACAGATTCGCCATATCCGGTGGAGCTCCCACCTGATAACAATCAAACACGCATACATGGTATGTGATTCTTCATCAACACTAGCAGAGATTTCGTTTACAACAAAACAGATACGTTCACAATTATTTTTTTACAGATCCAGATGGTTTATCAAAACCATCTAGGTTTCTAGGTGGTTTTGTTAATCACTTTGTCAAGTCGTATAACTTGACTAGTTTTCAAGCTATGATTAACAAAACCACCTAGGTCTGCAAAAAAAAATCCGTACCCTTTCTTTCTCACACACGCATGCTCGTACCTTTTGACAGGCGATATAAGCGTGAAGCATTTTAGGGTAAAGCGGATGAGACATGATTTTGGCTCGATTTGTAGACGAAAATTCGTCTTCCACCTCTTCGGCTAATCTATTACTCTCGTTGGATCCAAACACGGCAGGAATCTTGCGCTTCTGTGGAACATCATCCTGTGTCGAGTGATCATCATCATCATGATGATCCCGTACATGGTCATGATAACTCATTACTCCGTACATGTCCTCCATATATTATCAATCGATGGATCAATAAATAATAATAAGACCTTGGGACATGTGATTGAGATGTGAATTTGAAAAGAAAGTAGTATAATATGGGCAAAAGATGTTTATTATTATTATTATTATTATTATTATTATTAGCGTACAAACAAGAAGAAGAAACTAGCCCCAGCAGCAGCAGCAGCAGCAGCACCTGAATGTGTAGTCTCGTCCATCATGAATCATGCACCATCCTCCTTCCTTTTTTGGATATTCCCACGCGCCACTCACGCGAGTTGGTTACTTGATTGGGAAAGTGGGGTCACTCCACTTCTGATCCGTTGGATGTGTTTTTAAGGTGTAGTTCTTAGTTAGGGTTTCCATGCCACCTATATATCTTTATTTATTTATTACACAAAAGAATTAAGAGCATATGTTTAATTAAGTTCACACTTAATTATGTTTTTAGGTTATTTCTATATTTTAGTTGGATGGTAAGGTGATTATTCGGATGTAAAACACGAGATCAATAATCTAATCCCTATATAATGTAACATTTAACGGTTCAAAAAAATATTATGTTTTTAGTTGTGGTCGTGTCTAAAAACTAAACAAGTTTATTTACTAGTCACGTAAAAAGGTTGGGGGTTGTTAACAGTGCCCCCAGACGATGTTTAACCCCGCCAATTCCCTATTTTCTTGCTCCGACATTGTCCATCTTCTTCAAAATTTGTCCATCTTCGCCATCTCCCACCTACAAATTCGTTAACGATGGTTTTTTGTATATGTACAAGGCCGACAATAATCAAAACATCATGAACTAAAAGTAAACGTGGACATCAATTTTATAGCTACTCCCAACTAGTATTTGAAAACATAATTTATAAATTCAACCGTGTTTGAATTACAATCATCTTTAAAAATTCCCTTTTTGTTTCAGAAATCAAAGTGTAGATATTAAGAGCATTATTATGGGTTGGTACTACTTACGATATAACAAAATAATTAAGTATTAGTTGACCAGAAGAAGTTATGATCGAGTTCCGCACTAACCGACTATCAGTTCTACTACAAGCAATCATTTTCAAATGTCAATTGTTGGTTAATTGCAAGACAAATATTTTTGTAATCATCTTGTAATTCTATATTTATAGTTTTATAAAACTAATTTTTATCTTTATATTTTTAATATTTGTTATTTAATAATTTTTTTTATTGTTTTTTTTTTTTTTGATAATTAATGGGAACATAATTTATTGGGTTAATATTTATGATCTAAATTTAAATTAAAAAAAAAAAAAGACGGCAAGTGGGATGAGCTTGGTTAGCGCATCCCTCACCCCAAGTTGGGTTGATTAATTTGAGTTGAAGTATAGCTTGGCAGTGAATTGTCACGTTCAGATTGGTTAGTGGCGCGGACTCATTTGGAAACATGATGGAAAGTACCCTTTTTGGCCTTAGGGGTGGGGTGGTTCAATTTTCATCACTTACCATATCTAATGGGTGGTGTGCCACCTCACCCCATCATATTTTATCACTAGTGATGAAATTTAGTGTGGGTGGTGTTAGTGTGATATATATATATATATATATATATATATATATTATATATATTATTAATATTATAGGGTAAGAATCATAAGAGAATTCTTTACAAATTGAGAACTTTGAGAACCATTTTGGACCACTAAAAACATCTTTTAAAAAAATATTTAAAAAAATCATAAAACAAAAAATAAAAAAAAATTAAAAAAAGTAAAAAAACCAAAATTCTTATATTTGATTCCGGTTTCATTAAAAAAAAATAAAAAAAATACAAAAAAAAACGTCGTATTATACACATATGTATAATTTTATATAATTTTTAATTACGTAAAAATAAAAATTTTGGTTTTTATACTTTTTTTGATTTTTGTGTGTTTTTTTATTTTTGAGTTTTTTGTGGTTCAAAATGGTTTTCATAGTTCTCAATTTCAAAAAGGTTCTCTCATGATCCTGATCCTATATATATATATATATATATATATATATATATATATATATATATATATATATATAGGATCAGGATCATGAGAGAACCTTTTAGAAATTGAGAACTATGAGAACCATTTTGGACCACAAAAAACCAAAAAAAAAAAACATAAAATAAAAAAACACACAAAAATCAAAAAAGTAAAAAAAACCAAAATTCTTATTTTAACATCCCGGTTTCATAAAAAAAACTCGGTTTAGCCAAATTATACACATATGTATAATATATACATATATGTACATTTACATGATTTTTTTTATACACGTGTATAATTTAAGATAAATGACACTGTACATATGCGTATATTACGTAACTAAAGATTAAATAAAATTATACATATGTATATAATACGACGTTTTTTTTTATTTATTTTTATTTTTTTTAATGAAACCGGAATGAAATATAAGAATTTTGGTTTTTTTACTTTTTTAAAATTTTTGTTATTTTCTGTTTTATGATTTTTTAAAATATTTTTTTCAAATGTGTTTTTAGTGGTCCAAAATGGTTCTCAAAGTTCTCAATTTGCAAAGGGTTCTCTTAGGATTCTTACTGTGTGTATATATATATATATATATATATATATATATATGTATGTATGTATAGAAATAGGTTGAATTTCCATCACTAAATCCCCATAACTCGTTATCACCATCACGCAAACCCCCTCATCACTCGTGATGAAAGGGGTGGCGGCGGTGTTCGTGAGCTCATCACGAGTGATGGGGTGGCTATCACGGACCACCCCGTCCCCCCTTATAAGACTTCGGATGTGTAGCTTGTACTATTGGAGACTTTTGAATAAATTAAAAAATCCATTAATAATCAAAAAAGTTTTAGGGTACTTGTGAGTAGATGTTTCTAGCTATTTATGGTTTGTGGATACTTAAGGGTAGAAATGAAATAACGGTATATGATTGGCCGATGAATGGATACTACCCATAGTTTCACTTTCCCTCTTAGAATACTATCTAAAACTTTTATATTAAAATAGACATACAACTCATTATTAAGTTCCAATTAACTATTTAAGTTTTAATATTACTTTTGAGAACGTACATCCAAACAAAAACTAGAGCTAAATTTCATGTATCGATATGTATATATCTTATATTTATATCAATATTTATATGTTTCATCTTAAAACCTGGAAAAGTAAAAAAGTAAAGCAAACAAAACTTAGACTCGATAAGATACTCCCACTCAATTAGGTACAGCTTTCTTTTTCTATATTTGGCTTACTAAAAGGCCTCACTTTAAGCATTCAATATTGACAAGGACGACATAATTTGGTATTTCTTCATTTTCTTGCTTCTTTCTCCAAAGACATTTCACGTTCGAAAAGACATCAACCAGAACACGATCGTAGCAATCAATGATCCTATAAATCATGGAAATCGACAAAATCATTATATATATGTATGGATTCAAATACATAATTATTGTAGCGTGTTATGGTCTATATGATTAAAAAGAAAGAAAGAAAGAAAGAAAAACATTATAATAACCTGGTAACTTGTCCATTGCTGAAATACCCCCTCCAACTGATAATTTGATAACTACATGAATCATAAAAGTACATTAGTATTTGTAAATCCAAAAAAGCTTTGAATATTTTTTATATAACAAAATTCGTGTATAACATGTAAATTCTATGGACTAAGTGTTAATAAGGTATTAAGCTAGCTAAAAAAAGAAACTTACGTGTATCACAATTTGAAGTAGAATTCCAACTCCCACACATACACAACTGACCAAACCGTCCCACGTCATGCCCGCAGGATCCACCCGTTGCCTCACACGCTTTACAAAAGGAGTCATTACTCGCCTCCACATCATACTTGACTCGTATCCCATAAGACCACTCGGATGGCCCACTAACTCGTAGAGGTGCGAGGGTATATGAACTACTATACCCTTGGCACTCTAATTTACTAAGATTTACACTCTTAATTGTATCAAAAGGTAAAGCGCAACAAACAAGTGGGCCCACCCCATAAGATAAGCCCATACGAGCGAGACCAAGAGCCATCCAACCTTCACAACCATAATACTCTTCGCAGCCCATGCCGGAAACATTTCTACATGGTACATGGTTCCCAGCTGGAAAGCCTTGAAATAGCGGTGACTGGGTCGAACAACCTAATAACATGAAGACATTATCTGCACTTGGGTTCAAGTATGGAGCCCGCCAATGCTCCACTACGAACCCATTTCCTCTTCCTCCTAGTACGATGGAGTCACAAGTGGACAAATGTGGATCGTGTAACGTCAGTGACCGATAAGCGTAGTCTATATTTAGAACCCTGTACGAGCCAGAACTAATATGAAACATAAGAACATCATTGATGCAAAACAAGAGGTCTCTAAAGCCCGAGTGACCACATCCCGATTGAATAGCAAACGGGTAATCTATAGTTATGTTGCCACAATAGGACCGACATACATGTGACGCACCGAAACTATACACTAATGGAAGAAACAATACTTGTAATGAGATAAAGATAAGGAGTCTAGACATGGTGTGGGGGGTTGACAAGATCAATTTGAGTGAAAAGAGTATGGATTTGGGAATTGAAGTAGTAATTGAGTAGGGATACTTTGCTTGTGATGGTCGAAAGTGGTATGCTTTAGTGAAGAATCTTGGTGAATTGTTTATGGGTTTTCGGTTTGTCTTTTGGGGTTTTTTTATTATTTTGGGCTGGCCCAACTTTTGTGACTTTTTTTTTTTTTTTTTTTTTGCTTTAGTATGCTTTTTAAGTTTATATGGTACACTCGAATATGCTTTTTGCAACAAAGTCCGTGCTTGTTTGGTAACTATTTTAATTTAAACTTACAATTTATACATATATATTTTGTTGATTGGATTGTAACAGGCACTAATATAATAATAATGATAAGCCATGTATCGACTTAACAATAGGCAATTTGATAAAAAAAAATACTAAAATAGTGCACCTTCTTTTTGTTATTTTACAATATTTTGTTGTGCGCCTTTTTTTCTCCCCTGAATTTGATATAATAAAACCGATACGTACTAAGATAACTTATACATCTGTTATTGTTTTTCAGTAAAAGATTATCTTCATCAAAAACTTAGAAATTAGCTCTATTTTATGTATATCTATTTTGATTTGACTTTTCTTTTATTTGTTGAAAAGTTACAAATTGTAGAAAATATATTAAAAATGGGTTGATATGTTCCTTTGTCATCACAGTGACTAAATGCCAACAATACGTTTGGTACCTGACTAAGAGGCACTGAGAAACCTACAAACTGTACTAAGCCTTAGGGGTGTTGTTCGGGTAATTTTCTCGGGTTTTGGGATGTTCACATTGGAACGTAAAATAAATTGATCCAAAAACCAACCCAGTTAAGATTGTGTAATCCGGGTTTCAGGTTTAACAACATTAAAAAATAATAAATAAAGAAATAAATGAATATATTATTATTCAACATTAACACTATCAGACTTAAAACCACATCTTTCAAACCTTTATAAAACCATTGTCAAGTTTAATGTAAAACCATATTCAAATTTAACAAAAATTATACCTTAAAGATTATCATATACAGTAGTAATATTATAGTGTCAAAATTATATTAAATCATATACAGTTAAAAAATCAAATGGGAGATCAACCATAAAATGAATTCATGGATCATCACACATTCGTTCATCAGAATCTATCCAAACCCATACCCAAATTAGAGATAGCTTTTCTAATTATTATAATTTTTTGAACGGCAAGTTGGATCACTGACCCACCCGATTATCTCTATTCTTTGAGTACCAGAGACCACCCTAAGGAGAAAACTCACTATAGGCGAGAGAACTCACTGGTCCAACCTAAAACCCCTATTTTGTTGTAGGTGAGACTTAAATCCAATACCTCTTTTTGATTGGCAGCCACTTGAACTAAGGATATTTGCTTCTAAATTTATTATTAATTTTCAAGACTTAAATCCAATACCTCTTTTTGATTGGCAGCCACTTGAACTAAGGATATTTGCTTCTAAATTTATTATTAATTTTCATTATACTTTGAACGTCACATCATTACATTACATCAAAATTGTATTTATCTTTAGAATGCTTATAATTAACAAGTATACCCATTTTCTAATCTATTACTTAAAACTAATGTATGTAAACACACAACACACATACCACATAAGAATAGTACTTGAAATTACTCATGTACAAGATCCACATGCTCGATATATTGTATTTAAACAAAATACTATATGCATCTATACGCATACAAACATGCATGAATAGGTTTGTTATGGTCAGAAATCACAAACCATATGGCTTAAAAATAAAAACTTCATAAACTGAAACTCAAACCAGTGTCACCTAAAACAAAACTAGATATGCAATTCAGTATTTACTACCTTCGATTAGTTAACTTCTGCAAGAATTTAAGTAGGCGGTTTAAGATACATCATGTAAATCTTATACCTCAAATGTTATCAGGCACATCCCCTAACGTTGAAAGAGCAAAGGGTGCAATAGCCACATTGAATGTCTTGGACCCCACTATATCAATATGCTTCATTTCATAATCACCCTCCTACATGTAATTAAACAATCAAGAAAAAAACAATAAAAAGTAAGTACAGGAAAAAAATGATAACTTTTTAGCATTAAGATATGAAATTTTAGAATTTCTTCCTTCATAAAAATGACTACAAGTGTGTATACAAAGTGCATATAGTGTATATGCACATTTGTGTTTTAGACGAAGGAACTATCAATACCATATTTTTTTATAATAAATCCTAGACACACTGAAATCTACATGCATATGGAAAAAAAGAAGAATTGGTTTTTGCAGTTTTCAACACTTATTGGTTCTGAAAAGAACACCCCTATTAAGAAATAATCGAGTAAATATATACTAACCATTCTTCCTGTAGGAGTGGTTAACGGGCATGCTGACGAATATTCAAAACTATTATTAGGAAGTATAACCGGTTGTTCACCTATAACTCCAATACCCCTAAAAAGAATATATCAAATTACATCATGCTTACAAAAAAAAGTCAATATAAGAATTTGTTATTATGGTCAACGCAGTATCATACCAAACATCCTCAGATTTCTCACTAGCATTGGTAACTATCCAATGCCTCTTGAGAAGTTGAACGGGCCGGTCTGAATTGTTGGTAATTCTTATTCGATAAGCAAAGAAATATTGGCCTCGCAAAGGTTGACTTCGCCCTTCAATGTACACACTCTTGGCTTGAACTCTGATCCCCTAAAAACATCTTTTTTTTAATTATAAATTGGTTGAAACTTCTAAGATTCTTAAAACAGAACAGAACTAAAAAAAGACAGAAAGACAGTTATAATACCAAGGTTGTTGCATCACTTGAGCATTTCAACAGATAGTGAGGCGCAATTTCTTTTATCTGATTATGATATCTTGCTGCATCCTAAAAGAGCATAAAAGAAAACAACAATGAACAAGATACACGCATATACATATATACACACACACAATTATACATCAAATTTGTCAAGTTTTAACAAAAAATTAGGGAAAATTGGTACCTCAAACCTCTCATTTTCAACGGCTTCCTTCATCAAACCTTGAAGCCTTAAAACAGGTTCTTCTTCTTCAAATAATTTCAAGGAATCACGAATTCTAGCAGCCTCTTCGTAATTCTACAAAAGTATTGTGTTAAAACTGTTAAAATACATGTATGTTTCTAATTCAATATCAAACATATGTTATATGTAACTGTGTTCTAATTGTTTGTGTGTCTTGTTGTTTCATGAACTGTGCTACTGAATATGGGCTTACGAATTGGGCTGTTGCTGAGCTAGAAACGGGTTCTACTCAACATATGGGCTGGTGTAGAGTTAATGTGATGCGGATATTTAAATCGGGTTCTATATCTTCTTCATCTAGGTACCTAATCTGCATGTTCAAGAAGAGTTTTGTCTCTCCCAATTCATAACATACGTATGTCCCAAGCACACATCATCTTCATTATTTCAAGAGGCTCTAACGAGGTTGTCGTTGAGATCTTCTAAATTAGACAAGATTTGTTGTTGTATCTCTTTATTTCTATTTGTTAGATTTTTTTCATGATGAATTTAGTGCCGGTTGGTATTAAGAAGGTCCGGTCCAGATTCTGTGTTTATTAACATGATTAGTTAATTATAATTTTTATGCATTTAAGTAAATAACCCTAACCTAAACCCTAAATGAAGCTATTAGAGTCACATAATTCAAGTATTAATCACAAAATTGGCATGAATTGGAGAGACGACGATGACGACAACAACAAGAAGAAGAAGAAGATAAAGTGAAAGTGAAATGAGTGCAGAAAGAAAGAAATAAGAAGGAAACCTCAGAGATGGCGGCAATTTCCATTTGCTGTTTGATCAAGGCATACATTTGATTCCGTTCAAAAAAAGAACAAGTGTTCTGCTCCGTCGGCATCTGAAGCACGAGCGATTATTAGTTTACAATTCCTGCTCCTACGGTGGTTTAGGTTTACACAGGAGCACTTTAACCTAACCGGAACATCTCCGGCAGCAGGTAGTGGCGTCTTATTGAATTCCACAAACAACTTTAAGCTTACTGATGAATGCATAATAATAATAATAATAATAATAATAATAATAATAATAATAATAATATTTTCAGAAAGAAAACAAAAGGAATTGGTGTGAATATTTCAGTTATTTTCTGGAAAGTGAGAGAAAATAAAAGAAGCTGAATTGAATGAATGGATTCGAATAGGATATAGATAATAGATACTCTTTAGTTTAGTTTATGTGGATATAAGATATCTCGCATAAATCCCGACCATAAACTACTGCAGGGCTGTCTCAAGTCTGCACTATGAAGTAATCTAGCCATCACGCGAAAAATGCCCATCTGTTTTTGGTTTGGTTTGGTTTGGTTTGTAAATAAGTTGTTCGCCTCGGCTCCGCTCATAAATAACCTTATATGCCAAACGAATGGAGCCATACCATGTGTCAAAGATAATTAAAACAAATAATAAGCAACCAAGGTTTGATGGACCGACTTTGATCATTTTTTAACTAGTTAATTAAAACTAATTAACTGGCTGATCGACCAATTTTAACATCACCGATAGGAGTGGTCATATAGTCTAAAATTGGTATCCTAAAGTACCAATTTTATACATGTTGTTGCATGGATCGCCGCTTATTCCATACCGTTTCTTGGTAATGAGTAATATATGGAAAAGCCGAAACAGTGTGGATAGAAAAGTCATATCTCATTGACTATTGTTACGGCATTGTTAAAGAAGTATTGGGCAATTGATGAAGGCGATAAAGGTTCTTACTAAAAGTTCAAACCTTTCTACATTACACGTTTGGGGTCCAGTTGGGTATACTCACAATCCGAACTGTGCCATAAGTTGAAAAGTGATGGAAGAAGATGGAGAGTATTGAAAGATGATGCAAGACAACTGAATGCGGTTGAAGAGGATGACCCAGAAAGTGAAGATGAAGTAAGTGATGATGAGGCGTATCAAGATGAGCCAAATGTAGCTCACATGGAAGCGGATCAAGCGGGACCGAGTTGGAATGAGAGGCAACCGGGTATGCAGTCGGGTTATGTGGGAAGTGCGTTTGATTATGCACAAAGGCCATATGATTCAAATTGGGCTTATCAAGGGACTATGTAAGAGGTGGTAAAACGACAACGACCACCTACGTTTGGGAATTGGTCCGAATATTCCCAAACAATATTTGATCAACAAACTTTCATTGGTGCAAGTATGGAAAGGGTGTTAAAGCAAAATTATGATCGCCAAGAGCAACGGAACCGGACTCATGCTTATGCCTTTGAGAACGAGATAAACAGCCGGTATATTGATGATCGTAATAGACGGATGCACGATGCGTGGCATGCGGGGCAACCAGTTGTGGCTGATCTGCCATTCGTGGATTACACTACTTTGCCACCATATGATGGAAGTGTGTCATACCCGACGCCACCATTGCATCACTCTATGTGGGTGGATCCCAATCAAGGTTCGAGTCAAGGTGCCTCGCAACAACAAGGGGGCGAACAAGGTGGTGATGACCAAGGCACATTTGGATTCGGTGAATTTTATGATGTGACGACATCTATATTCGGGCCAACTCGGCCACGTCACTCCTAATCAGGTGCCTTCTTGTCTTAGTTTGTATAGTGGTGAATATTTCTTGTTGCATTGTTTTTGGTTTGGGTGGTAGGGTGGTGTATGTGCGATATTAATTAAAGGGTTGTGGTCCGATTGGGGTGTGATATAAAAAAAAAGTGCCAAAACCATACATTTGGGACAATGTATGATGTGGAGAAAAATTTCAAAAATAATTTTTTTTTCCAATTTTGGTGTGTGGTTCAAAAGATGTGTTGAGATAAAGATCCATTTCATGGTCATAATTCCTGTGTGTGAGTATTGCCAAGTTTTAAAGGACATGGTAATAGATTTTCAGCGAAGAGTAACATGTTTTTTGTTATTTATTTCGCGTAACATGCCGGTAACAAAAATTGGGTTAGAACTTTACACCACGGGTTTTCATGGTTGGATTTATTTGAAAAGCGGTGTGATCATTCTTGTTAGAACTTGTGTAATGAATGCCTTCCGAGACCTTAGCTTGGCATTAGTACAAAAATGATAGACGCATTTATGTATAGCCCTATGTTGCACGGGAACTGGTACGGGAACGGGAAACGGGCACGGGTACGGGAACGGGAAACGGTAAAACCCAAAAAATCAAGAAACGGGTACGGCAATAAATACATATAAAATATATATATACACACACACACACACATAGGTAATTAATTACTAGTAACAAATAAATAAATATATAATTTTTATTTATATATAATGTCATTTAAACATTTTATGTATAAATTTATAAATTAAGGGCCAAATGTAAGCTAGTCTAGATAGTGAGGGTTAAATGTTAAAATGCATAACCTAATTTAATATTATTTATGTAAATATTAACAAAGTTTAGGGATTAAATGCAAACAATTGAAAGATCAAGGGGGTTTATTGTTTAAGCATAAACCTAATTTAATAACAGACGCCTTCTTCTTCTTCTTCTTCCTCCATCTTCTTCCGTTTTCCGGCACCGGAATACTGTATGTGGCGCCGGAATTCATCGGATACGGTATGGAAACAACCTTTAACTTCCGGAAGCGTTTAATAATGGTCCTCGAAGTTCCAGAAACGTTTCGAAATAAGATTCGAATCTTGGAATCGGTCAACGACCGTCCCCAACATCCCGGAGACGGTCAAGATACGTTTCTAGCTGTCCCCGACCGCGTTTCCGTCCCAGGCGAGTTTCCGGGACGGGGTACGGCACCCGGGTGGCGTTTCCGTGAAACATAGGTATAGCCTCGTCTGAATGAGTGAGAGTGAGGGTTTTGGGGGTTGGGCCTCATACATTATACATATGAGCGTGATTAACGAGAGGGGCGGGGGGTTTGTTTCCTTAGAAAACATTTTTGGACTTATTATTTCTTCTCAATCAACCCCGATGTTAAATTGCGAGACGATCCGGCTTAGTAGGCTTTTCTTTGTATTTGTAATTGTTTTAGTGCTCATCAATAGAAAGTAGAAAGTATTATGTTATTTGCATTATCGAAAAAAAAATTGTTGGAGATTCAATGTCCAAGGTATTATGTATTCAAAAAAAAAAAAATTGGAGAAAAAGAAAGAGAAAAAAGTTAGTTGTGTATGTAGTTATTTTATTTCTTAGGTTTGTTTAGAATTTATGTAATAAGCCGGATCGAATCGTTGAGCTACTTTCAATGTTCCCATTCCGTACCCAAACACTTGGCCCCGTTACAACCCATAATAAGCCCTTTTGATTTGTGCGAGTTTCTATGCATTTATTGGGTGGAGGTTCGATAGTTACACAAGCTTATTATAGTAGATTGACACACATGCAGTTGGGTGTACTAGCATATCATGCTAGCTTTGAGAAAAGTATTGAGTGGAAAGTTCAAGAGGGGCGTGTTGCGTGAAAGAAAAACAGGAAACGTGTTAAGTTTGGTTGAATTTCTAGATTTGATAAATAAATGCGTAAGTAGTGCAATTACGAAACATGTGGGAATAGGGTATGACTTGGGACCTTAATCGAAATGCATGTTGTTGAATAAGTTAACATTTAACTTTAAATGATTGAGTTGGTTGAGGGCAAGCAACGGGTAAGTGTGGGAATGTGACGGGTGGTCCATTGGATAACCCTTAAGTGATTTAAGACTGTTAATAATCATGTGTTTAATAGGTTTATCTTTTGGAATTAGTTTACTACGTTTACTCGTATAATTACAGGTAAGAGGAGATATAAGACGGAATTACGAGAATGTGGGCGAAAACGGTGAGGAAAACGGACTTGGAACGAAGAAATTATGAAGAAAACAAGATGGAAAGTTTGAAGCCACCGTAGCTTACGGTACCCACCGTAAGCTACGGTGGGAGCTGGGCAAAAACAACTGCCGTATAGCAGTTAGAACCCACCGTATGGGTTTTGGAAGCCACCGTAACCGTAGCTTACGGTGGGGGGGGTCGCATAATTTTGTAACTGATGTGTGGGTAAAAGTACATGCTTTAAGTGTTTTATATTGTGTGTTTTACTTGTTTATATGTATCGAACACAAATACTTTGATAGGTTTTATGTTTACAGGTGTGCGGAGCTTAACGGAGCTTATTGGAGCTTAAAGAAGCTAATTTGGAGCATTCATGATGGAGTGAAAATGAAAGTAATGATGTATGAGATGATAGAGAATTGAAATACGAAGACGTGGCCGCAGACGGGGAGGAAAACGGAGTTGAAACGAAGATTCTATGAAGAAAACAGTTTTGGCCTAGCAGAACCGTAAGGCAGTGGGTGTAGACCGTAAGCTACGGTCTGACCGTAAGCTACGGTGGCCAGACCGTAGCTTACGGTCTGGTCTGACGGAAAATGGGTTTTTGGTGATTTTCTTCCATATTTAAAGCCCAAAAACCCTAAGGTCGATATTATTCAATATTTTTCAGTTTTGGGGCGATTTTGAGGCTATCTTACACCACCATAACACATCCTAATCACAAGATTGATCCATGAACACCATCTCCAACATCATAGTCAAGAGCATGAAGATCAAGATGCAAGGCTAAAGGCTTCATAGCCATCTCCGGGTGTAGGGTTGAGTTGCATGTTAGGTTTTGTTTATTCTAAACTTTAACTTTGGATTTGTGATTGATCAATCATTCGGTTGATCAATTGTTTGTGTTTGATTATGTGCTTCAACGGTTTTAATTAATTGATTACTTAATCTTTTATCAGTTAATTGATTTGTGGTCATCAACAATTAGGATTAAGTTCTTTCGTCATTGACCCGTTTTTCATTAACCATATTATTGATTTTGTGTTTCAACAAGTAAAACCGATTATCAAATAGATTTTCATTTAACTTTGTCAATTGTTCGGATTCTGTTCTGACGATCAACACGGTCAATCGTTAAGTCTTTTGGTTTACATATTCTGTAAGAAACTGTCCAAAGAAGTTTATCAATTCCTTAACTTGTTGCAAAATCCGAACCCTGGAGTTTGGTTATTTTCACATAATTGTTTACAAACTACTCATTTAAACCGCTTGACATC
This sequence comes from Bidens hawaiensis, assembly GCF_021521415.1. Classification (NCBI taxonomy): domain Eukaryota; kingdom Viridiplantae; phylum Streptophyta; class Magnoliopsida; order Asterales; family Asteraceae; genus Bidens; species Bidens hawaiensis. The sequence continues at coordinate 319,258 of NW_027491889.1, read as the reverse complement.
GTCTGTCCACTTTTAAGTATTTTTATAATAGAAATTGAGTTCCACTTGCACTTTCCACTGATTCTCTGTGGATTCGACACCTTACTTTCCCTAGCTAGTAAAGGTATTTTACAAATATTTTTGATTGACCTTTCGACATCGATCAAAATGGCGCTGTTGCCGGGGAATCAACGTGCTAAGTGCTAGTTTAGCTTAGTTTTTAATTTTTGTTTTTAATTGTTTCTTCATTGATTTACGCTTAGTATTTGTGTGTCTTATGTGTGTAGGTAACTCAAGATGACGTGGAGTTGGGTCTATGACCCACATGAAGGATATAAGGCCGTGGAGGACGATGACTCGTACCATACACATTCATATCATGGCCCACCTTCACCAAAATCTCAAGGCTTCTACGAGTCAGATAACCAAAGGAGCTTCAACTAACAGGGTCTTAACATGCGTTCTCAATCTCAAAAGAGAATTAATTGTTACCAGTTTGAGGATGATTCGGAGTATAATAGTGATGGGTCTGATATGCCAAGTTTTGTAAGTTATCAAGAGGAGGAGGACTAGTACTACCATGAACATCATCAACCAATATACGAGGATGACCCTCAATATTATAATCATGGTGGTACATATCAAAGAAATTATCAGCAAGATCAAGAAGATTCCTCAGGTAACAAAGAAGTGTCTTGGAAAGACTGAAAAAGATGAAGAGAGATCAAGAAGCTCACAATCAGGATTTAAATCAGAGGTTAGAACTCCAGGAAACATTTAATACTGCTCAAGATAAACTGGTGAGTCAACTATTAGAAGAGGTAGCTCAAATTGAACGAGAAAAAGAAAAGTTGGCTAGTGGTGCCATGGTTGATGAGGAAGTGACAGAAGAGGATCTTGATCAATCAGAGAATGAAGTTGAGGATGTGGTTGTGGAGACTAATACCACACCAATTCCCCCGGTTACTAAAGAGCCATTGAATGCAACGGTTATAGTTGCTGATGATGAAGTTGAAGGAGATGATCCAGAATTGTTGGAGCATAGAAATGAATGCCTAGACCCGGATGAAGAGATATTAGTAGAAGAAGTAGAGACTAAGATAGTTTCAGATTATCATGATAATCCTCCATTACACATTATTCATATTGACAAAGTCGAGGATAATGATTTGAACTCAAATAAAAAGAAGGTGAAGGTGAAGAATAGTGGGGAAAGTATTAAGAAATGGGCCCATATTGGATCTGGTTCTTCTGATGTGTCCACCACAAGAAAGAAGGTAAACTACCTCAACTACCGAGCATACACTGGAAACTCGGTGGGAAAATGCTCGGTTTCGGCCCCGATCAGTATTTGATATTTCGAAGATAAGAAATAATGTGCGGGCTCGACGTGTTCACTACCGAGCATATGCTGGAAATTCTAAAGGTAAATATGCGTTCAAACCGGCCCGCTTTGGTTTATCGAACATGCTGAACATAAAGAAGGAGGCAGAGCCGAGGCGTGTCAACTACCGAGCTTTTATAGGAAACTCAGTTGGTAAATGTTCCATTCGACCACCATAACCGCAAAATGAGGTAACGGTCTGGCTGAAGACCTTAACAAAAACTTAGCGCTAACCGGGAGGCAACCCGACCTTTTTGTTTTGTTTTCTTTATTTTTGGTTTTCTTTTTGCGTGTTACTTTTTGTTTGTGTTTTGTGGTCATAGTGAACCCTAAGTGTGGGGAAGCTCATGGTGGTTGTGTCAACATCCGATGAAGTAGATATTGGCATATCATATTCAAGAAGTGTGGGTCAAAGTTGCAAAAGTACTCATCAGCAGGACCCGTTTGACATAAGAGATTTGAATCAGCTCCATGTGTCTCTCTCTATCTTTTATTTGCTGTTGCCTATTTAATAATTGTGTTATGGGTGGTCGGGTGGCGTGATGAACTTTTGGGTCGTGTGGTTGGTGTTAGTGTCTCTGTTTATGTTTAAAAACTTCATGTGTTTTGTTTAATGGTATGCAAATTTATTTAAATCCGGAGATGGGTAATTGGTTGTCCCTTGAACTGCAATTGGTATGAATATCCCGTGTTTGCATCTATCTTTGAAAATCTGAGTTACATTGAGGGCAATGTAAATCTCAAGTGTGGGGATGGAAAAATATGGAGAAATAAAAATTTTTTTGCCTTAAGAGTAGCTTGATTGTGCGCAAAAGCCGAAATTGTAATTTGTTAATTGTTAGTATTAATGCCAAGTAGAGGTCTTTGGTCATGGTCAATTTTTAAGCTTCTCGAAAGTCTTCCCATTCAAATGTTTTTAAAAAATTAGACAATTAAAATGAACCGTTTAGATGGGGATAACGAGTCATGGGGACAGGTACACATGTTTCATGTCGGCAGCCTAATTCCTCTGGTACGTGTGTAAGATTTGCCTTATATATAATACACATATAATATATAGTATATACACACGTCATTTGAGTGCCATTATAGAGAGTAACCAGTATGTCCATAATATCTAGAACTTGGTTGTCTCATGCATTTCGAGATCTTAATACCACCACCTGTATGGAGAAATAGGACTATAGAAAACCTACTTTATATTGGCCTTACATATAAAAATAAAATAATACTCCCTACCCTACATTATCCCTTAGGAGCCAAGTTTGTGCATTTTCCCTTTCGTTTGTTTAAACCTACATTACAAGCCGTGTTTGCCTTGTCCTTTTATTATTTTAATCCTGTGGATGAAACTCGGTATGTTAAGAGTCGTATTTAAGTTGTTTGTCGAGCATAGTACACAATGTACGTATGTCTTGGGTCAGTTGTTTGTATATATTGATGTTAGTATTAGTAAAAAAAAAAAGAAGAAGAAAAAATAAAAAATAAACAAAATAGAAAAAAAATAGAAAAAAAAGAAAGAAGAAAGTTGGAAAATCAAAGAAAAGCTCAAAAAGAGTCGCTGTTTGAGTTAGTGTCGTTTGTAAATAATAGTTAATGAGTTTGTTTGTTCGTTTGTTTGTTGGTGTCAATAAATTGGGTTTCTTCCACCATAAGTCACTAAATAAATCCACTTCCGCACCCTAACCTAAGCCACAACAAAACCCTTAGTTCTTTACTCTATGCAACCGGTGGGTAATGGGTGGAGATATGACTTGCTACCAAGCTTATTACATTGTGTTCATACTTGGTATTGAGGGCAGAGAGATACTAACACATTTTTTGCTGGTCCAGATATTAAACCGAGAGGAGAGATGTTATATTATAAGGGGTATGAACATGTGTGCCTTAACCGGAAACAAAGTACACTCGTTTGGGCGGTTTCATAGTTTTAAAATGTATCATTAAATTATTTGGTGGGTTATCAACCTTGACAATGTCAGTTCTTGGGAATTGGGTATGACCTTATACCTCACTAGTATTAATATTGATAATTGATGAACCGTCGATCGAGGTGTATGTGTTGCATGAGAGTTTGATTGTGGGCAAGCAAATGATAAGTGTGGGGATGTGATGTGTGGGTAAAAGTACACGCCTTAAGTGTTTTATATTGTGTGTTTTACTTGTTTATATGTATCGAACACAAATACTTTGATAGGTTTTATGTTTACAGGTGTGCGGAGCTTAATGGAGCTTATTGGAGCTTAAAGAAGCTAACTTGGAGCATTCATGATGGAGTGGAAATGAAAGTGATGATCTATGAGATGATAGAGAATTGAAATACGAAGACGTGGCCGCAAACGGGGAGGAAAACGGAGTTGAAACGAAGATTCTATGAAGGAAACAATGTTTTGGCCTAGCAGACCGTAAAGTAGATTGACCAAACCGTAGCTTACGGTCTGACCGTAGCTTATGGTGGCCAGACCGTAGCTTACGGTCTGGTCTGACGAAAAAAGAGATTTTGGTGATTTTTCTTCCATATTTAAGGCCCAAAAACCCTAATATCGATATTATTCAATAACCATCAGTTTTGGGACTTCTTGGAGGCTATCTTACACCACCAACACTCATCCTAATCATACAATTGATCAATGAACACCATCTCCAACATCATAATCAAGAGCATGAAGATCAAGATGCAAGGCTAAAGGCTTCATAGCCATCTCCGGGTGTAGGGTTGAGTTGCATGTTAGGTTTTGTTTATTCTAAACTTTAACTTTGGATTTGTGATTGATCAGTCGTTCGGTTGATCAATTGTTTGTGTTTGATTATGTGCTTCAACGGTTTTAATTAATTGATTACTTAATTTTTTATCAGTTAATTGATTTGTGGTCATCATTGATTTTACCTTTTGCACTTAGTTTAATATAGATTAGTTACAAAGCTACTTAGTAACACATTTTCCACAAACTCCTTGTGTTCGACACCCGCTTATCACTATCTAATTAGTTATAATCGGTTTATGTTTACGAATTTGTGTTGGTTCACAGCTGTAATGTGCCGGTTTTTTTGATTATACATATGATAATTTGTTATATTTTGGCATTGACGGGTTTATTTCTTTTATTTAGTCTCGATGTCGTAACTTGATACATATTGACTTCGCGCCAATTTGCAGCGACTTTGTCGTTGAACATTTTTACATATGTTTTTTATTGGATTTAACGAGACGCGAGTTCTACATCCTAGTTATTAAAGAAGAAAATAATAAAAGATTGAAAGTATCATAAAAAAAACGCCCAGAGTGTCCGTACAAACATAACATCCCTCCAGCTCCCCCACAGTCCAGTGTATCGGCGGAGCCTCCAATACTGTCTTGTCTGTCTGTAATCTGTATACTCTACCAACCAACCAACCAACCAACCCCTTTGATTCATTCATCGTCTAAGTTAGATCTCCTCTCTCTGCTGCTGCAATATGCAGACATCGGCCTTCACTCTCACCGACTCCATTCCAAATCTCAAGCCGCCTCCTCACAATCGAAGCACTTATTATTATTATTATTATTATTATTATTATTATTATTACATTCCTTCACTTTCCAAGTCAATTCAATAATGCTCGCGAACTATGCTGGCTTTCAACTCCTTCTCCTCTTCCTCAATCCGATGATGGCTTCCTGGTTAAAGCCGCCGACAGCAGCAGTGCTGACGACGTGGAGGCTGACAAGTCCAAGAAGCTTCTGCTAGACACCCTAGTGCTTGGATCCTTGTTCGGCCTTTGGTACCTCTTTAATATCTACTTCAACATCTATAACAAACAGGTTTGGTTTTCCTCTCTCTTCTTCACCACGTATTATACAGTACAATACAATACATGCTTCTTTCGCATACATACATACTGCTTCACCTGCCAAATCCTATGTCTTTAACACAACTATCAATCAGAATTACCCGAGTACAATTGCGTTGTTGAACTTTCTGACATGTGTGCAGGTTCTGAAGGTTTTTCCAAATCCGATAACTGTCACTACAGTTCAGTTTGCAGTTGGGAGTGTGATTGTCTTATTCATGTGGACGCTCAATCTTCACAAACGACCCAAAATCAGTGCCTCACAGGTACTTTAATGTTATGAATGAATGAAATTGATGTTATGTACTGATTACTTGTAACTTGCAGCTTCTAGCAATCCTGCCATTGGCTCTGGTGCACACATTAGGCAATCTTTTCACAAACATGAGTCTTGGAAAAGTTGCTGTTTCATTTACTCACACAATCAAAGCTATGGAACCCTTTTTCTCCGTAGTACTGTCTGCTATGTTCCTAGGAGAGGTATTGTTATTATTATAATAATTTCATACTGCTCTCAGGCTTATCATCTTACTTGCAGATGCCTACACCATGGGTGGTTGCTTCCCTTTTACCCATTACTGGTGGAGTGGCCCTTGCATCAATGACCGAGGCCTCATTCAACTGGTATAACTATCTTTTTTAGTCTTTTAGTGACACATGTTTCTTATTTATGATCTAAACATTGCATTTGGTCAACAGGGCTGGGTTTTGGAGCGCGATGGCATCCAATGTGTCAAACCAATCACGTAATGTTCTCAGCAAGAAATTTATGGTTAAGAAAGAGGTATCTTTAGCTAACCTTTTTTTGTATTTTTGTTTTTGATGGTGTGGAGTTATTTGTATGTTATGCACTCACATTTTCGTGATTGCAGGAATCATTGGATAATATTACACTCTTCTCGTTTATAACAATCATGTCATTTTTCTTGTTGGCCCCTGTTACTCTCTTAACTGAAGGAGTTAGGTTTACCCCTGCATATCTTCAGTCTGCTGTGAGTGTTACACACTTTCTAGCATATATTATTGCAAATAATCATTTTTGGTGATCGTTTTTTGTAATTTTATTTAATCTTTTAGGGATTGAATGTTCAACAAGTGTACGTTAGATCTCTCCTTGCTGCAATCTGTTTCCATGCTTATCAGCAGGTAATCTTTAAATCTTATGTCTTGATTGTAATTACATCAAAACTAGTATTTTAAAGAAATTGTAATCAAATAGAAATTAACGGTACAGATTTTGAAACACTGCAATGCTAAGATTTATATGTTGGGCAGGTTTCATATATGATTTTGCAAAGGGTGTCTCCAGTTACACATTCTGTTGGCAACTGTGTGAAACGTGTGGTGGTGATTGTGACATCTGTTCTGTTTTTCCGAACACCTGTTTCACCCATCAATTCCATAGGTAAGTTTCAATGTTTTGACATATTATGAAAACGTGTATCTTACATTATTTCTTGAGGTAATTTCAAGTCGTTTATAGATTAATGGGTTTGATTCAGCTTACTATTGACCTTTAACATGTCAAATGTTTAAATTAAAACGTTTAGCTATACTTGAAATGGGTCAAAATTTTGAAAAAAGGTTCACAAGTCAACCTGACTCAGCCCAAAATGTTTAAAGCTAAAACAATTAGCTATACTTGGTATGGGTCAAAATTTGGGAAAAGGTTCATGGGTCAGCCTACTAAGCCCAACCCAACGCGTGTAAGACAAAAACATTTAGCTATACTTGAAATGGGTCAAAGTTTGGGGAAAGGTTCATGGGCCAACCCCACCCAAAAGCATGGACTAAAACATTTAGCTATACTTGAAATGGGTCAAAATTTGGGAAAAGGTTCACGGGTAAACCTGGCACGACATGTGTATAACTAAAACGGTTATCTATACTTGAAGTGGATCAAAATCTGGGAAAAGGTTAATGGGTTAACCTACTCTGCCTGGAATGTGTAATACTAAAGTGTTGAACTATACTTGAAATGGGCCAAAATTTGGGGAAAGGTTCATGGGTTAACCTGACCCAGCCGGGAATGTGTAAAACCAAAAAAATTAGCTAAACTTGAAACGGGCCAAAATATGGGAAATGATTCATGGGTCAATCTGGCTCGAACATTTTGATGTTTACTGAAATTACAACCAGGCAATTTTCTCGCCCGTTTTCCATTTTCAAGTATTTGATCAGTAATTTTTATTTTCAGGCACGGGAGTGGCCCTTGCGGGAGTATTCCTTTACTCGCAGGTGAAGCGTATAAAGCCCAAGAAAGCTTGAAGTTGTTTCAGAATCTTGTAAGATTATGTTGCGCCATTAGATAATATTCATGTTGGCTTTGGAGACACTCTGGTTCTATCTGATTGCGGGTTTCGATTAATTTGTCTATTTTTTCCCCTTTTTTGCATAGCTTTCTGTTATCTTTATGGAGTTCATTGTCATTAGTGATGCATGATCCTTCATCTGGTACAAACAAATCGGATTTGCATTTAGAAAGTGGGTTGAAAAACACGCTTTGGGCCCAGCTTGTTGAATTTTGTTTTGGTTAGTTTGCCACAATGTCATAATGTACTAGTTGAAACAGCTTAAGCTCGTATAAATCAAGATCATTCAAGCCCAATAGGAACGAGTCAAAGGGGCTGAATACGGGTTAAAAGATGTGTTCTTTCGACGACCATATTCTATATCTTTTGAATCATTTTTGGCAATTAATTTTATTAAGTGCAAACTGTATATACATTTTCATGAAATTAATAGCTGACTTCGGATAAATTAGTAAGTAAACTTAAAACTATCGTCTAATATTTTAATGGGTTTATAAGGTTTTTGAACTAAAGTAATTACACTTCAAAAATTAATGTAATAATAATTAATTTAGTGTTAACATAATTAGTCTATGCGTACGCTTCTTAAATTATAGATCATTTATATTTGATTCAGTCATTTCAAGATCGTATCAAATGAAAATTTATGCGTACTCTCACATTAGAGATCATTCATAAATGATTCAATCACTTAGAAATCGTATCAAATGAAAATTTAGTTCAAAAAAGAAAAAGATAAACATGACAAACACATTCATGTAAATTTAAAAACATGGAACTAGTAAATTTCACTTAATTGTGAAATTCTCACCTGTCAATTGTCAGTTTTGCATCAATTTATTCTTGATTCTAACTCCGCAATTGAACCCGAGAGTGTTCATAGTTAACAAGACCATTCAGATAACATTCTAGTCTCCATCCCTAACTTTAACTAAAAACACTTTTTAAATATATATTTTATGATTATAAAATTCTTTCACGTCTCATTCTTCATATCTATTCCTATTCATTTTAACAGTATTTTTTTTAAATTATTTTTTCCTTTCTTACAAAAAAATAAAAGATACGAAAGATGAATAGTAGCTTCAAATATGAGACACTACTTTGATTTTCTCTAGAAATATGGAGATGTGAAAATGAGTTGAGATGGTAGTTAAAGTTCAACATATTTAACAAATTTATAATTTCCATCTTCATAATCAATTTAAAATTTTCACCATCTTACTTCTCTACAAAAGTTCACTTTTTGCTTATACACAAATGAAAAGGCATTGGCATTATTTAATTATAAATTAGATTATTTTTCCTGCCCATACATACACATACAACAATATAAAGACACTAAAGAAAATACACAACTCTTACAAACACCATTTAAATTGCAAAATTCTCACGAGGAAGAACCTTTCCTAATCTCACCAAGATTAGATGGACCAGGACTTAGTGTTTGCTTGATTTCTAGCCCTTTTCCAGGCGATCTGAGCCTCATATCGATCCTTAGTTCATGCAAATGTGGACTATAAGCCTGTTGTGGCACACGTGGGCTATATGAAGGATGCATGTCTCGTGGGGTTTGAGTTGAACTTGTTAATTTTGGACTATTAGTATGGCGGATCTCTCCTCGGCTTCTGGTTATAACTCCATCAAGTACCTCCCCACTATCAATATGAGATGTTCTTGAATGAACATCCTCATCCTACAAGTGCATACATATGAAAGATATATATATATATATATATATATATATATATATATCAGTGATTGTGAATTATTTATTTTCAATTAATATATTTACAATACCTATTATTATAATATATGAAATTATGATAAAAATAACTAAATAGTATATATTATGTCATATATAAAAACTATAAATAAATAATATCTAAAAAATAATCAAATGTCTAAAACTTAATTACTGGTAATAAACGAGCCAAGCTCAAGCTAGAAACTTGAAAAAGCGGGCTCGGGCTCGGCTGGGTTCTGCTAGAAGGTAATTGGACGCTCACCACGCATAATGTATTTTTCTTTAATTTTCGCAATATATTCAGAAAGAGAAACTTGACTCACAGCAAATGCCATATTATAAGTTGTGGAAGGTGCTTCTTCATACTCAGCAGCATCTAAATCTTGAAGATGAGCACTTTTGAAAAACTTGGGAAGCAAATATTGTCTTCCGGGAACAAGAAGCATGATCAAAAGTGGAAAAAGAACACTTGCGATCAGGATCCACGTTATCCCGAAACAAGCAAGCAAGTAAACAGTTTGGAAAACTGTGAAAAATGCAATCGTCTTGAAAGGCACGGTTTCTACAAATGTAGCATGATTCTCTTCCAGAACCCTAATTAAAATAAAAGTAACAAAATATTAATAACAGAAAATATAAATCATCTGATCAACCAGGTCAAATAAAAAAAGTTACCCAAAAGTCTAAACTCTCTAAATAACTTTATTCAAAATTAAGATTGTTACTAAAAAAAGAAATAAAATAACTTTTCTAATCATACCTGACACACTAAACATTTAAAAAAGTTTCACCAAAAAATGTTTTGGCTACGAGGCCAGTTTCCGTCATGACGCGAAAATAATTAGGTTTTGGTTCGCATATCTAACCCGTTTAAATAACGAGTCATGTTCAGGTTGACCTGTTTAATTCAACGGGTCGTGTTTGGATTGACCTGATAACCCGTTTAGTTAACAACTCGGCCCGCCAACCTGTTTTGTTAAACATGTCGTCCTACTAACCCATTTCATTTAACATATTTTTTACAACCCACCCAACGTGATTAACACGTTTACAACTCATTTATTACCTGCGAACTCGTTTTGACACGTTTGGATAAACGGGCCATGTTCAAATTACATGATTTTAAGTGTGTGCAAGTTAGGGTTGATGTTTTCGACACAAATAAAAGTAGGGAAAATAATAATATTCTCTCTCGAAACTTACTTGTATCTTCGGCTCGGAGCGGTGAAAAGTAATAATATTCTCTCCCAAAACTGGTTACCAGGCAAGCTTTCGATTGCCATAAACGCAAAATATCCCCAAAGAACCGAAGTGGGAATCTTTTTAAGAGCAGGCATTGCGGAAACACAACCGCCAACCATTAATGCTTGTAACAGATTACTCAACCGTTGTTCTTTCACTTCAATGTTCAACAAATCATCGACATCTTTATTAACATCAAACACGGTTTCATCAACAGGTGCATCAATGTAACCATCAGCAGATGCTTGTTGGATAGTTGATTCTTTCAGTTCTTTTAGTCCCTGTATAAAAGATGATTATTTGATTAAAATATAGAAAAATGAAATTTAAATAGATTGATTTTATTTAGTTACGTACCACAGTTGACGGGTTTTGATAAACAAGTGGAGTCTGCATTTCGTTGTATGCCTGTTGCATGTTTCGGTATAAATCACCCAAGTTTGAGTTTGCGTGTATGCTTCTTCGGGCTGTAGATACGAGTTTGTTTCGTAGAAGCTGTTTAAAAAATGCAAAAGTTTTAACTTTATATTACACGCATGAATAGCAAAGGATTTGATATTTAAGAAAAAGGATGAAAATGATGCTATTTTTGAATCATTGGCATCAAACGTTGACTATTGATGTCGGTCATTATCAGTGACACAGTCATACAGGCCGTAACATTTCTTTAATTAATTTTTTTTAAAGAAACTTTTTTTTTTTAATAAAACTAAACAAATATTAATATAAACGAATACAAAGGTAATATTATTTAAAACAGCTGCAAAGTGATTTCTATACATCAAATCATTTGGAAGCCATGAGGGCAATATGACCCCACACAGCTGTATGATGTGATAGGGAGTGTGGTGTACCAAACTACCAATAACATCAACCTAAGGAAAATAATATCTTTGTTTTAATAAATATTAAATAAGTATACCTGATGTTTCAAGGTGGCTAAGCTCTTTGTGTGCATTGGAGATTGTGGAATAACTCCATTGGCAGGAGGAATGCCAATAAGCCCACATAGTAAGGTCTATTCAACAAAAAATACATACATAAATGAACAAATGAACTACAAAAAGATGTAGAAGTAAATTCTCATGAAGAAATGAACAATCATTTACCAAAAAACCTAAAAGAAGAAGGTCATAATGATACGAAGGCGGTTTTTTCAAATTGAACTCTTTTTGTTGTGCAAGTTGAGACGCAACACTATGATCAAAATAGTAAAGAACAGCAATCATGGTGGCGGGAACAAACGCCCCAATAATATACACAAGCGGGACGTTCAACATATCCTGCAAGAAACATGATATTGAAGAATTTACGGATTAAAAAACAGGTTCATGTTCAATATTCATGGAAATCGTAAGTATGAATAAAGTAATTAACCACCTTTGCAACGGTCCAATTTGTATAAGCACCCGGAGACCATGGATTTGGACTAAAAAGTCGCCTCGGGATTCCTTGTGGGACACTATTGGTTGGTATGTATGACACACCAGTCCAAACAACCACCATAAGCGGGACCCCGTAATCCGCTATGAATCCCCTTAGCCACCCTTGAAACAAGAATCAAAACAACGAAAGGGTTTACTTTATTAACATCAACATTAGCTAGCATAAGTTTTTGCCTTCGTTTTAAAGGGTGTTTGGACTTGCAATAATCAGTTCTTAGTGTTCTGATTATTTATTAGTTTTTGATAACAAGTTTGATAACAGCCACCACACAAGTGAGTAGCTAAGAGTAAAAATGTAAGGTACACAATAATAAGCAAGCGTCACACTAAAGTAACTAAAAGGTTTTTTTGTTCCTTTGAAGTCACCCAACTTTCATCAGTTGTTCAATCTTGTGAAAATTTTCTATAAATGTTAAGTATTTTAAATTAAATCAGGAAAATTAATCTGGTGAACTTTTTTTCTCTTATCTATTGCCCCGTACTTCAAATTAATTTAAAGAAAACAATCACTAAATAATAAGGATTCATATATCCATTTAGGCCACTTAATTATAAAATAATTTTAACATTTATAAAAAATTTCACAACATTGATGCCTGATGAAAGTTGAGTGACTTTTAACACTTGAAAAACGTGGTTACTACAGAGTGAAGTTTTCCCAAATAAAAATTTCCTATTTTACAAGACATCTCACTTTTTATTTCACATAAAAATATCATTGTTGGTTGTTTATTCATTAAATTACCAAATAAGTTGAAGTTGCCAAACACTCAAATATCTAATTATCTTTGATTATTATTGCAGCTTCAAACAAAAGCACACCCATACACTATAACAACCTGTTTTATTAAAGCTAATTATAGATATAGATTATATGTTATAACATGACCCCCCCCCCCAAAGCCCAAAGGTGAAACACTAACCTGTTCCATAACGCCACGATCTTGCTTTACGACTTTTTAAAGAAGTAAGAAGAAGTCCAAATGATAAAACCAGTGCAAACATTCCGTTTGCAAAACGCCATGAAGATTGCAATGCAAGTTGATTGGGATTTTCACTTTTTGGTATACCAAATTCGTCAACAACTCCCTATGTACTATGTAATGAGTATTATGTTAAACCACTAATAGTTTAGTAAACTTAAGTTGAACTTAAAGACAATGTAACTCACTTTGATAGCTTGTTGCATGAAGAGCATTGCAATTAAAAGACCAAATAATTCACCGGCTACCCGTGTGAATCTATTGATGATTGAGCAAGCACCCAAAATAGATAGCAAGATCAATAGAAAAGCCGTCCACACACAAACCCTGTTATCATTAATACAAGAATAACTTTCTTAAATATTAAACCTCATTTGAACCAGCTGGTTATCAGTTGGACCAGTGAACCGGACGGATGGTCAGACTGGAATTCCAAAAGTAAAAGATTTTTTTCCCCTTCAAAATTTCATTTTATGAGACATTTATTACTCGAGATTCAATAATTTGTATATCTTTAAGTCTTAATATTTTATTAAAACTGCGAATACACACCAAAACATATAATATTCCCACAGTTTGTTTAGTGTTAGATATATATATATATATATATATATATATATAGGATTGATTTCTTTTGAGAACCTCTTTGAGTTTTAAGAACTCGAAAGAACTCAGCGTAACAATTTATTTTTTTTAATTTTGTTTACACATGTGTAATACGTAAGTGTAAGTAACGTAAAAAAAATTACAGTATTTTTTTACACACCGAATAGACTTATTACGCATGTGTAACTAACATTTAAACTTGTGTAATCATCAAGAATATTTATTCTCTCTCCTGATTCATTTTTTAATCAGATTTATTTTCAGCCACATATTTCATATCATTTAATTAAATGTGTGGTTCATATTGAGTTCTTAAAGTTCTTACAACTCATCAAGTTCTCAAAAGATCTCTCCCATATATATACATATATATATAAACAATTTTAACCTTTGTATTACTTAGAATGTCATCTGGTTCTTAAATCCAGTCAGCCAGTCCAACCAGTGAAGCGACAAGGCGACGGTAGTAGTCTTGTCCAGTACTAAAATATTGTTCCCGGGCACATTTTTTACCATTCTAATTCTTATTTACTTTTAACACCCTAGAAATATATAAAACTAAATAACTAATGGACTACTATGTCACCCAAGGTATACAAAAACTAAATAATATTGTTTATGCAATCATATTTGAAAGACTATTTACTTGTAAAAAGCAGACAAGATTTTCAGGTTGACCCAAACCGACCCAATCAGTTACTTGACCTAGCCAAGAGTGTTCAGAAAAATACCATGCGGTCCAGGCTAAGAAAAGAGGTTTTCCTAAGTCCTTTTGATCCTTAGCAAACTTGTACATAAACGTATACATTAACACGGTTGGTTCAGCAACACCTAATATAAGAAGCGGTTGCCCTCCAACTATAGAGTGAATAATGCCACAAAGTGCAGTTGAGGCTAGAGTTTGGACTGCAGTTAGACTTCCATCTGTACCAAATAAGCATTAAAAAGTAAAACCAACTTTCAGCCTAATTTATATATTATAAGTGAGAATATGAATCTTAAAACTTTTAAAGTTTCTAACCGGTATCTCTTTCTAGTTGCTCCCCAAAAGATATAACCGGTATTGCTGATGCAAAGAATATATATGTCGTTGGAGCCAGAATCCTGAAAAAAAACGAAATCGTGTAATGAAAAACATAATAACACTATTTTCTTTGAGCAAATTGAAGAGCAGAATAAAACAAACAAGGACACACTATCTAGAAAATACTAATGTATGATGTTTTTAATTGACAAAGTAATGACTTATTTGACCACTCACAAAGTCATATATCACGTATGATGTTTTTAGCTGACAAAGAAATAACTAATGTGACTGCTAATAAAGTCATAGGACCCGTATGATGTTTTTAACTGACAAAGAAATGACTGATTTGACCACTTACAAAGTCATACAGTCCTGTATGACCATTTTTCGCCCTATCATACAGCCCGTATGATGTTTTTAGTTAGCAAGATATTACTCACCGACAAAGTCATACGACCCATACGTTGTTTTTAACTTACAAAAGAAATGATTGATGTGACCACTGTCAAAGTCAAATGGCCCATTTGATTCTTTTAATGGACACATAATATGATGTTTTAACTACCAAGAAATTACTCACTGACAAAGTCACATGGCCCGTATGTTGTTTTTAACTGACAAAAGATATGATTGATGTGACCACTACGACCCATATGATGCTTTTAATGGACACGTAAATGAGTAATTTGAGTATTTGACCACTCACAGGGTTTGTTATAAAGCTCGTATGATGTTTTTAACTGACAAAGAAATGACTAATGTGACCACCGACAAAGTCATACGGCCCATATGATGTTTTTAAGTGACAAACAAATGACTGATTTGCGCAGTTATAAAGTCATACATCCCTGTATTGCCTTTTTTCACCCTATCGTACAGCCCGTATGATGCAGCAAACTCTGGCGTGCATAGTTAATTTGACATCATACAGGTTGTGAGTGATAGTTGTATAGCGGGATCATAATTGAATGGCAAGTCCAAGGATCAAAAGAATCACAAACCTGAAACCAGCCCGTATGCTACCTGTCCAGTCCTGTTTGTAGCAGAGTAATCTTCCTTTGAGATCATTACTAATCCCACGAAAGGGGACGAATGTTTCTTCCATAAATATGAGGTATCTTGGTTGTATACTTACTTATACAACCCTTTATGTAGTATATGATGAATGAAGGATATTATAACAACAATTGTAGTAGTATATATGTGTAGAAATTCAAGGAATTTTGTTTACATCATTAGAAGAGTTAATATCGAAATAGTTATTATATCGAGTCATTTATATAAGGATCCCCATAAGATCAATGACTAATATCTACAGTTGCTGATCATTACATCTCAGGAGATCGGTAAACTGTTAATAATCAAAGAATCGAGTAATGAAGTCCCTACTTAAACTCCATCATACTCGGTTGCGAAAAATACTAACGAAACGAGTTCATTGTTAACTAATAACTTGATAAGTTAACGAAACAACAAAGTAGCCTCCATGGATCGATCAATTAACGGTTGACTTGATCAAAATAAACCATTTTTTTGTTAGAAGAAAAGCAAAGGAATTTGGTCGAACAGGTGGTGTGCGTGCAGAACAATTACATGATTCAAGCGTTGAAATTAAGTTGAAGATCTGTTGGAATGAAGAAAAGAAAAGAGATTGAAACGTTAACGAGGAGCCATTGAAGGAAATGGGTAGGAGGAGGTGATTAGGGGAAAATGTGAATGAATGAGAGAGAAAGAGAAAGAGAAAGAGAGATTGGTGTGTGAATGATATGATGAGCAAACAACAAGATATAAATAAGCAAGCAGTTGGTGATGCATATATATAATTTATTTAAGAAAGAGAGAGTGTAAAAGGATATGATATGGGTTAGGGTTAAAAAGTAGTAGTAGCATTGTGTCATGCTTGCATTGGAGAGTAACAGTAACAGTGAGCAGACAAACAATGGCGATTGATAAATTGATTGGGGAAGAAAGTGGGAGGTCAAAATCACTGATGATGATGATGATGATGCAACCCAACCCAAGCGAAAGAGTTTTGAATTTCGATTATTATATAAATAGCCTAATAATCCAAACCGCCAAATTAGATAATAACCTAAAAACCATTTCAAATGCCAATGCGGTGTAGTGCTAAGAAGTTTGGATTTTTCGATGGAGATCCAAGTTTAAATCTTACTAACAACGTTTTAGAGGGGGTATGGCTTGCTCAATGAAGAAAGACTGAGATTTTTGTAATCTCCAGTTCGATCATGAGGGTATACGGGTTTTGCCACCGGAGGGCATTCGGACATGTGGGTTTTCCCCAGAACTGAAGATAACTTGAAGACGCTTAAGGGCTCCGTACGACTAGGTTAGGCCAGCTGACGGTGACCTTTTGTCATTGGGTCACCCCGCATGGAGTACCTAGGCAATTCTATGTTTGTTGGTCGTTAAAAAAATATTGTTATTTTTTATTTTAATTTTTTTAAAACTAAAAATAGCATTATTATACAAATAATTAAAACAATCAATCATATCAATCATTCATACCAAGTGGAATCCCGCCAATAGCAAAGCTATAAGTAGGGTATGGGGAGGGTGGGATGTAGGCACATCGTACCTCTATCCAAAGGGATAAAGAGGTGGCTTCCAAAAAGACCCTCAGCTCTAGAAAAACATATGTCAGCAAGAATATAAGAGGGGATCAAAGTTCACAGTCATAAAACTAATAATAGCACATAGTAAAATTAATATAGCTAACACATAACATATATAATATATGACAAGACAGTAGCATAGTGGTGTGTGACTAAAATAAGGTAAATAGCAGCCCTTAAGAAATTCCTTTCTTCCTAAAAAGTCCTTAACTTTAATTCTACGTTTCCAATAATTTCTATCCTCAACCATGTTCTCGGAGAGGTTTAGGTCTAGCAAATCATGCCTAATCCTCTCATTCCAAGTCATTCTAGGTCGGCCTCTACCCTTCCTTCTCTTTATAGTAATGTTTTCTACTGTTCTAACAGGATGCGTCGTCTGTCTTCTCTTCACATGTCCAAACCATCTCAATCTCCACTCTCTTATCTTATCAGATATGTTAGTTACCCCTAATCTCTCTCAAAACACACATCCAGCGTAGTATTCTCATCTCTGCTACCTCCATCTTCCACATTTGAGCCTTCTTGATGGCCCATTAATATGATCCATATAACATTGCAGATCTAACTGTGACCCTATAAAATTTTCCCTTTAGTTTAGTTAGGAATCTCTTGTCGCATAATATGCCTGTGGCTGCTCTCCATCTACACCATCCTACCTGAACTCGATGGGCCACGTCACTGTCTAATTCCCCATCACTCTGAACGAATGATCCTAGATACTTGAACTTCGTTACCTGCGGAACCACTTGCCCTTCAATGGTGATCTGGACGTCGTCATTGTCAATTACCCTACCAAAGTCACAGTGTAAGTACTCCGTCTTCGAGCGGCTAATCCTTAAACCTTTTGTCTCTAAGGTTGTTCGCCACTCCTCTAGCCTCATGTTTAGATCTTGTTTTCTCTCAGTGACTAACACAATATCGTCAGCGAACATCATACACCACGGGAGTGCCTCCTGAATCGACTTTGACAAATCATCCAAGACTACTGCAAAAAGAAACGGACTCAACGCTGACCCTTGGTGAAGGCCTATTTCCACCGGGAAGAAATCAGAATCCCCCACGGGTGCACGGACAGTTGTTGCACTCCTGGTATACATATCCTTAATTATCTCAATATATTTCCTCGGGACCCCTCTACCCTCAAGGCTTTCCCAGATCACTTGGCGTGGCACACTGTCGTACGCCTTTTCTAGGTCAATAAACACCATATGAAGGTCTCGCTTCTTCTTACTATACTTTTCCATCAATATCCTTATAATGTCTATTGCCTCTGTGGTGGAGCGCCCCGGCATGAATCCAAATTGGTTCACCGTAACCGGTGTTTCCCGTCTAAGTCTAATCTCAATCACTCTTTCCCATGGCTTCATAGTATGGCTTAGTAGTTTGATTCCTCGGTAGTTACCACAACATTGGGCATCTCCGTTGTTCTTATAGATAGGGACTACGACGCTGCTTCTCCACTGGTCTGGCATTGAGGATAATATTGAACAAAGTAGTTAACCACATGATTCCTTCTTCTCCTAGACACTTCCACACCTCGATAGGTATGTTGTCTGGGCCAACCGCTTTAGCACTACCCATCCTTCTAAGTGCAGTCTGCACCTCTTCCCATGTAATCTGTCGGCAATAGCAGTTATTCGGTTGTTTTCGTTGAAAGGTTTTGTTGTCATATTCTTCTTGGTAAGCTCTCCCATTGTTAAAAAGGTTGTGGAAGTAGGTCTGCCATCTTAGCTTGATGTCCTGATCCTTAACCAGTACATGCCCATCTGTATCCTTTATAAACTTCACAGGCCCTAGATCTTGCCTTCTACGCTCCCTGGCTTTTGCGATCTTAAACATAGCATGTTCCCCCTCTTTTTTTTCTAAACGTTCATACATCGTTTGTAGGCCGTGTTTTTTGCTTCCGACACCGCCTTTTTCGCCTCTCTCTTGGCCGTTTTGTAAGACTCCCTCAATTCCACTATCTCCTCCTCATTCTTGCACCTCATAAGCTCCCTAAAACTTTTGTGTTTGTCCCTTATCTTGTTTTGTACGACCTCATTCCACCACCAAGACTCCTTATGCCCACCTGTCTTTCCTGTTGTGATCCAGAGGGTCTCCTTTGCTACTTGAATGATCTTTGTTACCATAGCTTCCCATATTTGTGTTGCGTCCCCATTTCTCGTGCCAATATCTGCAGCATGAGTTTATCCTTAAACAATGGAAGATTTTCGTCCTTCAAGTTTCCCCATTGAATTCTAGCTTTACATTTCCCCTCTCGCACGGTCAGCTTATTTTTGAAGCCTATATCTGCCACCAGCAGTCGATGTTGAGACACGACCGTCTCCCCAGGTATGACTTTGCAGTCCCTCCACCATTGTTGATCTCCTCGCCTCATCAGAAGGTAGTCGATTTGTGTGTTGAGTCCGCCGCTACTAAAAGTGATCAAATGTGAATCTTTTTTCTTAAAGTATGAATTTATAATACCTAGGTCGTGGGCCACCGCAAAATCTAGAAGATCTGTGCCGGTCTCATTCCTTACACCAAAACCGAAACCCCCATGTACTAATTGGAAACCATCGTTAGCCTTACCAATGTGTCCATTAAAATCACCTCCTATACAGATCCTCTCTCCCCTAGGTATGCCCCTACCACTGTGTCTAGGCAATCCCAAAGTTCTCTCTTTTCCTGATCTCCTAATCCTACATGAGGCGCATAGACGCAAACTATTGTCACAACTTCCTCTCCTAGTACTAATCTCAACACCATAATTCAGTCATTATGGCTTATCATCTCCACCACACTAGTTTGTAGATCCTTAGCCACTAGGAACCCCACTCCATTCCTAGCTCCATCGGACCCCGAGTACCATAAATTATACCCATTATACTCAGCCCCTCTATGCCCTTTCCACTTAGTCTCCTGGAGGCATGCTATCTGAACCTTACGTCTTTTAAGCACATCTACGAATTCTAACAATTTACTATTTAGTGTTCCTACATTCCAAGAAGCCAAACGCAATATATGCTCCCTATCTTTATCCTTACCTACAACCCTCGTATCAGGACATGGTCTCAAGTAATAGTCATGGCTCCTACGCTCTATGATTGCAACTAATCACACAAACACCGACAATAGAACCCCCAATTAAAAAAGTACAACCACGTATTGCAAGTCAAAGAACACCCACCCACAAAGCGCACCACAACTACGATCCCAAAGGTACTCACAAAGTCCCAAGGTGTGCTAATAAATTATGTGTTTTAGAACTAGTATTGAAATTTAACAACAACAACAACAACAACAGTAGCATCAATAGCAGCAACAGCAGCAGCAGCAGCAACAACAACAACAACAATAGCTGTAATAAGAGGACATAGAAGCGCTTATCTTTATTCCCGTGGACGGAAGAATGGCCGGATACGGTAGTGGTCGTCGGAAATGTCTAATGAAATGGTGATCACCGGGAACGGAAATGCTACCTCACACCGTTAACGACTCTAATGTCCGTAGTTGGATCTTTTCCCTACGCAAGCGGAATAGTATAAATATTGCATTAGCGTCGTCTGGTTTGATCGCATGGCGTGGATAATTCTGACAATGAAAAATCACAAACATATTATAAATATTTACGAGCAGGTTGTGTGTTTAGTTGCTGACACTAATGATTTATGCAACCTTGCTTGTATTTTATGCAAGGGCATATTTATCATTTTATATGTTCTCTAATAGTTAATTTCATAAATGGCTTGTATGATCCGATCATATTGCATGTTTTGCCCATGTATATGAAAGTTTGTAAACTTAGCCAATACATTTATGCAATTAACTCTTTCCCATAAATCTATATTTTTAAAACATGAATGCTAACCAATCCACCAAATTGGCTTTTCGCTTATTCTTTGAAAACAGTACATTTTCGACTACTTATCATCCTTTACAAACTTCCTTTATTAGACCAGGAGTAATTAATCAATGTTAGGCAGTTTTATGTAAATATGAGCAAAGTATATAACCCATCATTTTATGAAAAACCTAATTACAATTATCAATACAACGTACAAATTTACACCTTTTTTACACACACTTAAGAATATCAACTTAAGAACTGAAATAAACTAGTGATTGGCTTTGACTTTCAAGGAGAACTGGAATAACCACAACCTGACCTCATCCTGATCGTAGGTCCCGTCGCCAATAGAACTTAAATTTTCCCCAAAATATTATAAATGGGAATATGGCTCTTCGGAAGTCATGTCATGAAAATTGGGCAAACAGTTCATGTAGGATGGGGAGTTGAACATTTTTCGT
Organism: Bidens hawaiensis; assembly: GCF_021521415.1. Taxonomy (NCBI): domain Eukaryota; kingdom Viridiplantae; phylum Streptophyta; class Magnoliopsida; order Asterales; family Asteraceae; genus Bidens; species Bidens hawaiensis. The sequence goes on along the minus strand of NW_027491889.1, from coordinate 297,779 downwards.
CCCCGTATCCAAACCAGTGGGACTATCAGGGAAGCATCTTCAGATATAGCCGGTCTGAACTGAATGTTATACCTCTTACGAGGACAATGATATTTCTTCTTAGCACATTTCTGTTATTGTAACCCCATGTGGTTCTCCATACACTCTATAAAATCCTAGATTACCCCTGTGTCTTTCATTACCATTTTCGTCTCTAAAACCCCGTAGATTATTAACCATCAGAAGTGGCATACCCCGATCATCAACATAACCATCATCTTGACCATACCAATCACCATTCTGCTCATTCCACTCATCGTTATTTGCATGATCATACCCCCCACCCCATTGTCATCATCATCCGAATACAAATTGTAGGCAATATCATCGTCATTTTGATCTTGATACCTTCAGTTATGAGAACCAGGCGGGTGAGTGGTTAGTTATTTCTGGGTTGTTGTGGTATGCGATTTTGGTTTCGATTATAAGGTGGGTCTTGAAGTATTGGTTGGTCTTGATTGGTGTTGTTTAGTTTAGATGGAGTTTGTGGTCTTTGATTGTGTACGTGTTGATTGGTATTCGGGTCAATTTCAACACGATTGTTGTTGGGGTGAAACATATTGTCTTCAGGTAGCAGGTTTCATTTCTGGCTTTTATTCTAATTTTCCATTACGGTTTCGAGTTTAGACTTTGAATATTTGTGGTGAACTCGATTAATTCTTGCTAACTTCTCAATCCATGGCTCAAAAACCAGTGGTGACTTCCTTCCTAAAAAGCATGTGTGCATTGTCACACCTCGACCAAAGGCGGCGGAACATGCCGAGGTGTAACGATTTCCCATAAGCACATTACACTAATTAAAACGACAATATTTAACAAACTCATTTCATTTCACAACATAAAAAATGTCACATAAAAATATTCATAAAAATAGTCGTAACAAGATATCACAAAATGTAGCAAATCAAATATTGTTCATTTTACTAATATCCTAGAGGTCTTGACAACGTTTTCTCCACAAGCTCGAGTCAACCAAGATGCAAACCTGTAACATTTCATAAAATAAAGTTTATCAACACAAAGGTTGGTAAGCAATTCATAAGTTTGAGCATATAAGTATATAGTAAGAAAAGGCCACAAAACTCATATACTAAACAATAAATAAAAGAAATAACTTGGATAAAAGATAAAATCGCTAATAGAATTACGTTAGTGACACCTAGCAATAAGGGGATGCCAAATAGTCTAGGGTTTTATAGTTATCTTTAATTGCATTACGTTAACGACACCTTGTTATAAGAGGTTGCCAAATAGACTAGGATTTTATAGTTCCGCCAACCAAAAGCGATAAACACATAAGCATATAATCATAGAACACCAAACCGAGCAATTATTTAAGTAAAGTATACAATAACGTTTGTGGTTTAAGATTCAAGTATAAAGCATTTAGTTGAATACGTATGAAATGTCACCCCCAAAACAAAAGATAGAAAACGGGGTATGAAAGTACTCAAATTCAAGTAATAAACTTGAAAGATGATAATTTGGAGATTTGCCAGAACGACAGGTTTAACGAACAATGCCTAAAAGGAAAGAAGTTTCGGATTTAGAAAGGTTGTTTTGAAAGTCTTTAAGTAAAATAAATGTTAAGAAATGTAAACAATTAAAGTTCAAGGTTTAAAATTTAACTATTTACGAATTTATAATAATAACCCTTTAAAGATGTAAGTTTGCTCGAAACCGGGTTAAAGTATCTAACCTTAATATTTACTCAACCTATGTTAAGTAATAAGGTGGGTAAAATGCAAGAATGCAAATCCCTTTGTAATAAAGATACTAAACGGGTTTTAACGAGTGTTCGGGTTGTTGATTGTTTTAGAACCCGAACACTTTCCAAAATATTAAATGTTATGAGATAACTCATAAAAATCCAATAATACTTAACCAAGTATGTAGATCTATTGTTTTATAACTAACAACGTACGTTAAGCGAGTGTTCAGTTTTGTCGGTCCAAACTTTGTTATGAGATCAAGTTGGATCCAACATTTCCATGTACTTAAGAAAATAATTAAAATCAGTTTGTAAACTATTTTTAAAGAAATATACAAGTCTTGATAGCTAAAAACACACTTGTGTGTCTTAAGCGAGTAAAATCGGTATTTGGTTTGGTTCGGTTTCCATCTCACAATAAGTTCATATATGGTTTCCACATGCCAAAATATCCATGAACTTTTATAATAATGTACAAATGAAAATACTTAAGTTTTACAACCAAAAAGTTAACAATAAAGTCTTTAAACAAAAGTTCGGTTTTCGGTTCGGATCTAGTTTCGGTTTAAGACCGAGGTTAGAATCTACAAACCCATAACCATAGTGCTCATAAAAATGCTTTTAGAAACTTAGATCAAACATTAAACATGTTTAAACAATTATTTAACAAAAACAAGAAAACAAAGTTCGGTATACGGTTTGGAGCTAGTTACGGTTAAACCGTGTTTAGACTCTTCAAACCCATAACCATGGAACTTGAAAATAAACTAAAATGAGCAGAAGTTAAGAATGGTTAGTATGTATGAACAAGTTATATAAGTATATATATATCAAGAACACGAAGTCCTCCATGAAGCCTTGCCTTACAAGGTCTGAAACCTTACCGACAGGAATCGGAGAAGCAACTACCAAAGGTAACATGGGGTGTATATTATATATATGTTGTACCACCATATTCAAGTATAATTATGACTATATAAGTTAATTAGAATGAAAGATTAAACACAGTTTGACTTTTGGAAGTCAAACCTTCAAAAACACATAAATAAACAACCTTGAAGCTATGAAGTTTGAGAGAGAATTTGGAGTTGTAGCATGGGAAAATGAAGGGAAATGGTGGTGTATATATAGGGTAATGTTGGTGGTCAAATATGGGTGAGAGTTACAAGAGTTTGCATGCAAAATGGGTCAAGACAAGTCACAAACAAACAATAAATGAGCCGCTGGTCTGCACTACCGTCGCGATACACGACCATAGGAAGTATCTCCCATCGCTTAGCGTGATGGGGTTGGTCATCAGCTTTTCCATACTTTAAAAAATGGCAGAAATGGCCCATGTAGTTCGTTTTAAGTGATTTTTACGCGTTTTAAGGACCAGAAATGATGTTTTCAAGACCCAACAAGTGCAAAACAATATTGTAACATAAAATCCATCATTTTGATTATATCTGAGGTTTCGGTTTACAAAATGGCTCGGTTTACATGATAAAGCGAATACAAACGAGACCCGAAATTGACAAATGTCACAGTATCCCCTACTTTAAGAAATTTCGTCCCGAAATTAAGACGAAGATGATGATGCAAACAAATGTGGATACTTATCTTTCATTGTGTCTTCTTGTTCCCAAGTTAATTCTGCGCCACGCCGTGACTCCCATCGAACTTTGACTAACCGAATACGACTATGCTTGGTTTTCTTCTCGTTTCCATGATCTCAACGGGTCGTTCAACCATGATCATCGACTGATCGACATGTAATTCGCTGAGAGGTATATGGAGATTACCCTCGGCTAAGCACTTTTAAAGATTCGAAACATGAAATGTCGGATGAACACCGGCAAGTTCTTGCAGTAGTTCGAGTCGATAAGCTACCTTCCCAACACGTTCAAGAATTTTGAAATGACCAACGAAACGAGGAGCTAGCTTACCATTCTTTCCGAAACGGACTACCCCCTTACAAGGAGATACTTTTAGAAGGACAAGATCGTCAACATTAAATTCGATCGGTTTTCGCCATTTGTCGGCGTAACTCTTTTGACGACTTCTAGCGGCTAGGAGGCTCTTACGGATTTGATCAATGACTCGTAGCATGTCCTCGAGTGTTTGAATTGTACGATCGGATTGATCGTCCGTTTGGGGATGATAAGCGGTGCTAAGATCGAGACGACTTCCCAAGGCTTCTTGAACTGAACGCTAGAAATGAGAGGTAAAACGAGCATCGCGATCAGAAATGATAGTCAATGGTAAACCGTGTCGGCACACAATTTCCCGAACATAGATTTGAGCAAGCTGCTCGACAGAATACTTTTCGCGGATCGGAATGAAATTAGCAGATTTGTTTAAACGATCGATAATCACCCAAATACTATCGTTGCCTTTTTGGGTGTTGGATAGTTTAGTGATAAAGTCCATAGCAATGTCTTCCAATTTACAAACGGGAATCGGTGGTTGCTCGAGTAGACCAAAAGGTCTTTGATGTTTGGCTTTGACTTTTGATCAAGTAAGTCATTTAGATACAAACAACGCTAACGTCCTTTTTCATACCCGGCCACCAAAAGGTAGCACGAAGATCGAAATACATCTTATCCACACCGGGATAAACGGAATATCGTGAATTGTGAGCTTCGTCGAGTATACATGTACGAAGTTCATCGCGATCGAGAACCCACAAACGATTTAGGAAGTACAAAAGACCATCGGGTTTGGTTTCGAGTTGAAGTTCGGCTCCACATGACATTTCGTCGTACATGTAACCTTCTTCAACGGAGGTACGTTGAGCTTGGAAGATACGAATTTGAAGATCGGTTTGAAGAATAACGCTTAAGAGTAGAACGAATTTAACATTTACCTTTCGACGTAGGACGTCGGCGACAACATTCACTTTACCGGGATGGTAGCGAATCTCGCAATCGTAATCACTAAGTAATTCGGCCCATCGTCGTTGTCTCATGTTGAGATATTTTTGGTCAAAAATATGATGAAGGCTTTTATGATCGGTAAAAACCACACATTTCGTACAATAAAGGTAATGTCCCCAGATTTTGAGAGCGAAAACGATAGCACCAAGTTCGAGATTATGAGTCGTATAGTTCTTCTCGTTGACCTAAAGTTGCCTTGATGCGTAAGCGATGACTTGACGTCGTTGCATGAGAACACAACCAAGGCCTTGACGGGAGGCATCGCAAAATAAAACAAAATCGTCGTTTCCATCGGGAAGGGTTAGAACAGGTGCATTGCAAAGCATGTCCTTGAGAGTACAAAAGGCTTCCTCATGCTTCTAACCCCAATAGAATGGTTTCCCTTTATGAGTAAGGGAGGTAAGAGGCAAGGAAATCTTAGAAAATTTCTGAATGAAACGACGATAATATCCGGCCAAACCGAAGAAGGATCGAATTTCCGTGGGAGTCGTAGGAGTTTTCCAATCCTTAACGGCCTCAATTTTAGCGTGATTAACATGAATACCTTTGTCGTTTACGATATGTCTCAAAAATTGAACTTCCTCGAGCCAAAATTCACATTTGGAGAATTTGGCGTAGAGTTGTTCGTTTCTAAGGAGTTCGTGAATGGAACGCAAATGATGTTCATGTTTTACTTTGGATTTAGAAAAGATAAGGATGTCATCAATAAAGACAATTACGAATTTATCAAGGAATGGTTTGCAAACGCGGTTCATGAGGTCCATAAATACCGCTGGTGCATTTGTTAACCCGAAGGGCATAACCAAAAATTTGAAATGTCCATATCGAGTACGGAAAGCGGTTTAGGAATGTCTTCTTCGCGAACACGCAATTGATTATAACCCGATCGAAGATCGATTTTGGAGAAACAAGTTGCGCCTTGAAGTTGGTCGAATAGGTTGTCGATTCGTGGCAAGGGATAACGATTTTTTATGGTGAGTTTGTTAAGCTCTCGGTGTTCGATGCACATACGAAACGAACCATCCTTCTTTTTCACGAAGAGAACTGGAGCGCCCCAAGGAGAAGAGCTTGGACGAATGAAACCTTTATCGGAAAGTTCTTCGAGTTGGTTTGACAATTCTTGCATTTCCGACAAGGCTAGACGATAAGGAGACTTGGCCACGGGCATTGAGCCGGGCACAAGATCGATTCGGAATTCAATCAGACAAGCGGGTGGAAGACCGGTGACATTGTCGGGAAAGACATCGATGAAATCACGAACAATGGAAATATCTTGGATTTTCCTTTCCTTTTTGTCTTTTGTCACCGCGAGAGCTAGAAACGGAACGTACTTTTGGCGTAAGTACTTTTGCGATTGGGAACATGACATGAGATTAAGACTTCTAGAAGTATCATTCCCAAAGACTTTAAGAATTTTACCGTTGACGAGCGGAATGCGAATGAATTTATCGAAGCAAACAACTTCAGCACGGTGCAAAGATAACCAATCCATGCCTACTATGACATCGAAACTTCCCATTTGCATCGGGATGAGATCGATGGAGAATTTATGATTAGCAAGGATAAGGGTACTATTGCGGACGACAGAGTTGATGGTAATAGAATTGCCATTGGCGACTTCAACGGAAAACGGTCGGGAAAGCTTGGTTCGAGGCATAGGAAGTTTCGATTCAAATTTCAAAGAAATAAAACTTCTATCGGCACCAGTATCAAATAAAATAGAATCCAAATGATGGTTCACCAAAAACATACCGTTCACAACATCGTTTGCCACTTGAGCTTGATTTGCATTCATCATAAAGCTCTCCCTTGATTGTCATGGTTGACTTAAGTTGCTTGTGGTGGAGGTGGAGGTGGTGCTTGTACAGCTTGGATGGGTTGAATGAGTGGTGCATTGAGTTGGGGAAGTTGGGGTTGGTAAGTTTGGACTTGGTAAGCTTGGGTTTGGTAGTATGGTATGGTCACGGTTTGGGCTTGGTTGGCAAAGGTTAATCGAGGGTAATTGTTGCGGAAATGGTTGGGAGCGCCACAATTGAAACAAGCTTAGGGTTGTTGGGGTTGGTTTGGTAGGTAGGGTGCATATCGGTTTTGGGAGTTTGGGGAAAAGTCCTTGATTGGTTTGGTTGGTTAGGTTGGGTTCGTTGTGCGGATCGGCAGGTGGTGTTGAGATGGCCAAGTCAATTACAAATGGTACAATGACGACAAGGCATGTTTGATGGGTGGTGAAGTTGGCAAGTTTTGCATAGCGAGGTGGTACCGATATAGGGTCTTCGAGTTTGGGGTGGAGCTTGGGTTGGTTGTTGAGGTTGGGGTGGGGTAACGGCATAGTTTCGGTAATTGGTCTTGGGTTTCTTGTTGTTGTTGTGACGGGATGAGTTGGAGTAGTTAATGGCTTGAGGTGCGGGTTCAACCTTGGCTTGAGGTACGGTCTCGGGCTTGGATTTCTCGTTTGGCTTCTTGAGGGTTAGGGTACCCGCCTTCACATGATTCTCCGATAGCGCACCGGCTAGAGTGATGGCATCCTCAAGATTCACGGGTTTGCTACTCATGACTGAGTCCCAGATTTGCATCGGTAAACCCCCAATGTATTTTTAAAGCTCACGCTCAGCCGAGGTAACAAATGAGGGACGAGAATGCTCAACTCGTGGAAACAGAGTGAGTAGGCGGCGTTATCACCACTATCTTGCTTGAGGTTCCAAAATTCCTCCTCGAGCTTTTGAAGTTCGTGTTTGGGACATAACTTCTTCATCATAAGCGCCTTTAGGTCGGACCATGGAAGAGCCATAGCCGCTTCCGACCCTTGGAGATGCATAACACTACCCCACCATGTTAGAGCGGTTTTTCTAAACATGCTTGAAGCGAAATTTCTCTTTTTCGCTTCGGGGCACTCGCTGTATCTAAACACATTCTCCATGGATTCGAACCATTGTAACAAGGTAGTCGCACAATTCATACCCAAAATTTGGTTGGTTGGCACTAGTAAATTGCTTGTATGGGTAGGATGTGGGTTTGGGTTCAACGGGTGCAACAACGGGTGGAGGAGGCTGGGTAGCTTGGATTTGGGTTACAAGTTCGGGAATCATAGCGGCCATTTGTTTGACGATAAAAGTGGCCATACGTCGGTTGGAGTTCTTGCGTCGATGACGGCTAACCGGAGGCATGCTAAAAAGATTATAAAGAAATGGGATAAGTTTTGGGTAAAAAGAAATGAATATGAAGATGTATAAAATAAATAAGATGAAGTTTAAATTTTTTTGATTGTGAATCATAGAGTTAGTAAGGAGAAGATGTTAGTGTTAGATAAAATATAAAGTTTTGCATAAAAACAACAAACCGAAAACAAAACGTAAATGATTTTTGAGAGATTAAAGCTTGAAAATTTGAGATTTGAGATTTAGAGAGTCGGAAAATCGTACATGAACCACCATGATTTGATATTCTGACACTAAAAAGTTTTATAAAACACCATATTGGAGTCTAAACATGTGCACGAACCACTGCGACTTTTTCATGTTTTCGATTCAAATAACGATAATAACACAATAAATCGAGATACAACGTCATGTCAAAACACTAGTCCATGTACTACCGTAGTTCTATTGTTTTGACACCGAAAATTTAGGATGGCGACTGGAACGCTCACATTAGACTACTTAAAGTATTGACATGTATAACACGGTTTGTGGCCTAGAAAACGATCACAATTATTTAACAAAAACAAGTAAACAAAGTTCGGTATACGGTTTGGAGCTAGTTACGGTTAAACCGTGTTTAGACTCTTCAAACCCATAACCATGGAACTTGTAAATAAACTAAAATGAGCAGAAGTTAAGAATGGTTAGTATGTACGAACAAGTTATATAAGTATATATATATATATATATATATATATATATATATATATATATATATATATATATATATATATATATATATATATATATATATATATATATATATATATATGAAGAGGTAGGTCCCAGTAGAGCCCAGTTGGACCCGCAAGACTCACCTTGAAGAGGGACGTTTGCGCAAGGACCAACTGGTTCCGCAGGACCCACCATGCTCAGAGATGAAGACCTTACGCGCAGTACGCCAGCTGTTCCCGCAGGGAAAGCCTCCCAATGGTGAAGTATCCCGCCTGTCCCCGCAGCTGCGGATACAAGCCATCAGGGAAGGCTACCCGCACTAATAGCAAGGCTACACGCACAAGGCACTCAATAATTCAGTGTCACCTGAAGGAATGAGCAAGGCGGGAATACTCCCGCCCAAATGAGCCAGTCCGTATGCTTCTGGAAGATCTTTTGTACTATACCTGCCAAGGTATGGACAAAATAGACAAGATCTGACCAAAGCAGCCCATGAACCAATCATAGGGTGACAGCTCACCGACAACAGTACGAGGAGGAGCATGCTCTAGTACTGTTTGTCACTATTAGCCGCTGCCTACTCACCAACCCTTGTCGTGGCACGCACATAGCCTGCAGTTGGTGGAAAGGGAACAGTACACAGCCGGCCTTGTTACTATCAGCCGCTGCCTACCCACCAACCAGCATGGCACGTGCGTAGCCCATAGTTGGTAGAACAGGAATATTATACAGCTGGCTGTACCTGCTTGGAAACCTACCTTCGGCTATAAATACTCCAACACCTTGGAACGGTATGATCATCTGGTATTTTACCTTCACTAGCTATTTCTCTCAATATACACTTATATTCAGAGCAATCTAGTCTGATTCTCACGCCGGAGGGTGGTCACAAGGAGGAACCCCCCCTTCTCAGTGACGAGCTCACGGTGTTTGTTTTGCAGGTCATCTGAAGAACATCCTTCTCTGCCGGACCTAACCCTCGTGGAAAACATCTATTTAACCCCCAGATTATCCGTAATCTGCCCGGGGTCGATTAGTGTTTCTTCATTGGCGCCATCCGTGCATAAAAGCTAGAGCTAATTCAGTTTTTTCAAAATTTCTGAAGAAATGGTTAACGTTACTCCGGTCCCAAGGCCAGTAAGTGACCAGGAAACCCCGGTAACCACAACCCCAGCCACTGGGGGAAACACCGGCGGTTATACAAATTTTACGAACACTACCCCGGTTACCCAAGCCAGGGCAAGTGCAGTAAACAATATTTCACTGGGGTTCGCTGATGCCCAGTTGGAGAAACAGGCGAGGCTCCCTCGCCAAACACTCGATCAAGTCAAGGCGTGGGCCGAAGCACGTCAGAAAGAGTTCCAAGCTGAGTTGGATGAACGCTTGCGTTCACTCCAACAGGCTGACGAATTCGGAAATACTCGACAACAGCTCAACATGAACAGTGAGTGCGAGTACTCGGACAATGATCGGGAGGAATCCGACACCGACGCAAACCCTCGCCACAGGGCGAAAGGGAAGCGTAAGGAAACGGACTTCCAACCAAGAAGGAATTTTGGAGAAACCTTCAAACCAAGGAACGCGGGAGTAAACCTACGTGACTTCTCCAAAACCTTTAGACCAACTGCCGCAAATGCGGGAAAGTCCAAGTTCGCAAGGGACATAGCGGAAGCAATCGCCCCGAGAAGTGCCAAACAGATGTCCAACATCGGCACCTATGATGGTCTATCCGACCCAGACGATCACTTGAACAGGTTCATAGCGGGGGCAACCGTCAGTAACTGGACGGAACCCACGTGGTGTTATATGTTCCAAATGACGCTGGTTGGAGCGGCCAGGGCGTGGTTTGATCGTTTACCAGTCCACCACATCTATGATTGGCGGACTTTCAACAAAAGTTCAGCCATCACTTCAGTCAACAGAGGAAATATACTGAAGAGCAGTGGACGATCCTTAACTGCGTGAGAGAGGAAGATGAATCTTTACTAGACTTCATCACTCGCTTCAACTCCAAAAAGCTGAGTCTGGGCGACATAAGTGAAGATCTTGTTCAAGCCGCTTTCATCCAGGGTGCCGAATACCCAGAGCTTATCCGCACGTTGACGGGTAAGGACGGCATGCCATCCACATGGGATGCCATCATGACGGCGGCCAAGCGCTTTGCCGAGACGGAGAAGCAACTGGGTAGGGACCTTCCCCAGAGTACACATCTCTACACGCAGAGGACCAGAGAAAACAATGTTCGGATCGCCCGGCAGAACAAAAATAGGAAGCTAGGTATTTGGCAGTCAAGGGTAAACTTTGACACCTCATCCAGCTCTCGCCCTCTTATTGGCGGAAGGGATAACACGCACCCTTCAAGCCAAAAACACCGGTGGACGCCACTAACCAAAAGCGTCACGGAGATATTTGCCACCGAAAAGCTCCCATGGCCAAAAGCTCCAATGATCCGGCAACGACCAAATGCGGATCAGAGCAAATTCTGTGACTTCCACGGGACAAAGGGTCACAGTACAGAGGAGTGTACATCCTTGAAGGATATAGTTGAAACATTCGTCAAGGATGGAAGACTTGCACACCTTGTGTCATCAATCAAGAATGGAGGGAGGAATGAGAAACGGTATAAAGGCAATTGACGAAAGCCCGTTGACATCAGCATCCACATGGTTCATACTAACATCACAGGAAGAAAAAGACGAACGACAGAACCATGCGCGTGGAAGGAAGCTGAGGTGCGCTTCCCGCGAGTGCCAGGAGGACCCAGCAAAGAAGGCCCTATCGTCATCAAAAGCCAGCTGGGGCACTACATCACTTCACGCACTCTTGCTGACAACGGCGCCTCGTCAACGGTGATGTACAAGCAGTTCTTCGACAAGCTAGATGACGAAGACAAGGAACGCCTGGAAACGGTCTGCGCCTCGATGGAAGGGTTCGACGGCAGCACAAACACCCCCCTGGGTATCCTATCTTTCCCCGTCACTCTCTCGGACGGAAAACACTCCCGCACAGAAGATGTGGACTTTGTCGTAATGAGGAAGCCACACCACACATACGACATTCTCTTTGGGAGAGACGGGATGGCAAGATTCAACGCCGTGGTATCTTCAGTCCACGGCATGATGGGATGGCCAACAGCTGAGGGTGTAGCGATGATCACCGGCATTCCCCAGGTATGCATCGCATCTGTCTCATCTTAACCCAAACCAAAGATGGCTAAACCAACCATCACCGAACCGGAAGAATGGGCCTTCAACGGCAAATACCCTGACCAGGCCGTTACCATTGGCCCAACAGTCATTGATCCCACGCGCACCTTACTCAAACGCTTACTACTGAAAAATGCTGACATCTTCGCATGGACACCAGCTGACATGACTGGTGTACCTCGAAGTAAGGCAGAACATAAGCTGAAGTGTGACCCGGCTTTTACGCCAGTCATACAAAAGCGCAGAGTAATGGGGGAGGAACAAGCTAACGCGTGTAGAACCCAAGTCAAGGAACTCCTTGACGCGGGCATCGTACGCGTTAGCAGATATCAAACATGGGTTGCAAATCCCGTTATGGTACCGAAGAATAACAAACAATGGCGCATGTGCATAGATTTCAAAGACTTAAACAAAGCATGCCCCAAAGATTGTTATCCGTTACCCGAAATTGATCTTAAGGTAGATTCGTTAGCACCGTTTCGCCTTAAATGCTTCCTGGATGTGTATAAGGGGTATCATCAAATCCACATGGCCGTTGATGATCAGGACAAAACCGCTTTTCGGACGCCCGATGGCACATTTTGTTATCAAATGATGCCATTCGGACTTAAGAATGCCGGGTCCACATATCAACGACTGATGGACAAAGAGTTCATTGCCCAAATTGGGAGGAACTTGGAAGTCTACATGGATGACTTGGTCATCAAAAGCCCTGACGCAGAAGCGATGTTGAAAGACATCGAAGAAACTTTCAACACGCTCAGGAAGATAAACATGAAGCTCAACCCGAGCAAGTGTTCCTTTGGGATGGAAGAAGGGAAGTTCTTAGGGGTCATCGTCACTAAAGATGGCTTCAGAGCGAACCCTGAAAAGGTCGAAGCCATTATCAAAATGGAATCACCTACTACCATCAAGCAAGCTCAGACACTGAATGGACGACTAGTTGCACTTAACCGCTTTTTGGCAAACCATGCAGATAAGTCGTTTCCTTTCGTGTCAACATTGAGGAACTGTTTAAAGAAAACGCACTTCCGCTGGACACCAGAAGCGGAAGCAGCTTTTCAGGAGATTCGGTCACGCTTGATTGAACTTCCAACACTCACAGCACCAGAAGCGGGGGAGGAATTAATCCTATACCTTTCCGCCACAGATAGAGCAACCGGAGCAGTCCTGCTAGCAGAGCGGAAAGGCATCCAGATGCCAATCTACTATGTCAGCCGTGTCCTAACAGACGTAGAAACCCGGTACTCCACCCTAGAAAAATTAGTCTTAGCACTTGTACAAGCTTCACGCAGACTGAGACGATATTTCCAGGGTCACCCAATCACCATTCTCACCAACTTCAAACTCGCAAACGTTCTAGGCAAACCCGAATTATCGGGACGTCTAGCCAAATGGGCAATTGAGTTGGGGGAATATGCGATAAAGTACAAGCCAAGACCAGCTATGAAAGGCCAGGTCCTGGCCGACTTTATTGCAGAAGTCCCCGCTTCACGGGAGACAGAGTGCCAGGAGGATGCTCAACCCTCCCCAGCACAGGACATCAATGATGTCTGGCGACTCTACACTGATGGAGCAGCCAGCAACGAGGGTTCAGGCGCAGGGTTGAAATTAACCAACCCAGCAGGCCAAGAATACACTTACGCTATTCGACTAGACTTTCCAAGTACGAATAACGAAGCCGAGTACGAAGCATTCTTGGCAGGGCTGAGAATTGCGCGTAAAATGGGAGTGAAAAAGTTGGAAGCCCACGTAGATTCCATGTTAGTAGTCAATCAGATAAACGGAACGTACACGGCCGTGAACGACACAATGGCCCTATACCTCGCACAAGCAAAAACCCTTATGCGCGATTTTAATGATTGTAAAGTCATACACGTCAAGCGTAGCGAAAACAAATCTGCGGATGCGTTAAGCAAGCTTGCATCATTAGCCTTCACCCATTTGGGAAAGGACATTCGCATTGAACTCCTTCAAGCGCCATCAGTCCCGCACAAGGAAATTTGTGTCATCCAAACCGGTACAGAAACGTGGATGACACCAATAATAAATTACCTTGCAGCGGGTATACTACCAGAGTCAAGAACACAGGCAAGAAAAATACGTTGTAAAGCATTAAACTATCAACTCATTGATGACATCCTTTACAGACGTAACTTTCTTGGCCCACTCTTAAGATGCGTAGACAACCAAGATGCTGACTACCTCCTAAGGGAAGTTCACGAAGGCATCTGTGGGGTACACGCAGGTCCACGCGCTGTTGTAGCTAAGCTAAACAACGCGGGATACTTTTGGCCGGGGATGCATATGGATGCGCTGGCATACATCAGAAAGTGTAGGTCTTGCCAGCTCTACGCACCCAACACGCATCGCCCGAAGAATGAACTTGTTCCAGTCACCTCTTCATGGCCATTTCAGAAGTGGGCCATCGATGTGACAGGCCCATTTCCTACAGCAGCAAGAAACGTTCAGTTCCTGGTGGTAGCCATCGACTACTTCACCAAGTGGATAGAAGCAAAACCCTTAGCCCAAACAACCGCAAAACATATTAAAAAATTTATTTGAGAATTTATTATTTGTCGTTTTGGACTTCCACAGACTTTGGTGAGTGATAACGGCACCAACTTTGCTGACAAGAAGCTACAAAAGTGGCTGGAAGAAATTCAAATCACCCACACCTTTACCTCAGTGGCACACCCGCAAGGTAACGGTGAGGTGGAAAGAGCAAATAAAAGCATCGTCGAAGGCGTAAAGAAAAGACTCCTGGAACACAGATCCGGCTGGGTAGACGAAGTTCCACACGTCCTTTGGGCAAACAGAACGCTGAAAAAGGCCAGTACGGGAGAAACCCCGTTCAGCCTCACTTATGGCACTGAAGCCATGGTCCCAGTCGAAATTGGTTTGCCCTCACCAAGGGTCTTGATTCAGCCAGAAGACAATGATGCGGAAAGACGGTTAGACCTTATGCTAACCGAGGAACGCAGAGACTTAGCCGCAGCGCGTGAAGAAAACTACAAGCGACAAATGCAAAAGTACTACAACACGCGGGTAAAACTCTGCAACTTCAATGTAGGAGACTACATATTGCGTAACAACGAGGCTTCAAACCAAGAGCGCCCAGGAAAACTGGCACCGGTCTGGGAAAGACCATACATTATCAAAGAAGTTTTGGGAAAAGGCGCATACCGGCTCGAAAGGCTCGATGGCACTCCTATCCCAAGAACAAGGAACGGAGCTCAATTACGCAAATGTTACATGTAGATCAATTCCAAACTTGTAAAGAAAAGGCCTAGAGCCACTTCTAATGGAAATGATTCTCCTTTCACATTGTGTTGATAGCCTTACCTTTATACTTATGAACTTCCCACACTGATATGCCGGTATTCACCGCATAAATATGGGAAGAAGTAAGTCGTTGCGTGTGGAAGGCGGCAAAACCCGCATAAACACATAAAATGGTAAAAATTTCTAAGGAAAACCTTCACGCAGGTCAGCCATAGGTGAAGTTTAGTCATCCCAATAAATGAAAGTGACGGTCCTACCCGCACAATCATGATAAAGGAAACTGAACATTGACCTATTGGCAACCGCGCGTCGAAAGGTTAACTTATTCAAAACACTTAGAAAATTTCAAAGGAAAAGATGAGGAAAACTTCCACGCAGGTCAGATATAGGTAAAGTTTAGCCATCCTACTAAGTGCAAGTGACGGTCTTATCCGCACAATCACGAAAAAGGACGCAAAACTTTAACTTATAATCTGCCACGTTGAAAAGTTAACTTATCTAAGTACTAAAGAAATTGCTAAGTTAAATCAAAATATGCGTGAAATAAACAAGGCAAGGCATTAGCAAATAATCTTTATTCCATCGAGATTCAAATATTACAAAGATTGCTGGGTACATACCCGCATACAAAAGAAGCTATACAAAAATAAAAATCTACTCTAATGGTGGAAAGGGATCTTAAGGATCAAGCTTCAGGACCACTTCCACTTGGACCCGCACCATCAGTAGAGTGTGGCGGTTCAAGGAAAGCTTTAAGGATAGCTAGCCCATCATCAGCAGCAGCAATCTCGTTCACCTTCTCCACCACCGGATGCGGGAAGGCAGCATACTGATTAACTGCTTGGTCATACGCAGCTTCAGTATCCACATTGTAAAGAGTGAAGTTGGAAGGCGGGATGCCTTGTTCAACAAACCCTAGACCAAGCAGGAAGCCAGCCTTTTCCCCATCCTCATGAGAAGCGTTGAGGGCTGCGCTCATCGCATCGTCATATGATGTGTTCGTGAACACCCGATGCACAACCTACAAAACAGAAGTTTGTCAAACTCAAGAGTAAGGAAAAGCGTAAAGAAGTTAGAAGTTAGGAAGCTGCGCATACCTGCGACAACGCTTATCGAAGAAGCCATTCCTTGGCAACCAGAGCCTCCTGGAGGGCAGCTTGAGCTTCATTACGGGCGTGTTCGGCTTCGTTCTTTGTGAGGTTGGCAAGCAACACATCTTTGGCTGCAGCCTCTTCGACGCCCTTTAGCTTACGCTCAGTGTGGTCAAGCACCCCCCTCTGGTTCAAGATCTCTTGGAGCTTCTTGGCATCTTCCATGGCCAAGGCATCATGAGCCTGCTGGAGCCTCTCTAATTTGGCTTTAAGTTCCTCATTTTCGATGCGTAGAGGCTCAGCAGCAGCTTCAGCCTTGGTGGCCCTCTCGGTTGCGTTCCTGGCAGTTTCCTTGGCCAGCCGAAGCTATTCGTTAACAGCTTGGGCAGCCTTGGAACGAGCCTCCAGACGAGCCTGAACGTCAACCTCAAGGGCCTTGAAGGCCTTCTCCTTTTCCGCAGCAACGGCTGCAAGCTTCACATTCTCCTCCCGGATGGCCCGCGCCTGAGCCACTTCAAGGCTACGCGCCGTCTTTAACTTGTCGTTTTCACGACAAAGTAGCTCGACGCGCGGCTGCATCCGGGCGAGAAGGATTCTGAGCTCGTTGGACAGCCTACCTTCCTGGTAGCTGGCCATGGCCTCCCCCAGCGCACCACTTGGGGCGGCGTGACGCGCCCATTCCACGCAGTCCTCAGCAGTACGGAGGGTCGTTCCCCGGAGGATCTTCCACGGAGGAGCGTACACCTCGTTGGAATCACGAACTGCAATAAAACAAAAAAACAGTTAGAGAAAGAAATGATGAAAGGGATATAGGCCAAAATAACCCTACGCACCTGTAGGGTCGACAACAGGCCGATAGCCACCAAACCCATCACCTGAACCTAAGGGATATCCATCCGAAAGGTCAAGGAGACGGGAAGGAGGCAAGGATTGGCTAGACGCCCCAACCCCAAACGTACCTGAAGGACCGACCGTAGTCGCAGGCGCCGGAGGAGACGTGGTGGAGGCTGCCGCGGCGGAAACCAACGGAGGTGAACTCACCGGAGGTGAACTCACAACCGTGGCCGCGGCTGCGGAAGAACCCGCAAGAAAAATCACCGCCGGCTCAGTGATGGATTCGGTGAAAATGGCACTGACGGCCGGCGGGGATAAGGTTACAGCTGGAACAGTTGGCTCAACGGGATGAGCAACTGAACCAGTACTGCAAGCAGGCGTAGCCGCCTGGGTCATCGCCTCAGGTAGGTTGACCAAACCTACCTTCATGGGTCCAGAGCTGCTCCCTCCCGCTCCACTTTGGAATGCCGTAGCATCCACGCCTGCACGAAGACAAGATATATAAGTATAATAGCGGAAAGATAAGAAGTTAAAATTATGAACACTTACGGGTCTTTTTGAGCCTGAAGGTGCGAACAGGCGGGGACGAACCCGATGGAGCCGGCCTCTTCATACCGGTTACCGTCGTCGTCCTGGGCTGCTCGGAGGTGACAGCCGTTTCAACCTCCGGAGCAGTGGTCTTAACACCACCGGGGTTCCCCGCCGCCTCTTCACTCTCGGTCTCTGACTCGGACCGATTCACCGGATCGGCAGCGGAGGCAACCTTCGCCTTCCCCTTCCCGCCGGCAGCCTTCTTCTTCCTCCCCAGTAAAGGACCATCTGCGGATTCCTCATCAGAAGATGACAAAATTAGAGGAATTCCCGCAGAGGTTTGAGCATTGACAGGACGAGGGTTAAAAAGTTCTTTACCTGGCCGCCTGGCGCTCAGGATCTCGTGGCCTGGCGGGTAAACCTCCACGAACCGATTCGCCGTTTGCTCAAGGATGGGCAACTCGTTCTCGTCAAGAGCGCGAGTACCCATCCGAGCTGGACCACCAGCCTCCCGCGGCTGTAGGAGAGACTGCAAGTCGTTTCCCTCTGAAAATAAAGAGATGGTTAGAACAAAAACCCTAACCTAGCAAATAAAATAAAGCATACCGTAAGGGACAGAGTTCAAACCGTATTCGAGGACGATCGGCACTTGCGGAGTCTCAGAGCCGGCATCCTTCCATACCCGGCTCATCCCGAGCATCACCATCCCGGACTCCGCAAACCGGTAAACCGGAGTCTGGATCCGGGAAATCTTGGAGAACCATTCCGCCTCCTGGTAGTTGGAGGCGTGAAGGTTGGGGAGTGCTCTCCCGTTCTTGAATGTCATCGCAATAGGGATGACACGGGCAGAGATGTAGAAGAACTCCCGCTTCCAAGACCGAAGACTGCGCTCGGTGACGCAAATCTTCAGACCCTTGATCCGGTTGACCAGGGTGTACCACCCTTGGATGCACCTCCAAGAGTAGAAGGTCATCAGGCGGTCGACATGGGGCTCTACACCCATAATGAGGCACACCCACTCGAAATGGCGGATCTTCGCGATCGCCATTGGGTGTACCTCCGTCAAGTGTACACCGTGTCTCTCCAGAACACGGTACACAAACTTCGTCAATGGGAACCTCAGATTCCCATAGACGAAGAATGCAGCGTACACCCCTATCTTGCCCTTGGGGGCATCGTACACCGTCTGATGAGGCTCCGGAAACTCAGGCTCGAAAGGCTCGAGCATGAACTTCCGGACGATGTACTGGTAGAGGTCAATAGGAAGAGCGCACTGGCACTCGCCAGCAGTGCTCTTGTCGTCCTTTTCGGACGTCGACGTCGGGTTCTCGACGAACAACTCAGACTCCTCGGCAGTGGCCTCAAAATCACGGGTAGAAGACATGTTTTGGATGTACAGAACAACGATTTCAGAAGAATGCTCGACGGAATAGTGAGTATTCGCCGGAAATCGTTTAGAAGATGAAGAGAGAAGTGAAAGTGTGGACTAAGGTGCACCCTCTCGCCCTTTATATACTCATCGCAATTAATGCGATGAATTTAATGCGAAAGAGAGAGAAATCGCGGGTGCAATGAAACTATGACACGTGGCAAAGAGCAAGCTGGCAACAGCTGTTGAAAAGACGTGTGCCATTAATTTCGCGGCCACGTTCCCGAAAAATCGCGCCCACGCGCCTGAAAAAGCGCCTGGAATGACCATATACTGTCACGTCGCCATAACTTCCTGCACGTCTTGACACTGTCAGAAGAAACCGTCGGACGACGTTTCAACAGTTTGGACTGTTCTTATCCTTTCACCAACTCTTCGAATTTCAAAAAGATTCAAAAGTAAGCGGGAAAATACCCCTTACCTTGGCAACCAAGTAACTATAAGACAGGTGCGAGTACAGTGTCAAGGCAAAACCCTTCACATACTTAGCACCCGCAGGGAATTGAAGCAAGGAATACCTTGGAAGTAACTATAAGACGAGTGCGGGTACAATGTCAAGGCGAAACCCTTCACATACCTAGCACTCCGCAGGGAATTGAAACCAAGAAGGATCTTCTGGGCCATGCTTGCGGAAACGGGATTAACATCCCCGCATAGTGGGAACGTCGAGAACTAGATTGTTTGAAGCTCCAAGATGGAATTGGTTGTTTTAACATAATTGATCACTATGTTCAAAACTACCAAAACCTCATGGAGAATCTACACAAGTGGAACTCAACGCTCCTGACTTGCGAGGAGGTTACACACCTACCCGCATCATACCCAAAGATCAAGCAGAAAAGTCGGGAATTTCTGCGTGACATTAGGGAAACCGCGGGAAGAATCCCCACGGACAACCTTAAAAACAAATACTTTTCAAAACCCCTTGATTAAGTCCAAAGTTCACCTCACTTATTAACAATTAATGAGAAGAACATTGGACTGGGGGAACTTGAAGAGGTAGGTCCCAGTAGAGCCCAGTTGGACCCGCAAGACTCACCTTGAAGAGGGACGTTTACGCAAGGACCAACTGGTTCCGCAGGACCCACCATGCTCAGAGATGAAGACCTTACGCGCAGTACGCCAGCTGTTCCCGCAGGGAAAGCCTCCCAATGGTGAAGTGTCCCGCCTGTCCCCGCAGCTGCGGATACAAGCCATCAGGGAAGGCTACCCGCACTAATAGCAAGGCTACACGCACAAGGCACTCAATAATTCAGTGTCACCTGAAGGAATGAGCAATGCGGGAATACTCCCGCCCAAATGAGCCAGTCCGTATGCTTCTGGAAGATCTTTTGTACTATACCTGCTAAGGTATGGACAAAATAGACAAGATCTGACCAAAGCAGCCCATGAACCAATCACAGGGTGACAGCTCACCGACAACAGTACGAGGAGGAGCATGCTCTAGTACTGTTTGTCACTATTAGCCGCTGCCTACTCACCAACCCTTGTCGTGGCACGCACATAGCCTGCAGTTGGTGGAAAGGGAACAGTACACAGCCGGCCTTGTCACTATCAGCCGCTGCCTACCCACCAACCAGCATGGCACGTGCGTAGCCCATAGTTGGTAGAACATGAATATTATACAGCTGGCTGTACCTGCTTGGAAACCTACCTTCGGCTATAAATACTCCAACACCTTGGAATGGTATGATCATCTGGTATTTTACCTTCACTAGCTATTTCTCTCAATATACACTTATATTCAGAGCAATCTAGTCTGATTCTCACGCCGGAGGGTGGTCACAAGGAGGAACCCCCCCCCTTCTCAGTGACGAGCTCACGGTGTTTGTTTTGCAGGTCATCTGAAGAACATCCTTCTCTGCCGGACCTAACCCTCGTGGGAAACATCTATTTAACCGCCAGATTATCCGTAATCTGCCCGGGGTCGATTAGTGTTTCTTCATATATATATATATATATATATATATATATATATATATATATATCAAGAACACAAAGTCCTCCATGAATCCTTGCCTTACAAGGTCCGAAACCTTACCGACAGGAATCGGAGAAGCAACTACCAAAGGTAACTAGGGGTGTATATTATATATATGTTGTACCACTATATTCAAGTATTATTATGACTATATAAGTTAATTAGAATGAAAGCTTAAACTCAATTTGACTTTTGGAAGTCAAACCTTCAAGAACATATAAATAAACAACCTTGAATCTATTTGAGAGAGAATTTGGAGTTGTAGCAGGGAAAAATGAAGGGAAATGGTGGTGTATATATAGGGTAATGTTGATGGTCAAATATGGGTGAGAGTTACAAGAGTTTGCATGCAAAATGGGCTAAGACAAGTCACAAACAAACAATAAACGAGCTGTTGGTCTGCACTACCGTCGCGATACGCGACCATAGGAAGTATCCCCCATCGCGTAGCGCGATGGGGTTGGTCATTAGCTTTTCCAAACTTTTAAAAATGGCAGAAATGGCCCCTGTAGTTCGTTTTAAGTGATTTTTACGCGTTTTAAGGACCTAAAAGGATGTTTTCAATACCCAATAAGTGTAAAACAATATTGTAACATAAAATACATTATTTTGATTATATCCAAGGTTTCGGTTTACAAAACGGGTTGGTTTACATGATAAAACGAATATAAACGAGACCCGAAATTGACAAATGTCACATGCATGCATCTGTCAGTCTGTCAAAAGTGGAAAAAAAAAATAAATTAAAAGTATAACACAAAAATCAGTTAAACACAAATACACTATGCGCACAACTCCCTGGCAACGGCGCAAAAATTTGACCGGTGTCGAAGGGCTGGTCAAAATAGTATTAAATGAGTGATCCCATTCATCTTAACTAGTTAGGGAAAGTAGGGTGTCGAACCACCAAGAATATGTTTCCGTCTGCAGTGTAATTGATTTTAAACATTATGAAGATTGTTATTTTTTGAAGTAATAGTTGGGTGATGATCACACTAGCAATAGTTTTGGATTGAACTAAGCGATCAGTTGAGCAAGTGGCAAACAATTAATGGAAAATATATCACACCCGGGTTTAACCTACACAATTGACTAGATTTCAATTAAACACAATTGACAATTCAAGTTTACCAACATACGTTCCTAATAATAGGTGTTAACAATCGTCTATCAAATTGTAACTGGTACAAGAAAACATTCACTCAATGAATCACAAACAATTGTACACTTTATAAACCAAGAACATTTAACAAACCCTAGTATGAATCAGTCTTACTACCAATCTTTATTTCACAATGTTAATGATGCAAGAATATCTTAACAAATATGAATTCAAAGTGCAGAACATAAACCTAGGTTACATAATCTTACACCCATGTATGACTCGAAAAGATTGGCTGCTCATGTTAATGGAATCTTCTATCTTCATGGAATCCGAAGTTTATTTGATGAAATAATTGTTGTTGTTCTCTCCAATAATGGTCTCCAGCCTCTAGAGATATGATATTCCAAAATCCCTAATTTATATCTTATATACCCACGTTATCTTGTGCTCATGTCATTTAATTTGGTTAAACAAAAGGTACTCTAGTTTCAACAAAAGATACTCTGACTCAACAAATGGTACTCTAACTCAGCAAACCATTCTTTACAAACTCTTGATGTAGGCTCCTCTTATGTTCAGCATATGATACTCTATTTCAGCAAATGATATGTTGAAACAAACTTTTACCCAAATTTCGCAGTTTTGATCATGCGCTATCACGCATCATCTCGGGACTTCAGTTTATTCAATTACATGCTTCCAAAATGTATTTTAAATGCTCAAGAACCTAAAAGTCAAAAGCATGTATGATATATCATAATTCTAACAAAAAAAACTTAATAAAACTAAAAAATGATACAAATAAATACATGGTTTATACCCGACCATCAATGGTACAATTAAAAGACAATAAATTCTTGGAAACATACATTTAGTAGAAGTGAAAATCGTACAATGACGGTGAACCCAAAGTTGGGTTTAATATGCAACGAGTTTTATTTTAAGAAATAAAGATAACGATGTGTAAAGGCTTGAAACTTTGACTATCTAATAAGACCATCCGTAGTGGTGTTTAGTTATAGAGTTTTGAGCCGAAAACGCGGAGGTACCCCCCCCCCCCCTCTTGGCGTTTTGGCTAGGCATTTTGGGCAAGGCGTTTTGTAGAAAACGCTAGTGTGGCACAAGTTTTGAAGGTTTTGTGAGAGAGAGGCGTTTTAGGGTATTTTTCCCACCATACCCAATTTTTGCAAAAAGCTGACTAGACGTCACATGACGTAAAATGCCCGGGTATGTTAGTTATGACTACGCATAGTATAACAAGAACCAAAAGTTTACTTTTTTGACAACAACTGAATTGTTAATATTGTGGGACGATACACAATTTTGGTTATATGCGCTCCACTAAAAATTAAAAAATCAATGGAGTAGCTTGATCTCAATGGCTTCAATATGTATCCGCTCCTATCAAACTATAAGTTACGTTTAAATATTATTACTTAATTAAAACTATAAGTTACGTTTAAATATTACTTAGTTAAAACTAAAATATTTTTTTTTTTCAAATGTTCCAAAAATGGAAGACAACTCTAAAATTTTAAATTCGTACATTAGATATCTCTTCTTCTTATCATATTTGTCACAACAAAATTAATTTTACACATTCACCGAAAATATCTCTTCTTATCATATTTGTCCTCATTGTTATTTTTTTTAACAGCATACTTGTCCTTAATTGTGAGCTTTCTTTATGAAATACAAGCTTGTTAGGGTTTATTTGTATTGTGTCAGCAAAGGTTGAGACAATTTAATATCTTATTAAAGATTTAAGTGGGATTGCTTATTTGAGTCTCCTTATAGTTTATTACCTTTTTTAAAAAGTTAATAAGTTATATAAGTTGTTTGGCAAACAAAAAGTATTTATGGATTTTAACTTATCAACAAGGCAAAATAAGGTGATTTTGATAAGTTGGGGAAGTCTAACTTATTAACTAATTATGTTTGATTTACATATTACATCCCTCAAGGCTCAAACTCTCAAAACCCTTTACAATCTCTTTTTTTAATAGTATCATTTTTTTGTTATTTTAGCTTTCCTCACCACATAAACTAATCAAAATACTTTTTTTAAAAACTCATTTTAAAAAATTCATAAGTTATTAAGTCTTTTTTAATAAAAAGTTCATTTTCACTTTAAATAAGCAATCCTAAATACACCCTAAGTATTCATATACTTATAATTTAAAGTTATATAAATATAAAGTGATTAAAAAATAAATTGTCCAACGCAATGACAGGATAGATTGATGTTGAGCCCCATGGAGGAAAAGACCCCACTCAAATTCAGGCATGATGTTTTAAAAGTAGAAAATAGTTGGGAGGCTCTTTACAATTTTACATTTTAATGATAGGCCTCTTAACTAAACTAATTTACAATTAAATCCTCGTGTTCGTTCTTTAATTCATTGACATCTCATCGAGTACAGTCCTTACTTTTGCGACTAATGGCATCAGTCCACCGCCATATTCTACCAAAATCAAAGATCTAAAGTCACCGTTCTAACATAAAAAGGAAAGAAAAGTTGTAAACCTAAGAAAAAAGACGACGGCAATACCTTCAAGACTAAAACTAAGTTATTTGAATTTACATTATTTTACATTATTTGGATTTGCATTATTTTAGTTATACTTTATATGAATATTATTTAAGTCAAATTTTTATATAAAATAGATAGTATTTTAATTTTTGGTAAATATATTGGTTACGATTTAAACCGTGGTATATTACCAAACGTAAGATACAAATACTCTATTGTTCAATAACATAGAGTTGACTTGGAACCAATAAAATGATCACTTGCAAGAGACGACAATTTATTGATATAATCATATAAATATTGTGCACTTGCTCCCAAAATTTATTTGATTTATTAATGACAACTCCAAACAAGAGATGATAAAATAAACAAAAAATTGGCACGATCAGGTCAAAACGAGGAATAAATGGTATTTCCTATTTTCTAAATATTCAAATATCACGTAATCAAAGCATATGTTATGCATAGTCAGCAATTTTTCCTAAATTTGATTTTTGTAACCAATCCTTGTAACATACATGAGACACACACACATATACACACGAAGCCTCTAATTGATTTTATTTATACAAACATCTAGTGTGCAACCATCTAGCTTCCCAGTGTACGATGGAGAAATAGCAAGTGCTCTTTCATAATTATTACATGTTAATTAGACCGTGTTTCGCAAAACTTCCCAAATTTTTGAAAAAAAAAGAATGCCTAATCATCGATACATGTAACAAAAATAATGTACGGCTTTTCATAACCCATTACTTAGAAAAATATTTTAATGTATTTTATTCTATTCGAATAGTGATCTCAATGTTGCTTCCTCCAACTTGTTTGCTCAACTTTTGCTCCATGATTCTCTAAACTATGTCACATGTACTTATTTTTAAAGTCACAAGAACATAAATGCTTAATGTGATTGTGCAACGGTCAAATTAATTGGCCTAATCCTAAAACCTATAAGACCACGCATAGGGCTTGTTGTGAACTCTAAAACGAGCTCACCCTCCCCCTCTCTCAAGTCGCTACGAGCCAAGTTTTTGCAATGGCTCGTTGTGTACACAACGAGTTGTTAGAGAGAATGAAAACAAAATGTAATGATTGCAAAGGGGTTTTAAGGTTTGTTAGACTATGTGTAGTGGATGTGCTATAAAATGCGGTGAGTTGCGCCATATGGCGCCCAGTCAGTAAAATGTGAGTTTTTGTTTTATGGGTGTAATGGGGTTGTAGCCACACACACACCCACACACACATATATATAATATAAACGAAAACATAAAAATCCTACGTGTCGTGATGTGGTCGCTCCCCCCTTTTTTGGAGTCACCAGATTTGCTTGATTTTTAAATGGAGGCTTCTCATGCATTTGACCCGAATTAATGGGTATGAGTCTTACCAAACCCAGATATTCCTTAAACGGGTTATTACATCTTACTAAATTAAAAATTATTCTCACCAAATTATTGATGTAAAAATCCTATAAAATAAGATATACTAAAAATTAAAATCTTATTTATTTTAAAAAAGATATATATATTATTTAAATTAAAAAACCAACTTTATAGTAAAAAAAATAAACGGGTCTTGGGTCTCATCAAACCATAAGTATATTATTATCTTTCATAAATATTATTTATTATTAATTATAATTAAAAAACCAATTTTATAGTAAAAAAAATAAACGGGTCTTGGGTCTCATCAAAACCATATAACTTTTAAACCGGGTTATAACATATCATTTATTTATAAAATAATTTATTATCAAACCATAAGTATATTATTAACTTTCATACAATAAAAAAAATAAATTCAAAAAATAAATAAATATTAGAACAAACATTATAAAACAACCCCCATAATACGGGGGATAAAAACTAGTATATATATATACATGTATATATCACACACAACAACATATATAACAATAATAATATACACACACACAAACATGCGACAAGTTCTCATCGCCCCTCCCCCCCTATCGCCCAATTTGTCGCCCCGGGGGGCGGTGTCCGCGTCCCTTATCGCCCCACTACACTCACCCTTATCACTATATCACTTTTTACAAAACTCTCAATTGCTGATTGAGACATCAAGTATTACAAACGCTGCTGTGTACACATGGTCAGTCTTAGATTGCATTTTATACCAAGTAAAAATCATACATTATAACAAATCTATGTTATGAAGGGTGAGGCCTCCTCAACTACTATGGGCTATTTATTCTATAAGGTCATAAATTCACTTTGCTTTAGTCAAAGTTTCATAATAACTTCACCTGATTAAGTGTCGTATAATTTAGAAGAAAATTTCTATTAACTCGTGTCATATATATTTTGAAAGCAAAATGCTATAAATGGTTTGACGATTTCAAGTTGGCCCAACTCTCGTTATGAATTATGATTTATAAGCCTAGACTTGTAGGTACGCTTTGTTTCATAGCTTCAACAATTTTTTTTTTCAAATTTCAAAGGATGTTATATTCGTACACCGTTTGTGTTTGTGTCATCACTTTATTCCATGTTGTCATACACCCACCATACGAGACGTATAATTCTTATACGGCTCGTATGATAGGTGTTTGAATAGGTCAACGTGTTTGTGAATAACCAAAGGTTTTTTTAATCAAATCAACTAATTGACTGATCATAATCTTGAAAACAAATTATTATAGACGATTTAGTTTATTATTATGTAAAAGTTAATATCAACTAGAAATATCAATCAATGATCCTTGGCTTAGTTGGCAAATGGTGTGAGGGTAGGAAGATATATTAGGGTTCAAACAGTGAAATCACACATGTGACAATAATTTTGTGCTAATATTCTGGGGTCTCAGTTCGATTCCAACAAGTATATACAATAATAGGGGAAGCTACCGTTATTATACTATTCAAACTTGAATAAGGCGAGTTACATGTAAATTGTAAGGCTAAGGGTAACGGGGCTTGGTTGAGCCCCAAGTGATCCAAGCAAAATCTGACACGTAGGCGATGACATGACCAATGATCATGCCCCTCAACCAAGCCCCAGATGGTGTAGTGGTCCAGGTGATCAGGGCTTGATCCAGTTTTTTATTTATTTAATTATTTTAAATAATACATTAAATAATAATATAAAACATTACATTAATAATAATATAAAACATTACGTTGATACTAGTCTAATACAAGATTCGGGTCTTCTATCCCACAAATGCTCGACCAACTCATGCCGAACGTTGCCGTGTAACTCACCGCTCTTGATGATATTTATGTTGTCGAGTCGTTGTTCATTGGTGATCGTCGATTCTTGTCTTGGAATATCACCTTGGTAGTTTTGACAAATAGCTTGACCCTCGTCTTCTAGTATCATATTATGTAGGATTATACACGTGATGACGACGTCCGTTATCTTCTCCCTTGTCCAAAATCTTATTGGATTTGCCAACATTGCCCATATTTTATTTAGGACTCCAAACGCCCTTTCAATATCTTTCCTTGCCGATTCTTGTTTCTTCGTGAAGTACTTTCGTTTGTCAGAAACTGGAGACGCGTAAGCTTGAACAAGTATCCCCCATTCGTTGTAAATACCATCAACGAGGTAGTACCCGTACTTGAAATGTTCTCCATTTGCAAAGAAAGCTTGAGGGGGTTCAACCCCGTCGATAAGGTCATCGATTATCGGTGACTGATCGATAACATTGAGGTCATTATTAGACCCGACAACCCCAAAGAACGCATTCCAAAACCAAAGATCCTGTGACACCACCGCCTCAAGTACAATAGTAGGCCGGGGTGATCACCTTGATGGAATTGACCTCGCCAAGCAGTGGGACACATAGCCCAACCAACATGCATACAATCAAGGCTACCGAGCATCTAAGGGAAACATGCTTTTCACCGTGCACCTCGTATATGCGTTGGATATCACACATTGTTGGTCTACGTAAGTATCTCCGCTTGTATAGCGATATGACCCCTAAATATAATTATTAAAGTTATATAAGTTATGTAAATATTTAAAAAATATATAAACAAACGTAAAAAAAATATATACCTCTACAAAAGTGGTTAAGCGCATCGCGTCCGGTCTTTTTAGCAATTTGTGGATACTCGTCCAACATGTACGATCCAACACCATACGCTAGTTGCCGAAGAGCGGCGGTAATTTTTTGAGTAGCCGTGAACCCGGGCTTACCTCTAGCGTCATCCCTTTGTTGAAAATACTCAAAGTGCTCTGGCAAGTCATTTGCTAGACGCATGAATAATCGTCTAGTCATTCGAAAACGGGTTCTAAAACTATCCTCACCATATGTGGGATTGGGACTAAAATAGTGATGTATCAAAGTTTCGTTAGCGGTCTTTCGATCACGAATACGCGGTTGCCGGAACAATGGGGCTCGGGGACGATTTTGATCTCTCAAAAAGCTTACCGTCGTTTGAACCGCTTGACAAATGAGTTCGTCTTCTTCGGTAGAATAGGAAGACGAAGACGATGACGACGATGCCATTTATAAATATGGAGATAAATAGAAGTTTTGATAGAGAGAATGTGTGGTTTGAGTTTTTATAGAAAGTGTGGATTTGTATTTATAAGTAAAAAAAAATTAATTATATTTGTCTGGCCAACGGATAGGTTGACCAGTCAACGAGTCTCCAACGGCTAGGTTCTCCCACGGTCACAGTCACGCCGGACCACCGCGTCCCGGCTCACATGAGGGGTGTAGCGGTGTTCGCGAGCCACGTAGGTTGCCGCGCCCCCCTCTCATCCCCCACTGAATTCCAGCTCTTCTTGCGTCTCTCATAAATCCATCCATTATCTTCTTTAACGACATCTATGGATTGGGTGGTTTATATTGAGGAGGGATAGAAAAGGTTTACCAGTCTATCTTATCCCTATTTAAATAAAACAAGTAATAAAATATTTTTCCTATTCACTTGGATCGAAGCTTAGGTATTATCTTTTAATACATAATTCGCTAAGATCGATGGCTCTGATACCAACACTAGTCACACCCCAAACCACGACCTAGGCGTATGACACATATGTTGGTACCATGTTTGTAAATAAATCAGAGTTACGTGTTTAAAGCGGAAGTTATATTTTGTGTGTATTAAAATAATATTTACATTATCAAAAGACGGGATTTTAAAAGTTCCCGTTTTAAGTATTACTTGTTTATGTTAAACCACCATTACAAGTTTTTATATTAACAAAATAATCCGAGCCACTGGATATCTTTAAGCACTTCGAGCATTCCAAGCTCCTATTTTTGATTACCTGCAAAATGTTTATAAAATAAGTCAGCAACACATGCTGGTGAATAATCTGACGCATAAAATATTTTCTTATACTTGATTACCCCACGATACATAACTTAGGTCCGGCCCATCGTGGCTTAGGAATAATCAAGCTTTAAAACAAAACACAATTATAAACTTAAGTCACATACAAGACACCCCAGCAAACACCGCATCGTTCGACATTACTTAGGTACCATACGTATACACATCATCAGTCTCACATGGACGTAACTTAGGTCCGGCCCATCGTGGCGGAGGTCATGACCAAGTGTGGTTCGGTGTGCCCACCGACTTTTTACCACATATGTAAGGATCCTAAAAAACGTAAACGACAGCCTGAGGCTAGCGATTACTTTTGTTTATAATGTTTTAAAGATACGTAATCTAATGTAATTCATTTCATTTATTTGACTCGATTAAACAAGTTATAAAGTTGGGCGTTTTCACCTTTTCTTTTGATCAGCTTCAATACACTGACCGGGTCTTTCCCTTTCTTTGCTATCTCGCACCTATAGTATGAGTATAACCTTTTATAAGTCGGATCTTGAATCCATCTTAAGACCTCTAGTCTCTTTTTATAATCTTTACCTCGATTATATTTTCTTTATGAACCTTTAGTTCTTTTCTTTATTTTAAACCTTTAGTTCAAAATATCTTTTCTTTACTTTAAACTTTTAGTTTAAAAGAATCTTTTCTTTATTTTCTTTTATAAGTTAAAACTCTTTAATTTAACTTATTTACTTTTCTTTAAAACACTACGTTTCTTCGTCTTTAAGAAATATATACTTTTCTTTTACTTATTATCTAAGAATAATAATAATAATAACTTAGATAACATTTATAACAAAGAATTACTTTATATATATCTTTCTTCTTTTATATTTCTTTGTTATATTTTCTTTTATTATTTTCGAGGTATCGAGTATATCCTCGACTTAGGGTTTTAAGCCTTTTAATAATTTATTAGTATTTTATTCGGGCATTATGCCTACATTTCTTGGCTTATAGAAACCCTACACAATTGAGCAGCATTTCGACGCCTTCTTGTTTTCTCACGTTTCTTGATCAACACTTCCTTCAACACGCTTTTCGAGACACACCAATACTTCACCACACGTCGGCATACTTATCGAGGCGGGTCGTCAGGAAGTCTTGACAACACGTTCTTCGAGATTACGCCGTCTGTACGTGGCACGAAAATCGAGGAAACGTTGGTTTAAAGACATGGTTTACGAGGGAATCAATGCGTTTTACGAGGAATTTCTAGAGTGAGAGAGAGTATTCTAGAGAGAGCAAGTAGCTGTGAAGATTTGGTGTGAAGAATGATGGGGCTAAGCCCACAATTTATAGGTCGAGTTAGCCAGGCCATCGCGATATGCGATGGTCTTAGTGCAAGCCGTCGCGTATCGCGCCGTAGGCTTGGCCAGTCACCCCATAGGGTTGCCATGTGGCGACACGTGGCTGTTGCGATGCCACGTGGTGGCGCACGTGTCACGATTGTCAGACCACGTCATCGCGATACGCGATAACGTTGGTGGTTAAGTCGTCGTGTATCACCACATCACCCATTTCTTGGGTTTTGAAACATGCCCTTCGCGATACTCGATGGGCTTTCCCACTGATCCATCGCGTATCGCGATGGGTCAGGAAAACAGAATTTTACATTTTTGATCCTTGGTATTTTTGATCCGATATTCTCACGATGTTACACCTGCACACATGAAACACAAGAATACTGATGTGATGAGTTTGGGTGGTTAAAGATTGGATTGGAGATTTGGCTTTCGCACAAGATCATGTTTTAAATTTATAAAAGTGATTTCTATAAGACTAAAAACACACAAAATAGGCAAGTGTACCTATCGTATATGTAGAATAGTATTGGTAAGAACCAAGTATCGATCTGTGGACACAAAGGTTTCTAATAATAAATCTTTTTTTTACTTTAATCAGAGAGTTTAATCATTTTGGGGTTGATTTTTTTAAAATTTAATAGAAATACTTATATGTATTATATAGGTGACAAGAAGAGAAATTCTAAATGAGTAAATCAATTATATGAAGGTTACCGTCTAAGATCAAGATTCCACTCTATTCTTCCTTGATAATTATTAAGTAAACATGTGATAAACTTGCTCTAATAATATATGATAAAATAGCACCTCATTTCTAAGTGAACATACTCTATGACATAAAATAAAGTAGCATGCATATTTTCAAGTCCACCATTGCTTAATCTCATACTACCATGAGAATGCCAATTTAAGTAGGCAAGTAGTTTAGTAAAGTAGAAAGATTAGGATTGATTTCGATTTCTCAAATACCAATTCTAACAACTTCGGGTGGTTATAGTTTAGTCACACAACTTCCTCTTAGTTGATTTAAATAGTTTATAATTACACATTCCTTTAACATATGATTTCTTTAACTAGCATGATAACCTAAGCAATCGTGTTAACAATGTTATCTCAGAATTACCAACACTAGAGAAATAGATCATAGCTTATATCTCATCATTTCTAAGTACAATATAAGGATCCATGTTTTATCTTGAATAAGTTATCAAGGTATTCTTTTTACCATTTCTAGTCTCCAAGAACATGAGCGAATCATGAATTATTGTTAATCATCAACCTTGATTTGTTGAGTTACAATGATAAAACATTTTTCTTCAAAGGATAATTGCAAAATAACTATGTACTTTACTAAACTAAATCACATATTTAATATATTCATCAAGTAGAACAAAACTTCTTAAAAGAAATTAGATGGTAAATGGAGTTTAGCTCATAATGAGTATGGTTATGAACATCAAAAGAGATGAAGATAACAAACACATGATCAAACTAGAACAATCTAACCAAATGTGGATGAATCTTCCTTCTTCAATGGTAATGGATGATGGTGATGATAACCTCCAAGCCTTCAAACTCTCCACAAGACCTTCAATATGTGTGTAAAGTGGGTGTTTTTATAAGAGAAACTCGTATAGAACTCTATTCAATCACACTTGTTGAATGCAACATGCTCCACTATTTATAGGCAGTCTAGGTGATCAGGCACGGCCCCGTGTAAATGGAGGCACGCCCTCGTGTCCATCTGTCCTCTCGCATTTAATGTTCTGTCAGATCGTACATGAAGACTCACCACGAGGGCGTACTTCATGAGGCACGTCCCCGTGTTTTTGGTGTCTTGTTATATTTTCTTTTCTCTTTTCTGAAAGGTGACCACGGCCCCATGTATTCTGTGGCATGGCCCCGTGTCCAACTGTCCAGTACTTTGTCATTTTCTTGCAAAGTTTTGTCTTTACTGGCACAGGAAAGCATGATGTGTTTCATGAGGCATGGGGGCGTGTTTCACTGTTTTCTTGGGTTGTCTTTGATTTTTTTGGCTTTTCATTTGTTTCTTCATTTGAGGCTAGGGTTTACGTGAAAAATACATTTTAACATGATAAGTATTTGAACTACATTATTTAATAGAAGATGCAGTTTTTAGAGATTATTTGATGCTAAAATGATTTATAATTTTATATACATCAAATACCTTGCGTAAAATCAAACAAATCAAAACTAAAACTAAAACAAAACAAAACACTAAACTAGAAATTTGCGCGTTGATTCCTTAGAAACGACGTCTTTTTGATGTAGATGTCATGCTCTAACAAAAAAACAAGTATTTATAAAGCTTAAATAGCTATAACTAGTAAGGTAAGTAAGGGCGTCTCCACGAGGAATCATTGGAGAGTGCAAGTAATGTTCATTATTCACTAATTAATTAACATAAGGTGGACATACGATGTCAAGCAAACTTTTGAGAATGGTTTGATTTAGAATACTTTGAAGCAAACAAACAATTTTGATTAGTAAACAGTTATGAGAAAATAGCCAATCTCCAGGTTTCAGGTTGTGAAGTAAGTTGGACATGCAATTAAACCAATTTGTAAATATCGTTGTTTAGATAAATAACCAAAAGACTAAATATTTGGGCCCGCTTATTATCTAAACTTAATACGACCAATTAATGATCTGATTATTACCGGTTTTAAGTTTTGATGAATGAAATCAATTCAATGGTTAATGATAAACGGGTCTGTAGGTTCCTAGCCGGATCTACACGGAAATATCTCGTTCTACGTAGGTGTGGAATCCCTACGTAAGACGATACGAGCGTAGAATCGATATACGTTAAACACAAGCAAACACACGTTACAATAAACAAAGAACACGTTGTATTGCAACTAATAACACGTGATATGTCAATCACCGATTACACGTATTGAACCACCTCTATCAAACCTAGCCGCAGCTAAACATATATATCATACGACAACTTCGCCTAACATGTTAGGCGAAGTTGTCAGTAACTTCGCTTAAACCACAAGTTCGCCTATGATAAGAGAACTTGTGAAACACATTAATCAGCTCATAACAAAACCAACTAACACTATTATAGACACTCGATACTGAACTACTGACATCATGTACCAACAGACTCCCCCTTGGCAGTAGCTTCATATCTCATCTTCAATCACGTGTCTTGTAATCTCAAAAATCTCGTACCTCCCGTCTTCAAGCATGAACACCTTCTCTGACACAAACCGACACTACTCTTTGATATTTCTTGGCTTCTTCTTTCCAAGCATGAATGTAAAATATCTTTTTCTCGTTCAGCACCTGCAAGTCTGCTTGAGACAAATTCACTAAATGCATAGGATCATACACTATCAGCAACTCTTGTTCATCTTCATCCTCCATCACTGCTTCAGCCGTTTCACTATCAACGTACCACCATTTCAGATTCTTTAGCACATCCTTGGGCATTTGTTTCATCGGCACTTCTTTTAGACACCGGATCGGCTTATACTTCATTATCATCCAAGGCTTGCCATCTGCTCTCATTCCTCTGTCTTTGTCTTCAACGAGCTTTCCTTTCTGCGGTTTCAACAGCTCGAACTTTTTCTCCTTTATGCTTTCTTTCCAGACTATCTTTCCAATGATCCTAGCCATGTTATCATCACTTCTATTTATCAACCCCAACCTGGCTAAGTCCTTCACCTCACACTCAGGCAACGTATTCAACGACCTCAACAATCTCTTGAAATACTGAACCCCATCATATCGTTTAATCACAAAGAGCCTCAACTGCTCATCATATAACCAGCAAATAATCCCCTTTTTCGATTCAGCATAACCCTTGATGTTGTAACTTTTCTTGAACATAGTAGGGACCGTCGGTTTCTTAGTCTTTACGAACCACTGAGTGTAGCCTTCTTTCCATCTTGGCTGCTCCTCCCATTCAGTCTCATCACATTCCGTATATTGACCCAGATCTGACTTTTCAACTGCCGGAATTTCATGCTCAATGTTCTCCTCCACAATCTCTCATTCTTCAACTTCATTGTCAATCACGATCTTAGCTCCTATCTTCTCGATCTCTTCCAATGGTAACACATCCTCATCACATATAACATCATCATCTAACACCTCCTCGGCCTCCACAACCACCACATCATCACCCCCTGAATCGCCAGCTGCACTCGTTAACTCCCCCTGAGATGTGGAAATCCCAAGAGCTTGTTCAGTTCTTGGCAACTCTCCACCTGCATCTTTCGATGCATTGGGATCGTCGTCTCGATCGTTTCTCTTTTTCATCCTCAGTTCGTCACCCTTACAGCTCGTCTCCCCCTGAGATGCCAAGAACTGTTTCAAGGCATCAAATATTTTACCATGCTCGATCAGGAGGGACGACTGAATTTGATTCTCCGCAACGAGGCGCTGAATAGCATGAGTCTGGATTAGATTTACTCTTGATTGTTCTACCACGACCCTTTCAAGCGCTGCTATTCTTTCCGAGTCGGATAAGGTTGCATTGAAATCAAACCTCATATGTGATATGTCTTGAGCGTACGGAGGAGGGATTCCCAATGTAACCGGCACCTCAGAAACAGGTGGAAACGTAACCGCAGGTGGTATCGTAACCGACAACCCTGCAGTGGCGACAACCGTCGACTCAACAAACCTTGCAACGACCTCCGATGGAGTAAGAGTTGGAGGGGGCAAGGACACAATCTCCGGAGCCGAGAGCTGGAATGTAGTGGGTGGTATGCCGAAAGAAGATGAGGTAGTCAACACTGGAACACCCGAGGTGATCGCCCCTGTAACTGTCAATGATGTAGGGACGACAGTCATACCAGACAGTGCGGGTGGAGAGAAACGAACCACCCTTGAGCTCTCACCAGCTCCCGAACCTGCACCTACTCTTTCCCTTCTCGCTCTACGAACCAACCGATGTAAATCTTCCTCAAAATCCGAATCACTGTCATCGGTGTCTCTCTTTCTCTTCCCGTGAATTCTTTCTTGAGTAATCAGAATCTGTCTTGCTTCATTCACATCATCATTTGAAGAGTCAAAATCAGTTCTCTCCGTATCAGCCACAGTCGTAGCTGCCATTGACACACCAACACTTGAAACCTGTGCAGCCGAGACCTGCACCTCTTCCTCTGGATCAACACGTTCCATATCGAAGAATCCTTGGCTGCCAAAGGCAGCTTCAAGATCAACGTGTTCCTCCGGTGCCACAACAGGTACAGGTGGTGGTTGAGGTGCTCCTGCCTGTTGCGGTGCCGGATCCCGAAACTCGTCCCCACGAGCTGCAACATACTCCGGGTTGATCAAGTACCCAAATAATGGAGTGTGACGAGGACGGAGCTCAGGTTTACTCATAGCACTTGAGGATCTGCATTGGGCGAAGATTCGCTTGCTGACACTTTCCACATACCGAATCGGACGGCGCTGAGGTAACGTGGGAGCCACGTGATTCAAGATCATTTGAAGGGATCTTGGATACATCAAGAACCTCTCACGCGCCACCGCTCGTCTTTGACGGTCTGTCTCGTAGAACACCATCTGACTAAAGCTATAACGCTTATTGTAAGTCAGTGCTGTCATCGCCGACTGCATCGTTGCACCCATTCCATTTGTACCAGCCTTTCTCCCCGACATACACACGATCATCACGTGCATGAGAAAGCGCCATTGGTCCAACAAGAACCCCTTTCGTCTTTGAGTATCCCCCAATGGACCAGAATAGCCCATTCTTAGAAAAGCACCATCTCTGAATGGAGCCACGAAGTCTGTAGGATCGTCTCTCGTTTCATCCCCAAACTGCAAAGCCACCCTGATCTGCTCAGACGAGAACTGCACTACCTGATTGTTAACCGTTGCACGCATAACTGGGGGCTCGACTCGACAATCATATTCCACTGTCTCCCAGAAATCTTCTATGTTTGGTAGGGAGATGGGCAGTGTTGTAGTGATAGCGTGGAAGATACGCGAGCGGATAAGAAAAGTGATGATCTCGCGAAAATCATCAACACCGCTCGCATCCGGGTCCAAAGTTATGTACATGTTATGCCCCGGGAAAAACTGCCGATTGTTATCTCCTCCTTCGTCACCTCCAGCACCACCGGCTCCCGCTACAGCTGCCATATCTGCAACACAAACGGTCTAAGTTAGAGAAACGTCGAAGCAAATCACACCTTCGCCTTTTACCATGAGCGAAGTTATGATTGTTTATGTATAGGCGAAGTTAGAGAAAGGGCGAAGTTGTGAATAACTTCGCCTTTATTACAACTTCGCCTGATTACGCTAAAATAATATATAAAAGGTCAGGCGACGTTAATGTTAACTTCGCCTAACCACAACTTCGCTCCTTAAACAACTTCGCCTCTGATTGTTTAATATTAAAGGATAAGGCGAAGTTAAACCTTAGGCGAAGTTAAGAATAACTTCGCCTAAACTTTAACTTCGCCTGAAACGAAACGGCAACAGATTATGAGACCCGACGCGATGAATTTTGTGATTTTAAAGATTGTGGACTCTACTAAACATGTTTCCAAGGGGATCAAGACGATCAAGTCGATTACGACCACGTTAAAACAAGTTTGAAAAGTGGGTGTTGAGGGTTTAAATGAACGGGGTCACTAATCGAACCAAAACGACCTCCAATTAACGTCATTGACATAGAGTATAAGTCATGACGACCTTACACACCTCGATCATGGATTGAAATTGAGAAATCTTGAGGTTGATTCACAATATAACTTCGCCGAGGGTATATAGGAACAAGTTCGCCGGGTTTAGAAAAGTAAAAGTAAAAAAGAATTTGACTATAAGACTTCTTTATATACTTTCAATATTATACAGGCAAAGTTAGGGTTAACTTCGCTTACCCCTTAACTTCGCCTGTTTAATAAGTTCGCCTATAATTTCACAACTTCGCTTATATTAAAAGTTACACAACAAGCCCTTATAAATTGAACATTTTGCCATTAACTTTTAAAACCTCCTTTAAAGCGTTAAAAAATATGATCAACGACCAAGTAACCAGGTATTAAACCATAATACAACATAAGTAAAATCAAAATTTGAGATAGAATACACGGGATCAAATTTCAGTCTTGACAGGGACTTACATGTTTTAGAAAAGATACGAACAGGAATCATACTAATTAAGTGACTGTCACGTAGATCCATGTTCAGCTGTATTATGACATAAAGAAACAGGTTGTAAGCAGGTAAACAACTTAGTATGGTTATCATCGTTTCTGTGATACGGATTAGGTTCAATTAAGCTCAAAATGTAAATGGACAACACATCAGAGATTGTGATGTCTCCTATCTATTCTCAAAGTGTATTAGGCTTTCCCCAAGTCACCCCGAGTTGACCTCGACCCGTCGGGTCTGATTAAATAGTAAGTACACTTCGATCTGTAGAGTCTTCTTCCCGTTCTCTTTCTTGCATCTTGATTGAGAAGTATTAACATTATAAGCTTTAGAATGTCTCAATAACACATAATTTTTTTTTATATAAAAAATATTTACACAGTTTCAGAGTAGTAAACAACTGCAAGTCCCGAATCTGGATCACTGCAGTTTCTTGACACGCTATCTTCACGGGAATCAGAACACTCACGGGCTCGTGTATGACTGGGTAATCGCTTTTCCGTCTATCATTCGGAGAGATGTGTATGGATACATGCACAACTCTTAATGAGTTTCCACTTAAAATCTAGGAGATTAAGTTAGTATCACTTCTACTTTTACGCACCATAAAAAGCTACCATTACATACAATGACTGTTCTAAAGTCTTTTAGGCCTAATAACTTCACTAGTTAAGCACACAGAATCAGTTTGTCTATCACTTTCCAAGGTTGGATCAATTTTCTTTTAAACATAGTAAAGAAACTTCTTACGAAGTAGTAGACTTGGAAAAATTATTTCATTTCCCTTTAAAATATTTTTAACTTCTATCGCCCCGATCAAGTCAAAGTCTTCAGGTAAACGGCTATCCTGAAGATCCAATGGATCAGCTGGACCGACCACATACGAGTATGTGTCCTTCTAACTAAGTATGAACGACTAATTTTCAGCGAAAGAATAAAAACACATCATAAACCGCCCCGGTCACTTTCAGTCATCTGGTTAATGGCTATCCTCATACTCTACAGGTAGAAATGAGGACCAATCATATCCGAAGATATGTCCTTCAAACTGAAGCAACCGACATAATTCTAAGCGATAGTGACGTTTTTTTTAATAAAAGAAAAACACGGTTACTCGGGATTGATCATCCCATTTAGCTCAACAAGGTTTTGAAAACGAGTTCTGTCAAACGCTTTAGTAAACAAATCAGCGAGATTATCTAACGAATCAACCTTTTCGAGCACTATTAATTTCTTCTCAGCACAATCCCGTATAAAATGATGACGAATGTCAATGTGTTTAGTTTTGCTATGCTTTACGGGATTGTTAGTTACTGAGATAGCAGCAGTGTTATCTATACAGATAGGAGTATGAGTGAAATTCAGACCGTAATCGCGCAATTGCTGTTGTATCCAAAGAACCTGGGAGCAGCAGTTCGATGCTGCCATGTATTCTGCTTCACATGTAGAAATGGCGACTGAGGTCTGCTTCTTGCACTGCCATGACACTAATCTGCCTCCAAGAAACTGGCATCCACCTGCTGTCGACTTCCGATTCTGATTGCATCCCCCATAGTCAGAATCCGTGTAAGCGACTAACTCCAAGTCTCCCCCTTTCGTGTACCACAACCCCAGCTTAGGCTTGCCCTTGAGATACCGCAATATCCTCTTCACACCCTTCATGTGAGATTCCTTTGGGTTTGCCTGAAAGCGAGCACAAAGACAAACTGCAAACATAATATCAGGTCTAGATGCAGTTAAATACATTAAAGAACCTATGATTGCCCGATATTGTGTG
The DNA here is from genome assembly GCF_021521415.1 of Bidens hawaiensis. NCBI lineage: Eukaryota > Viridiplantae > Streptophyta > Magnoliopsida > Asterales > Asteraceae > Bidens > Bidens hawaiensis. The sequence goes on along the minus strand of NW_027491889.1, from coordinate 257,689 downwards.
GGGTCCACGTCTGCATCACTGTCTGAGTCAGCACCCAGTTTGTGGTTGACGCAAACTGGAGTATCAAGTGGAGTGATGTCCTCTATCTTGAAGCGTTTGAGAACGTCTTGGACATATTTAGTCTGATGAATGAACATCCCATCTTTCTTCTGATCAACCTGCAGTCCTAAAAAGAAAGTTAGTTCACCCATAGCACTCATTTCAAACCTCTTTTTCATGACGGCTTCAAACTCCTGACACATGGCGACTTTTGATGCAGCAAAGATGATGTCGTCCACGTAGACTTGAACCAGAAGAAAGTCTCTTCCTTTTCTCTTAACGAACATTGTGCTATCGATCTTTCCCCTTTCAAACCCATTCTCAAGCAAGTAATCGGATAGAGTTGCATACCAGGCACGAGGGGCCTGATGTAGCCCATATAGCGCTTTACTTAGCTTGTACACGTGATCAGGAAAGTCTGGGTCAGGAAAACCCGGAGGCTGCTCAACGTACACAACCTCATCGACTTTACCGTTAAGAAACACACTTTTCACGTCTAACTGGAACACCTTCATCTCCTTGTGTGCAGCAAATGCCAAAAACAAACGAATCGCTTCCAATCTCGCCACAGGAGCAAACACTTCATTGTAGTCGATCCCTTCTTGCTGATTAAAACCTTTTACAACCAGCCTTGCCTTGTTCCTGATAATTATCCCTTTTTCATCTCTCTTGCATTTGAAAACCCATTTTGTGCCAATCGTATGCACATTTTTCGGTTTTGCAACCAATTTCCAAACCTCCATCTTCTCGAACTAGGCTAACTCTTCTTGCATGGCTTCGACCCACGAGCTGTCTTTTAGAGCCATTTGATAGTTCTTTGGTTCAATCTGGCTAATGAAACAGGTGTACAAGCACTCGTTAATGATACATGTTTCTTTGATACTTGCGTAAACACAGGTGTCCTCATTCAAGCTTCGTCTTGTTTGTACACCATCAGACATATCACCTATCACGTTCTCCAAAGGGTGATATTTATGAACTCCTGGAGTCGGAACCGAACTGACTTGCAGATTGTCTTCCAGGTTCGAAGATAGTTCATCAATGGGCGATTGTTGTTGAGAGTGAAAAGGATTGAAGAATTCGTCTTCAGTAGAGACAGCAGGGGTGTCGACAGCAGTTGACGAGGAAGGTTGACATTCATCGTACTGCGGTCGTTGCACAAAATTTTCTTCCTCATCATAAAGAATCTGCGTAGCTATTCTCTCATCAACTTTTGCACAATCCAAGTAAGGCAAATTAAAAGATTTAAAAAGCTTATCATAGTCGAAAGCCTCAGCGGGTCCCGTGCTTGGTTTTGGTGGTTTGTAACTTGTAATGTCAGTGTTACACACCACTTCAACCTTGCTGGTCGATAGATTAAAGACTCTTCTGTTGGGTGTCCCAACAACATATCCGACTAAAATACCTTCGTCGGCTTTCTCACTAAATTTTGAGTTCGTCTTTAATATCGAACACGGGGACCCGAATGGTTCGAGACCATTCAAGTTAGGCTTTCTACCATGCATAAGTTCATAACATGTTTTATTTAATCTTTTAAAAGTTAAAACTCGATTAAGGATATAACAGGCTGTTGCAACAGCTTCAGCCCAGAACACCACAGGAAGTTTAGCATCAGCCAACATTGTTCTGGGTCCTTCAATTAACGCCCTGTTCTTCCTCTCAGCCACCCCATTTTGTTGCGGAGTATACGGGGCGCTGTACTGGTGGTCTATCCCTTTCTGTAGGCAGAACATCTCCATCTGGTAGTTTTTGAACTCTGTTCCATTGTCACTCCTGATGTTAACCTTTCTCCCCACGATGTTCTCAACCTTGGTAATCAAGTTAATTACCAACTGAACCGTTTCATCTTTTGTCTTCAGGAAATATACCCAAGAATATCGAGAGAAATCATCAGTTATCACCAGGCAGTATGATGTTCCACCTAGGCTTTTTACATTCACGGGACCGAAGAGATCCATGTGAAGTAGGTCTAGGGTACTGACTATTGAATTGATCTTCTTGGTGTGATGAGGTTTCTTGTGTTGCTTTCCTTTTTTGCACGATAAGCATTGGTCTTCAAAGTTGAATTTTTTTAAGGGAACACCAAGCACCAGCCCATTCTTGACAATGTAGTTCATTTTTCGAAGATGTATATGCCCCATTCTTCGATGCCAAAGCTCGGACTCAGATTCAGTTGCTTTTGACAGAAGACATGATTCTTCTGTTGCCATCTCAGTCGATCTCATGTCCATTACATATGTATTCTTTTCCCTTGGAGCCTTCATCACTATCCGTGCCTCTGGTATCTTGAAACCAGGATACAGTTAATCGCTTCATTTTTGGTAAAGTGCACAGTGTAATCTTTATCACAGATCTGAGACACACTCAGCAAACTTCAACGAAATTCACCTTTTCTAACTTCATTTTACCATTAGTCACCGTCCCAATTCCAGTAATTCTACCACCACTCTCTCCAGCAAAACTTACTCTACCTCCCTGAACAGGTTTCCACTCGTGTAACAATTTCTTGTTACCAGTCATGTGCCGGGAACAGCCGCTATCCACAACCCATAGATTGTTTGCAGCCCTGTTCAACTGTTCCTGCACAATTAAAGCAAAGGATTAAAATCTGGGGACCCAAGACCTACTGGTCTTGGGTCGATTAAATCTGTTAAAAGGCATCCCGTACTTTGGCTGTCCAAAGTTAGTATTAGTATGATTTCTGTAAGTCCTAAAAGAATACCTTCTTGTAGATTGACTATGGGGCCATCCAAACCTTCGTGAATTAAATGAATTGTACCCAGTGGTTTGGTTGTTAACAGGGAAAAACTGAGATTGACATCTTTGAAATCTTGTTTTAGTCCAATGTCTGAACATTTGTGAATTTGCATTCTGTCTATTATAATAATTACTGTTTGGTTTATTCTCAGTTTTTGGAGGCCTCATACCTCTGAATTTCTGATCTAGAGGGCAATCAGCAATCAGATGTCCTATTTGATTGCATCTGAAACAACTCATGTGTTCAACTTTCGTCTCAACAGTTGTTTCTGATGTAGAGGTTGCATTACTACCTGTTTGTCTAACATATGGTGGGACATACGGGTTTAGAGGGGAATTCTTTTCAGTAGTCTTATATTCCTCCCCACGTTTTAGTAACACTACCTCTTCTTTTGTCTCACTAGATTCGGATGTCTTGTCCGAATTTGATGAGACAGAACTTGGAACAGAAATATTAACACTCGAAACAGGCTTAGTCGTATCTTTTTCACTCAATTCTGTTTTTTTAATTGAAACTTTGACAGGAACTGTCTGACTAATCTCAACATCAACAGATTTCTGATTACTAAGATCATATGTATAGTTATGATTATAAGGTGGTGGAACTTCAGAATATCCAATTCCTCCCCTTTTAATTGGGGAAAGTTGATCACTTACGAGGTGATCAAGTATTGCAGAGGAATTTCTAAATTGCTCAAGCTTTCTGTCACCACTTTCACCTGGTAATCAGCTATATGTTTATCCCTATCAGCAATTAGTTTGGTTTTCTCTTCTAACACTTCATAGCTAAGATCAATTACTTGTATTTTTTCAGCAAGACTTGCTTTAAGACTTCTGATATCTTTTTCACCAGCCTTAATCTTTACTGAATAACTATTTTCTCTAGTTTTAGTGTAATGGTGATCTTCTTTTAACGTTTTAAATTGAGAGTCCAAACTAATAAACTGATCAGTTAATGTTTTCAATTGTTCAGACAGATTTTCACATTGCACACAAGGGAGTTCAGAACTTACCTCAGAGAGCTGATCATTCACCTCTGCCATATAAGCTTGATCTTCTCTTGTCTCTCTGTTTTTTCCTTCAGTTTCGATGTTAACCAAGTTGGCCTGTTCGAACACTTCCTCAACTTGCAGATTCCAATTGTATTCCCCGTTCTGTCTGGATACCATCGCCCTATTCTCATTACTTCCCCCATTCGGTTGTGTTGGCCTATTCTGACTACGTTCTACTCATTCCTTTGTGCATTCTTTAGCAAAGTGTCCATTCTGTTGACAGTTATACCACCGAACCTTTGACTTATCAAACCCTGGTCTTTCGCCAACAAACTTTCTACCAATTTTCTTCATAAACCTTTTGACTCTTCTTACTATCATCGCCATCTGCCAGTGCAGATCCATTTCCTCCAGATCATCAGCATCGATCTGATCATAGTCTTCTTCTAAAGTTGCAGGGTCAACGATTTTACCTTTAATGTAATTTTCGTAAGAAGCAATGAAAGATGCATAGAGAGCAAACTGCTGTTTAGCAGATTTAACACTCATGGGCATCTGAGAGTAGTTGTTGTTCGGAACACTTGAGGAAAAACTACCCTTTGTTGCTTGAGGTTTAGAAGCATTTGTTCCACCAGCTACGAAACACACATCACCATCCATGTTGAGACTTACATGACCATCATGAGTTGAGTTAGAGCTCGAGTCTCCCTTTGAGTAGTAGGCAGATGATTCTGACTTCGAACTTGAACTTGAAGTAACTTTCGCACCATACATTCCCGGATCCTGAACCTGATCAGTTGGTGTCTCTTTTCGAACCATGTTAAGTTCAAAAGTTCGTAGTTTATTGACTGTTGTTTCCAAGTCAATGTTGGCAAACTCTTTATCTTCTCTCATCAAGACAGTGTACATTTCCCATTTCGGTGGGAGAGCATCAAGAAGTTTTTCCACGATCTCGTCTTCTTTATATTCAATTGAATAGTTTTTGAGTTCGGTCATCAAGTGATAATACCTTGTGATGATATCATCAAGTGACTCATTCTTCAAATACTTGAACACCGAGAATTGGGTTTTGAGTAGCTTAATCTTTGATGCACTTATCCCCACATTACCCTCATATCGATTTTCAAGCGCTTCCCATAACTCTCTGGCGGTTTTGTATTTCCTGAAGGTGTGAAGAATTTCTTGTGGAAGAGCCATTGTTATCGCCGCATGAGCTTTGCTTTCTGCCTCATACATCTTCTTTTCTTCCTCTTCCATCTTATTGTATTTCATAATTTGTTCATGACCCTCAAACAAAGCCGTTGGTGGAATGTATCCATCTTGAATGCACACCCACATCTTAGCATTTTGATATTTAACATATTGTTCAAACCGATCCTTCCAAGCCACGAAATCGGCACCCTTAAGCATTTTCGGTGCCTTAGTAGCTGAACCTGCTTCCACCTCCATTTTCACCAGTTACGTAATATTTATAGAAGTCATCTTTGGAAGAAATACAAACGAGCACTCAAAGAAACCAAAAAAAAAAATAATTTTTTTTATTCTGAAAAGTACTGTAGGCGAAGTTAATGATAACTTCGCTTAAGTCTTAACTTCGCTTGATTTATCAACTTCGCCTGATGTTAACTTCGCTTGATGACAACTTCGCCTAAGTTAAGCGAACTTGTGAGGTAGGCGAAGTTATTGATAACTTCGCTTAAACTTATATCTTCGCCTAAACCCTACAAACAGTGGCGGCAACTTCGCCTGATGAACACAACGTTTTTGCAGGTTTGATTTTGACGTTTTGCGAGGTATTCGAAGATGTAATGGGTTAATTTTGATGGAGGGAGGTGAGTAGGACACAAAAAACTCGGTATATTAACGTAAACTCGTCCCGCGAATAGTCGAACGGAACGATTTCTACACCCGTGTGATAATCCCGAACCACACAATCACGAGCAAACGCTCTGATACCAATTGTAGGTTCCCAGCCGGATCTACACGGAAATATCTCGTTCTATGTAGGTGCGGAATCCCTACGTAAGACGATACGAGCGTAGAATCGATATACGTTAAACACAAGCAAACACATGTTACAATAAACAAAGAACACGTTGTATTGCAACTAATAACACGTGATATGTCAATCACCGATTACACGTACTGAACCACCTCTATCAAACCTAGCCGCAGCTAAACATATATATCATACGACAACTTCGCCTAACATGTTAGGCGAAGTTGTCAGTAACTTCGCTTAAACCACAAGTTCGCCTATGATGAGCGAACTTGTGAAACACATTAATCAGCTCATAACAAAACCAACTAACACTATTACAGACACTCGATACTGAACTACTGACATCATGTACCAACAGGGTCAATGAAGATAAGAACTCAATCCTAAATGTTGATGATCTCAAATCAATTAACTGACAATATATTAAGCATTCAATTATGAAAAACTGTTTAAACACGCAAACAATTCTAAAGATTCAACTGATCGAATAATTAACCAAATCCAAAGTTAAGGTTTAAAATAAAGAAAATCCAAAATACAACTCAACCCTACGCCTGGTGATGGTCACGAGAGTTTTAGCCTTGCATGTTCATCATGAATGTCTTGATTATTGGTTGAGAGGATGAAAGCATGGATGATTGCGGTGATTGTAAGGATGGTGTGTGACGGCACCCAAATCGCCCAATATGATATAATATGAAGGATAATCGATGGCAGGGTTTTCTAGGCTTAAATATAGAAGAATAATAACAAATTTTGGATTTCCCGTCAGACGGTGGGGCCACCGTAAGCCACGGTGGGACAGTAGGCTACGGTGGCTTAGCTCTACCTTATGGTCACAATTTAAAAAAAAAATCCACCGTAACCTAAAGTGGAGCCACCATAGCTTACCGTGGCTTCAACACCATTTCTTGAGTTTTTCATTTTCTTGATGCTTATTTGCCTTCCCGAAGCCTGGTTGCTTTCTTATATTCAAAATTTGATTCCTTGCCATCCGAAACATTCTGATTTTGCTCCTTTAAGCTCCGAACACCTGTAAACATAAAATCACTCAAAGTAATTGTGTTCGACGCAAATAAACACCTAAAATACACACTATCAAAACTTAGAACATGTTCTTTTGCCCGCACATCAAGAGAGAGAGAGAGAGAGCATTTTTTAACGTACAACTATAGACAAAAGGCATCCAAACAACATAGCAAAAAGTGAGTTAAAATGAGTGCATGCATGATTCCTATGAAGATAAATGAAAAGACTTAGGGATAAAAGATGAAAGACAGTGATGGAACATGTTGTGAATTATTGAAAATAATTCTAACAAATATGATTTACGTATAACATCTCTGGCAAAACGTAGATGAGCACCAGGCATGGGTGAGTACGTTTGTCTAGTACAGAAGAGAGAGGAAGGAGAGAAATCATAAACCCTCGCCCACTATCGGGTTCAAACCCAGAATTAAATCCTTGATTCATCCATTCACGCAAATATCCTTCGAATCAGCCTAAGTGGGAATCAAACCTACATCCACACATTGGGAGAACAGATCTCTTACCACTAGACCAACTTGTCATGAACTAGAATTTTCTTTTATATATAGTGTAAAAACATATTTTGCATTCACTTATTATTGTTATATATATACATATAGGATCAGGATCATGTGAAAAATATTTGAAAATTGAGAATCATGAGAGCCATTTTGTACCACAAAAAACCCAAAAATTAATTAAAAAAATTATAAAACAAAAAAATGCCAAAATGAAAAAAAGTAAAAAAAACAAAATTCTTATTTATCATCCCGGTTTTAATAAAACGTCTCGGTTTAGCTAAATTATACATATATGTATAATATATACATACATGTTTTTTTATACACATGTACAATTTAAGGTAAATGATAATGTACATATGTGTACATTATGCAACTAGAGATTAAATGAAATTATACGCATGTGTATAATACGAAGTTATTTTTTATGAAACCGGAATGAAATATAAGAGTTTTGTTTTTTTTTACTTTTTTAAAACTTTTGTGTTTTTTTTGTTTTATAATTTTTTAAAAATATTTTTAGAGGTTTTTTTAGTGGTCCAAAATGGTTGTTAAAGTTCTCAATTTTCAAATGGTTCTCTCAGGATCCTTACCATATATATATATATATATACATATATATATATATACATATATATATATATATATATACATATATATATATATATATAGGATTAGTATCATTACAGAACTCTTAAATTATTTAAGAACTTGAAGGAACCCTTGAAAATTAACGTTTTTTACAAATTTTTTTGTATATTAGTGTTATTTGAGTGTAGTTTTATCATTTTTTATATCTATAATTACGATTACAATTATAAAAAATTGTTTTTACACATATCTAAACTTTTTTCTGCATATATGTAAATTTGTTATTACATAAATTTTACACATATGTAAACTTGTGATTTATATATGTAATAACAAATTTATATATAAAATAAGGTTAAACTAGTCTTAAACAATGTTAATATATGAAAAAAATCAAAAAAAATGTTTGTTTCTTATGAGTTCCTAGAAGTTCTTAACTTTTTTGAAGTTCTCAAATAATACTAACCCTATATATATATATATATATATATATATATATATATATATATATATATATATATATATATAGGGTTTGAATCAACTACAAATAAAATTAACGTGCTAATTGTGAGAAATAAAGTAGAGTAATTATGCAGTTACATCATATAGTAATTATGTAATTACTCTACTTGTATAGATAATTATTCTACTTGTTCTCACAGTTAGCACGTTAATTTCATTTGTACGTTAACTTTTCCATATATATATATATATATATATATATATATATATATATATATATATAAACTTGTTTAAGTGGGAACTCAAAAAAATGAAGAATTCATTTTACATGTAAAACTGTTCATTTTACTTGAAAAGAAACTATAAAAAATTCACTTTTAATATAAAAATCACATTTTTATATAACTTTTAAGGAGATTTTACATATAAACACACGTAGAGGCTGTTAAAAACAAATTATTTTCAGTTAAAAAAAGGTAAAAAAAAATTCTTTTTATTAAATTAATTTTTTTAATTTGAATGTCTTCTACATAAATTTATAAGAAAAAAATCCAAATTGTTTATGATAAAACTGACTTTTTTACATGTGAAATCGAGCTTTATAGTATTTTCTTACATGTAAAATAAAGAGTTCACAGTACCCCACTTTTTTTAGTTCTCTTAAACCTGCCCATATATATATTATTTCTATGCTTTATTTACATTTATAAAATGAAAGTATTTTTATTTTAGTTAAAATTAAATTATCGCCTACTGAGTATTAAGTTTAATTCGAGGGTACAAGTTATCACTAAGTTTTCAGCGATAATTCCGTCTCTAATCCTGTCACACCCCGCTCCATGGGCCTAGACGTGTGACCAATAGTTGGTACATGTTTTGAAAATATATCAGAATTTAAGGCTGTAAAGCGAAAGTCTTTGATTAAAATATTATTAAATTCAAAATCTCGGGAATTAAATGCCCCACGATTTTTAACTTGAAAAACTATAATTTCATCATTCACATTATTAAAACTTCATCTGAGCCATGAGATCACCTAATGGCTAACCACCATCTCTAATCACCTATTCCTAATTACATGTAAAACAGTTTATAAAAATACGTCAGGAACACATGCCGGTAAACATGCTGACTTTAAAAAGTTTATGAAAACGTTAGTTCATACTCAAAACAATCATCAACCCTCTTGACCGAAGTACCAGTTACATCACATTAGTCAAGCCCACATAACCCTGTAGCCTCACTTAATGAGACGGAAATTTGTACCACGTGTGGTGGGGTATGCGTACCCTCTGCCCACATATGTAAGGATCCAGACACATGCATAACTAGCTTGAATGCCAGTATATACTAAAGTTTTAGGGATATATTATCCCATGTAAACTTTGGTTTCTGGGTAATTGACTCGATTAAAAAGTTTTATAGATATGAGCGTATTCACCTTTGTTTTGATCAACGCTTTCACTGATTTATGGTTTTGAGTTACCTCGGACCTAAAGTACGATAATAACCTTATACAAATATCTAGATCAAAAGATTTAGCTTCAGCCCTTCACTCTGTTTTTGTATAGCCTTTACTTTTATAAATCATTTGTTTGTTACAAAACATCTGGAACTCTAGTCCCTTTGTGTATTGGCCATTTGTATGCTATGTTTCGTCTTCAAGAAGAAACGTAAATTTTACAATACCCACGGTATGAAAAACTTTATGTTTCTTTATTATAAAGAAACAACATTTTAAATATACCCGTAGCTTATGAAAATATATGTTTATATTTGATTAAGGTGTGGGCTATACCCTCTACTAGGGTCTAATAAAATACTTATGCAAAACTCCTACCTTATGTGGGTACTTGGATGAAATGCCTAAGATTCGAGCAGACGACACTCCTACTAGTATTCAGGTATAAAGGGAAACAAAGTCATAACCCCCCTACTTTGCGCGTACTTCGAGAAAACGAGCTCGTCGGATCATTGGAAATTAGGCACATAACCCGAGGTTAATTGTGTGTATTTAGAAGTGTTTTTTATGCTTAGGTCGTTCACCCCGAGCCCGCTTTTATAGGCAACGTTTTGGATTTGGTCGCGTATCGTGATGGAGAACAAAACACACCATCGCGTAGCGCGATGGGTTTAATAACCGCATTTTATTATTTTAATTCATCGTGTATCACGATGGATAAAAGGGTTTGGTTGTTGTGTAGTGCGGCGCCGCCTATTACGGTTGCTCTATTAACCCTAGACTTGCCACGTGGCCTGTCAGGGTGTGCCACGTTTTGCCATGTGGTTCGAAACGTGGACGTTACATCGCATATCACGATGACCTTGGTCAAACAACGACACCACAGTTTTACAACAATCTCAACTATTTCTCCCCAAAAGGAATGGAACCGCATCGAAGTATCCATTTCATGCAAATAGATGATTATAGAAATGGGGATACTACCTTACCGATGTCACACCCCAACCTAAGGCGAAAATGTGGGGGCGCGAATTGATTGCTCACAGATCACAAGGTACTATCATGCAATTTTAAAGTGACAATATCTTATTTATTTTAAATAACAAGTTACAAACAGGTAGATCAAGTATAAAGAAATTACAAAACAATCTAATTATTGAATAAGTTTTATTTGAAACGTAATCACTAGGTGTTCTTCATCTTGATAGACAATCCAACCTAATAATCCTACAAATGCATACGAAATATATTTTTGTCAACACGAAGTTGAGTGAGAAAATCACCAGTTTTAAAATACAGTATAATATTATATGAATGAAGATAAATGAGCAAAACCGTTATTTGTGCATATAATCAATCAAACCATATGCGAATCGGGCATTGGTTACAATGATTGAATAATTTAATTGTCGGTGAAACCATTGTCATACGATTGGACGCCGGCCATTACGACATAATATGTTTATAATAATGGACCATTCTGAATGTGATAAATAAACACAAAAGCAAATAACAAGTAACAAGTAGTCATTCAATTGATACACAACAAATATTAACAGCTTGCATTTGATAGTATAATGTAAAAAAATGATGTTTGATAGAAGGTATGCATAAGTTCCCAAAACGTTTTATAATAAGTAAAATAGGGAGTGATTACTCACCTGATTAGAAGAACAATAAACAAGTATGGATGTGAGAAAGTGAGCTGTTAAACCCCTTCGGGATTCACCAACAAGGATTCCTAGTTAAATAATATAATATTATGGTAAATAATAAATTATATAACATGTAAAATGAATTTAAGATTTCGATGTGAATTGAATTATGTTTGAGATTATAATATTATTGGTTGCACGATGTAAGGCCCCGGTCCTGGTGCCCTACATTTCATGTCGGATTTACTTATAAACACAGTTCTACAAATAAGAGATAATTAAAAACTTTCGCGAAATATAAAACTTCAACCCATCATTACAAAATATTCAAGTATTGTCTTTAAAACATAACATAAAACATCATATTTAAAACATTATTTATTCCATATTTAGATGCCAGTCGTTCAATCCATGTCATGTGCCATCCTCATGCTAGCTCATTAAACATATTTACCTGCGTCCATACTAAAAGTCAGTTACGCTGAGTAAGGTCTGGTTAATCAAGCAACATGCAATACCTTCACATATCATACACATATACATATCCAAAGATACATATTCATACTTAACCTGTTACCTTTCTTACATACATACATACATATATACGTATCTGAAGATACATAATAATACGTTGTCCTTAAATATCCATAAGAGGAACATTACATAACATTCGTTACAGGAATATCTACTTAAGTCCAAAGAAGGAACACTATATATTATCCATTGAAGGAAAAACTTGCATTATCCATAGAAGGAACACTACATGTTATCCATAGAAGGAACGACGTGTACTATCCATAGAAGGAACACTATATATTATCCATAGAAGGAACAATATTCACTATCCATACAAGGAACTCTATATATTATCCATAGAATGAACAACATTTAATATCCATAAAAGGAACATACACTCAATCATATAATATCCATCTAAGGAACACTACTTGGGTCCACAGTCGTTATCTGTGCTGTTACATTACACGTCTATGTCCAAAGGAAGTTAGAGTGATTTGCCATCTTAACTTACTATGTCGGACGTAGAATGTACCCACGTAAACAAGCATGGCACATCAAAAACATACAGACGCACTGGGAATCCTTCACATGAATCTTCTAACGATCACCTTCCTTGGAAATACGTGTAATATCCAAAGATCGTTAACGTACTGACAAGCATTCATATATATCTTCAATAACTTTCACATAAAACATTTATGACATACACTTACCACTTAAGGTAAGTGTATTAACTAATCACATTGAGTATGCACACAGCCCCGAAAACATAACAAGGAAATGGGGCTAGAAACTCACCTATAAGCGATTCCTTTCTGAATTTACGGTTATGCCCCTCTTGAGCTGTGCACGGCTAACTATGTATTAATCATAGTATCAATTAACTACTTCTAGTTATACCAAACTTCTAAGTTATTACAACCCTCAACGAGCAGGGGTCCGGGGGCAGCGCCCCTGGTAGCGGGGTTCCAGGGGTGGCAGCCCCTAGCGCGGGGTCCAAGGGGCAGAGCCCCTGGCTGGGGTTAAGCTGCCATGTCAGTTTGGAAAAATTTTATTTTCATTAATAAGTCTTTACTAAAAACCTCATCAGAAAACGGAAATTTAATTATTTAATCAATTCACATCTTCCTTTTAAACGTTACCTTTCGTTATTAGTTAATTACATATCTTTAGTTCATATCTCATTTAAGTCCTTGTCTATCGTTTACACACGTATACGCTGTTTATCTTTTGTTTATTTTATAAAATCATCTTAAGTCTGTATAAGCCACAATGGGCGTGTAAGTCCATTAAGCATATAAGTTCCTTGGAGACGTATAAGCTTGCTCTAACGTATAAGTATAGTTGGTGTATATGTTCATCTGGCATATAAGCATATCCGGCGTATAATTCATCATCCATACACGGCGTATATACATACACGTTGATTCTATTTACACGTAGACATACATACAAGCTTCTACAACCTATATGGTGTCCACTTACACGCTGCACTTATACGACCATTATACATACACGTCAATACATACACGCTGCTTATACATATACGGAACATTACACGCTACCATACATATACATCGTATATACTTATACGCCGTATAAGTACTGTTCAGCGTTCATATACGCATTTTTGGGGTCTTTCTTCGATTTCAGCGCCGTCAGCCGCCATTAACCACCATGGTTGTTCCAGGATTGGTCGTTTATAGTCTAGGTAGCTTCGGGGTGTCCAAATCTGATGTATTGGTATAGCTGAGATAAATCATTGATACAACTGAGATAAATCATTTCTTACCCTCGGTTGGTCTCGGGTCGTTTGGCTTAAGTGTGTGTTTTTGAAGGTGTAGACTAAGGTGTAGAATGGATGGAAATGGAAAGGATTAGAATTTAAGGGATATTTATACTCCCTTAAGCCCATGGACCTAAGGCCCATCTTTCCTCTTTGGTCCATATTTAATTCCATCTAATTAGCCTACTTAACCTATCTTTATTATTTTATTATTTCTCTACTAATTCAAGTAAACTTTTCCGTCATAAGTAAATAATATATTAAATATTATTCGCGAAAATTTCGGGATGTTACACACGATTTATCTCGACGGTTATTGTTATTGCAAAAAAAATATTATTATTCACCGTTTATTTATAAGATTATTAGCTTTATCATTTATAAAATACCATTAATATATAATTTTATAAATAAACCATGAGATTAAATACACTTATATGAATACTAAATAAATAAATGTTAAAATAATTAATGCAATTATATTAATAAATATAATTTGTAATATATTAAATAATTTAATACAAACGCTTAAAATATATAATTATTATATAATATATATCTTGGAATCTTTATTGAAAATATAATGATATAAATATAGTTAATACGTTTAAAATACGTTTGTTATAATTTTTGTTTAAAGAATAATACATACACACACACACACTAGTTTTTATCCCCCCGTATTACGAGGGTTGTTTTATATTATTTATTTTTATATTTATTTGTTTTTTGAATTTTTTTTTATTATATGAAAGTTAATAATATACTTATGGTTTGATGATAAATTGTTTCACGAATAAGTGAGATTTTATAACCCGGTTTAAAAGATATATGGGTTCGATGAGACCCAAGACCTGTTTTTTTACTATAAAATTGGTTTTTTAATTATAAATATATATATATATATATATATATATTAAATAAATCATATATTAATTTTTAGTATATCCCTATATTATAGGATTTTTATATCAAATATTTTGTGAGATTAGTTTTTAATATAATGAGATGTTATAACCCGTTTAATAAATATATGGGTTTGATAAGACCCATACCCGTGAATTCGGGTCAAATGCATGAGAAGTCTCCAGTTAAAAATTAAGCAAATTTGGTGGCTTCCATAAGTGTGGGGGGGCACCACATCGCGACACGTAGGATTTTTATATTTTCATTTATATATATATATATATATAATAGATATAAGCAAATTTATATAAACGTTCAACGATAAGAAAACACCAATAATGGTGTCGGGTTTTATTAAAATAATGATTATTATTTATTATTATTATTATTATTATTATTATTAAGATACTTATAACACACACACACACATATATATATAATACACCAAATAAAGGCAAATTAAAACGGTAGATTTTAAGGGATTTACAATTGATTAAGCACATAGGTACAACAATAAAGAGGGACAAATTGGTAATTGAACACTCAAATATCACGTGTTTTACATCTTTCTCTATGATAGTTACAATCTTAGTTCTTCAAATTTATTCAAGTTTTTTGTAAATTTAGGGCACATTTACAAATTTAACCTCTATATTTTGCCTATTTACTCTTTTTAATTTCACTTTTAACCCAACTTCCCCAACGATTTTCAAACGGTCATAACTTTTTCGTACGATAATATTTATAAAAAAAATTGCACTATAAAATTGAGCGCTTTATTCTTTTTATTTTGAGTATGGTATTGCCATAGTTTATTTAAGTTATAAAAATGACATTTTTTGTGGTCCAATTTTGATCGTTTGAATTAAACCGTGAGCCAAATCATTGGTAATTCTATTTTGTCATCGAAAACTGAAACCGAAACGCTGAAAATTGAAACCAACCAAACCGAATCATTATCAACGATTTTCTTTGTACTTTGATAACAATTTTGAGTTTTAAATAAGAATGATTAATCCAAATATACCAACAAACGGTTTCACGATTTCAAATAAACACCCATAAATCAATTACATGATTACAAAGGTCTGTGTTTCCCGCTGCATCACGCGGGCACCCGTCTAGTATATATATACATACGAAAAACTAGTATGCGAGATTTAATTGACAAGAAACATGAGCTTACAAATGTCGGTTTGCTAAAGTAATGTTTGTTTTATATCTAATATTAGTTATAAATTATTTATAAATCATTTTAAACCTATAAAACACTAAAAAAATAAAAAATCAAAAACCGTGTCCAAGGGGGCTCGAACCCACGCCCCTGGCCGGTACAAGGAATGGACACACACACCCCAACCAGCTGAGCTGGAGTGTCAGTTAGGATTCAAACACAAACCAAAATATTAAATACTAAAAACCAGATTACCTCCAAATCCTAAGAACCATAGAATATGAAATCGATCGATCCACGTTAACTTTATTAACCATAGGGTTTTTATTATATGAACTAAGACGAACCAGTTACATATAAATATTACTAGAAACAACAAGATTACCAGAAACAACAAGGAATTGATGGTGAACGACGAAACAGAAGCTGTGAAATTCGTCAATTTGGGGTCCGATTTGTATTCGTTTTGTAATCGCTTATTATGTAAACCGACCCGTTTTGTAAACCTAAACTTATGATATAATCAAAATTCTGGATTTTATGTTATGATATTGTTTTATACTTGTTGGGTCACAAAAACATCCTTTTCGGTCCTTAAAATGCCTTAAAAACGCTTAAAACCAACTCTGGGGGCCAAAACTGTCATTTTTGAAAGTTTGAAAATATCTGGCGCCCACACCATCGCGATACGCGATGGGTGAGGCATAAGGGCGTCGCGTGGCGCGATGGCCTTCAGGTCAGCAGCTGCATGTTTTTGTTTGTTTTGTGGTTTATGCTATTATCCAATCCGAACTTTACCCACTAAATCTCTTGTTTAACCCTCTTAATCTTATCCTATAAATAGATGGCCCTCTCCTACATCCATCCCTGCTCATAATTCATTTCCTCTCTCAAAAATCAAGTTCTTTCAAGGTTAGTTTCTTTGTTCTTGAAGGTTTGACTTTCAAAAGTCAAACTGAGTAAAGTCTTTCATTTTAATTAGCTTATATAGTCTTATTAATACTTGAATATGGTAATGAAACATATATATAATATACACCCCTTGTTACCTTTGCTGGTCACTTCCCCGGTCTCGGTCGGTTGAGTGTCGGGCCTCGTAAGGCAAAGCTTCATGGAGGACTTTCGTGGTCCTTGATGTATATTTAACTATCTAACCATCTAACTTTACTTTTGCTTACTAACCATGATTAACTTATGCTCATTTTAAATTGTATATCATACTTATGAAGTTCCATGGTTATGGGTTGTAGAGACTAGCCTCGGTTTAACCGTAAATAGCTCTAAACCGTAAACCGAACTTTGTTTACTAGTTTTGTTAAATAATTGTATAAATATGTTTTATGTTAGATCTAAGTTTCTAAAATCATTTTATGAGTTCTATGGTTAGGGGTTTGTAGAATCTAACCTCGGTCTTGACCCGAAACGATATTCGAACCGAAAACCGAACTTTCGTTTAAAGACTTTATTGTTGACTTTTTGGTTGTAAAACTTAAGTAACATCATTTATAGATTATTAAACAAGTTCTTTAATGTTTGGGCATGTGGTAACCATTCTTGGTTTTATTTCGGATTGGAAACCGAACTAAAACGAAACAAACCGATTTCACTCGCTTAAGACACACAAGTGTGTTTCTATCTATCAAGACTTGTATATTTCTTTAAAAAATACTTTATAAACTGATTTTAATTATTTTCTTAAAGTACTTGCGATGTTGAATCTAACTTGATCTTATAAAAAAGTTTGGATTGACCAAACCGAACACTCGCTTAACAGACGTTGTTAGTTCTAAAACAATAGAACTACATACTTGGTTAAGTCTTCTTAAATTTTATTGAGTTATCTCATAGCATTTATTATTTTGAAAAGTTGACTTTGGGTTTGACCTTATCAAGACCCGAACCAACAACCCAAACACTTGTTAAAACCCGTTTTAGTGTCTATATTATAAAGGGACTTGCATTCTTGCATTTTACCCACCTTATTACTTAACATAGGTTGAGTAAATATTAAGGCTAGATACTTTAACCCGGTCTTGAGCAAACTTATATTATTAAAGGACTATTGTTATAATTTTATGAAACATTTACCTTAGACCTTAATTGTTTATATTTCTTACCATTTATTTTATTTAAAGACTTCCAAGGCAACTCTTCTAATATAAGACTTCTTTTCTTTTAGGCTTTGTTCGTTAAACTCGTCGTTCCATGCTTACATGCAAATGTGTTTGTCGCTTTTGGTTGGTTGATTCATAAATCCGAAGCTATTTGGTATTCTCTTATGGCAAGGTGTCGTTAATATATTCTTATTAATGATTTCATACAAAATCCGAGTATATATGGCTCCCATTATAGAAAGGCGTCGCTAATGTATTCTTATTAGCGATTTCATTATCTAAATTGTTGCTATTATTTATTGTTTTGTATACAAGTTGTGGAATTTCCTATTATATACATATTATTCAAAACTATGAAATTTCTCACCAATCTTTGTGTTGACGAACTTTTTTTTATGCAATGTTACAGGTTTGACTTTAGGTTGACTCGAGGAGTTAGAGAAAATGAAATCAAGACCGTTAGGATATTAGCAAAAATGAACAATATATATTATTTGCTATATCTTGTTATGATTATCGTATGAACAATTTTGTTATGTGACTTTATGATTTTATGAATTTAATGAGTTGTTTAAATATTGTCACTTAAATAGTGTCGTGAGTTCATGGGCAATCCGTTGCACCCCGGCATGTTCCGCCGCCATTGGTTGGGGTGTGACAGATTGGTATCAAAGCCATGACTATATGATAGGTGGTTAGACGTGACGACCTAGTATAGTTATGCTTTAGGGTCCTATACGTGTGCTTATACGTGTTTACTCTACTTGATTGTTCATTGAACTTGTTTATATATAAACTTATTTAATTCAAACAATATCATAAATGTACACATACACACACTTTCATAATACTTCAAGGTATCCATACCTTAAAATGCAAAAACATATATTTTTGTTGTGTTTTATGGATTACAAGCTTAACTTGGATCCCGTTATTTAAAATACCTTAAAGGTTGCATTTATATCGGGTTTGTAGCCATCATAGAGAGCGAAACACTATGAAACGACCATTTGACAAGAAGATTCCAAGAATCGAAGGTGATTTACTTACCTGGGATGGTTGACTTGTAGTGTTCTTTTTCTAG
This sequence comes from Bidens hawaiensis, assembly GCF_021521415.1. Taxonomy (NCBI): domain Eukaryota; kingdom Viridiplantae; phylum Streptophyta; class Magnoliopsida; order Asterales; family Asteraceae; genus Bidens; species Bidens hawaiensis. The sequence continues at coordinate 238,596 of NW_027491889.1, read as the reverse complement.
GCCAACGAACCGTGTTATACATGTCAATACTTTAAGTTGTCAAATGCGAGCGCTCCGGTCGCCATCCAAATTTTGGTGTTGAAACATGAAAGCCACGGTGGTTCGTGGACAAGTGTTTTTAACATCTCGTTGTATCTCCATTTTATTGTATGTTATTGTCGTTATTTGAGTCGAAAACATGAAAAAGACGCGGTGGTGCGTGCACATGTTTAGACTCAAACATGGTATTTTATAAAAAAAACTTTAATGTCGAAATATCAAATTGATGTGCTTGAAGTAGTCAAATAATTATTAACTAAAATTATACTAATCTAGACACTAAGTAATATTCTAGACCCTTAAACTACTAACCGGCAAGTGAACCGGTCGACTCTGGTACAACTAAGTAAGTCCGGATATCGAACCCACGAGACTCTTTAAATTACGAAACTAGCAAATTAGACTCAACTACAAGACACACCTATTTATTAATAATATTTGAGGGGGATTTTAAAACTATTTAATTAAAACTCTAATAATAATTAACTAATGATTACTTTAATTAACTATTAATAAACTAATTAATATCATAATAAAACAAACCCTAATTATTATAATAATAATAAAACATAATCATTATTTATTAATTAATTAATAAAACTTAAACCCTAACTAGTTTTAACTAATAAACAATTTAGAAAACTTGGATTAATTCAGATGATTAAAATAACTACCCAGGCCGGAATCCCCAAAGTTACGGTTATTAACTTAAATGGAAAAACGCAAGTTATGGAACCGGGATCATAAGATAGACCCTTGACAGAAAACCCGAAAAGGACCCTTGAACTTCAAGAAGACGCCTATGGATTTCTAACAAGTTTTAAGACTCACCAGTTTTATATTAAACTTCCTTACGGTTAGTTAATTGCTTATGTCTGGGTATCTTTTATGACGAAAACCTACCTTACAGCGCGTAATTCAAAAGATAGCAAAGCAAACCCAATTGATTTAATAGATTAAGCTGACAATCAAACCTAGACGGACTCCTTACGAAGAATTAAATCTAGCAATCCCGACAAGCAAAGATCTATTAATAGCCTATCACTTTACAGCTTTTTAGATTATCAGCTCACTTTTATTTGTTTAATTGATTTTATTGGTTCTATGATCTTAATCTATATCAATCATAAACAAGTCAAGAACACACAGTAAATGACCTAACAAAACCCTATCATATGAAACAATCAACAAGGGCAATGTGAAACAATAAATTCAAGTAAACAAAACCAAGCAATCATACGCATCAACTAAATAAAACTCAACCGTTTACTTAGAACATAATATCCATAACGAAACGAAAATCCAAATAAAATCAAACCGAACTAAGGTTCATCACGACCTAGGCAGTCTATGGAATTTAGCCTATCTTATTAAAATCTAAATCAAACAAAACAAATAATAACAAAAACATGGTGAAAGTATAATAAACGGGGAATCGAAGATGATAAAACCCGTAAACTCGAACGTGTACGTGTAACTCTTTACCGGATGTTCTCTCGCCTTCAAAATCACCAACAAACTCGTAAAATAGCTCCAAGAACTCTCCAAAATCGGCTGGTGGCTTTCAGGTTACGTCAGGTTTAAGTTAAAGGTGTTTAAATAGCAAAAACAAGGCCCGACATTAAGCAAAAACGAATTAAAACCCATCAGCAGCCCCTAGGCGCCGCGCTAAGGGCATTTGGCCTTCACCCTTCGCGCGGCGCGACGTGCTTCGCCATGGGGGGCGGTCAGACCGGGTCTGACCGGTTCTCTGTTCTGGTTCTTCCTGACGCGTTCCGGATCTCCGTTTCGGCTCGTTTTAGCTCGTTTTTCGCCCTTTTTAATCACGATCAACGATCAAATCCCGGAACCTACGAAACATAGAAATGTTAGTAGTATACAAATCTCGACTAGCAACGAACAAAAACTATTAAAATATTAATTAAAATAAACAAGGGAAACTTATATATTTAGCATTATATCACAAATCATGGTGGTTTATGTACGATTTTCCGACTTTACAAATCTCAAAATCTCAAAAATTTTCAAGCTACAACCTCTCAAAATCATTTACGTTTTTGCTTTTGAATTGTTATTTATATACAAAGTTTTATATTTTAATTAACACTAACATCTCCTCCTCACTAACTCTAGGAATTCACAATCAAACTTGAAATTTTATTTTATTTTATTTTATATACCCTCATATTCATTCTATTTACCTCAAACTTATTTCATTTCTTTATAATTTCTAGAATGCCTCCGATAAGTTACCACCCGCGCAAGAACTCCAACCGACGCATGGCTGCTTTCGTCGTCAAACAAATGGCCGCGGTGATTCCCGAACTTATAACCGAAATACAAGCTATCCCAACCTTCTCCACCCGTTGAACCCAAACCTGCATCCTACTCTTATAAGCAATTCACTAGTGCTAACCCAACCGACTTCTTTGGTATGAACTATGCAACTACCTTGTTGCAATGGTTTGAAATGATGGAAAGTGTGTTTCAACACAGCGAGTTCCCCGCTGCGAAAAAGAAAAATTTCACTTCGATCATGTTTAAGAAAACGGCTCTTACATGGTGGGGTAGTGCTATGCACCTCCAAGGGTCGGAAAAGGCTATGGCGCTTCAATGGTCCGATCTCAAGGCACTCATTATGAAGAAGTTCTGTCCCAAACACGAGCTCCAAAAGCTCAAGGAGGAATTTTGGAACTTGAAACAAGAAAGTGGTGATAACGGCGCCTACTCGCTCCGTTTTCATGAGTTGAGCATCATCGTCCCTCACTTGGTTACCCCGGCTGAACGTGAACTTGACAAATACATTGGGGTTTACCCATGCAATTTCGGGACTCAGTAATGAGTAGCAAACCCGTGAACCTTGAGGACGCCATTACTTTAGCCTGTGTGCTATCAAAGAACCTTGTGAAAGCGTGTACCCTAACCCTCAAGATTCCAAGTGAGAAAAGCAAAACCGAACCTACACAGAAAGCCAAAGTTGACCCACCACCTCAAGCCATCAACTACTCAAACTCTTCCCGCCACAACAACAAAAGGAAACCCAAAACCAATCACCGAAACTTTGCTGTTACCCAACCACAACCTCAACAACCACAAACTCCTCCACAAAATCGCAAACCCTATACCGGTACTTTCCCACTATGCAACAATTGCCAACTTCATCACCCATCTCACTTGCCTTGTCGCCATTGCAACCATTTTGGTCACCTAAACTCCACATTCCGATACGCACAACGCACTCAACCAAATCAACCAAGAACTACTCCCTAAAATCCCCAACACCGTTATGCACCATACCCACAAAACCCTCCCAACAACCCCGAGCATGCTTTAACTGTGGTGATCTTAACCATTTCCGCAACAATTGCCCTCGCCTAGCCTATGCTAACCAAGCCCAAACCTTAGCCGTACCCTACTACCAAACCCAAGTCTACCCAAGTCCAAACATACCAACCTCAACTTCCCCAAAAATGCACCACTCATCAAACCCATGCAAGCCATCCAAGCACCACCTCTTCCTCCTCAAGTACCTCAAGGAAACCCAATAACCAAGGATGGGCATTCATGATGAATGCTAATCAAGCTCAAGTGGCGAATGATGTTGTGAACGGTATGTTTCTAATTAACCATCATTTGGCTTCTATTTTATTTGATACTGGTGCTGCTAGAAGTTTTATTTCTTTGAAATTTGAGTCGAAACTTGCTATGCCTCAAACCAAGCTATCTCGACCGTTTTCCGTTGAAGTCGCCAATGGAAATTCCACCACCATCAACTCTTTCGCCCACGATTGTAGTCTTATTCTTTCTAAGCATAAATTCTCCATCGATCTCATCCCGATGCAAATGGGAAGTTTCGATGTCATAGTAGGCATGGATTGGTTATCTTTGCACCGTGCCAAAGTTGTTTGCTTCGATAAATTCATTCGAATTCCGCTCGTCAACCGTAAAGTTCTTAAAGTGTTCGGCAACACAACTTCTAGAAGGCTAAACCTCATGTCGTGCTCACAATCGCAAAAATACTTACGCCAAAAGTATGTTCCGTTCCTAAGAAAAATCCAAGATATTTCTATTGTTCGTGATTTCCTCGATGTCTTTCCTGATGATGTCACTGGTCTTCCAGCTGTTCGTCCGGTTGAATTTTGAATCGATCTTGTGCCCGGCGCAATGCCCATGGCCAAGGCTCCCTATCGTTTAGCCTCGTCGGAAATGCAAGAATTGTCGAACCAACTAGAATAACTTTCTGATAAAGGCGTCATTCGCCCAAGCTCTTATCCTTGGGGCGCTCCCGTTCACTTCGTGAAAAAAAAGATGGTTCGTTTCGCATGTGCATCGATTATCGAGAACTTAACAAACTCATTATTAAAAATCGTTATCCTTTTCCACGAATCTATGATCTTTTCGACCAACTTCAAAGCGCAACTTGTTTCTCAAAAATTGATCTTCGATCGAGTTATCATCAATTGCGTGTTCGCGAAGAAGACATTCCAAAAACCAGTTTCCGTACTCGATATTGACATTTCAAATTTTTGGTCATGCCCTTCGGGTTAACCAATGCACCTGCGGTGTTTATTGATCTCATGAACCGCGTTTGCAAACCATTTCTTGAAAAATTTGTTATTGTCTTTATTGATGACATCCTTATCTTTTCTATGACCAAAGCCGAACATGAACATCATTTGCGTTCCATTCTCGAGCTCCTTAGAAACGAACGACTCTACGCTAAATTCTCCAAATGTGAATTTTGGCTAGAGGAAGAACAATTTTTGGGGCATATCGTAAACGAAAAAGGTATTCATGTTGATCCCGCTAAAATTGAGGCCGTTAAGGATTGGGAAACTCCAACAAATCCCACAGAAATTAGATCCTTCCTCGGTTTGGCCGGATATTATCGGCGATTCATTCGAAACTTTTCCAAAATCTCTTTACCCCTCACCTCCCTCACTCATAAAGGAAAACCATTCGATTGGGGATAAAAACAAGAGGAAGCCTTTCTTACACTCAAGGACATGCTTTGCAATGCTCCCGTTCTAACCCTTCTCGATAGAAACGGCGATTTTGTTGTATTTTGCGATGCATCTAATCAATTCTCGGTTGTGCTCTCATGCAACGAGGTCAAGTCATCGCTTACGCATCAAGGCAACTTAAGGTCATAGAGAAGAATTATACGACTCAAGATATCGAACTTGATGCCGTCATTTTCGCTCTCAAAATCTGAAGACATTACCTTTACGGTACAAAATGTGTTGTGTTTACCGACCATAAAAGCCTTCAATATATTATTGATCAAAAAGATCTCAACATGAGACAACGGAGATGGGCCGAATTACTTAGTGATTACGATTGCGAGATTCTCTACCATCCCAGTAAAGCGAATGTTGTCGCCGATGCCCTAAGTCGAAAGGTTAATGTTAAATCCGTTCTGATTCAAAGCTTTGTTGTTCAAACCGATCTTCAAATCCGTATCTTTCAAGCTCAGCGTACCTCCGTTGAAGAAGGTAACATGTACGACGAAATGTCATGTGGAGCCGAACTTCAACTCGAAACTATACCCGATGGTCTTTTGTATTTTCTTAATCATTTGTGGGTTCCCGATTGCGATGACTTTCGTACTTGTATACTCGACGAAGCTCACAGGTCACGATATTCTGTCCATCCCGGTGCGGATAATATGTATTTCGATTTTCGTGCTACCTTTTGGTGGCCGGGTATGAAAAAGGACGTAGCATTGTATGTATCTAAATGTCTTACTTGCTCAAAAGTCAAAGCCGAACATCAAAGACCTTTTGGCCTGCTTGAGCAACCACTGATTCCCGTTTGGAAATTGGAAGACATTGCTATGGACTTTATCACTAAACTACCCAACACCTAAAAAGGAAACGATAGTATTTGGGTGATCATTGATCGATTAACCAAGTCCGCTCATTTCATTCCGATCCGTGAGAAGTATTCTGTCGAGCAACTTGCTCAAATCTATGTTCGGGAAATCGTGTGCCGACACGGTTTACCATTGACTATCATCTCCGATCGCGATCTCGTTTTACTTCTCATTTTTGGCGATCACTTAAAGAAGCCTTGGAAGCACGTCTCGATCTTAGCACCACATATCATCCTCAAAAGGACGGACAATCCGAACGTACGATTCAAACACTCAAAGATATGCTACGAGCGTGTGTTCTTAATTTCGGTGGGAATTGGGATTCTCACATTCCTTTCATTGAGTTTTCTTATAATAACAGTTCCATTCTAGCATCGTTAGGGCTCCTTTCAAAGCTCTTTACGGTCGTAAATGTCGTTCTCTGATTAGTTGGAACGAAATCGGTGAAGCTCAAATCACGGGACATGAAATGGTCCAAGAAGCCACCGACGTTATCGATCAAATCCGTAAAAATCTCCTAGCCACAAGAAGTCGTCAAAAGAGTTACGTTGACAAACGGCGAAAACCGATCGAATTTAATGTTGACGATCTTGTCCTTCAAAAAGTATCTCCGTGGAAGGGGGTAGTCCGTTTTGGAAAGAAGGGTAAGCTAGCTCCTTGTTTCGTTGGTCCTTTCAAAATTTTTGAACGTGTTGGGAAGGTAGCTTATCGACTCGAACTACCGGAAGAACTTGCCGGAGTTCATCCGACTTTTCATGTTTCTAATATTAAAAAGTCCTTAGCCGAGGGTAATCTCCATATACCTCTCAATGAAGTAAGTCAATTATTATGGTTGAACGACCCGTTGAGATCATGGATCGCAACGAGAAGAAAACCTAACGTAGTCGTATTCAGTTAGTCAAAGTTCGGTGGGAATCACGGCGTGGCGCGGAGTTCACTTGGGAACGATAAGACTCAATGAAGGAGAAGTATCCACATTTGTTTTCATCGTCATCTTCATCTTAATTACGGGACGAAATTCCCTAAAGTAGGGGATATTGTGACATTCGTCAATTTCGGGTCCGATTTGTATTCGTTTTGTTATCGTTTATTATGTAAACCGACCCGTTTTGTAAACCGAAACCTATGATATAATCAAAATGATGGATTTTATGTTACGATATTGTTTTATACTTGGTGGGTCTCAAAAACATCCTTTTCGCCTCTTAAAATGCCTGAAAAAACGCTTAAACCCAACTCCGGGGGCCAATACTGTCACTTTTTAAAGTTTAAAAATATCCGGCGCCCACCCCATCGCGATACGCGATGGGTGAGGCATAAGGGCGTCGCGTGGCACGATGGCCTTCAGGTCAGCAGCTGCATGTTTTTGTTTGTTTTGTGGTTTATGCTATTATCCAATCCGAACTTTACCCACTAAATCTCTTGTTTAACCCTCTTAATCTTATCCTATAAACATATGGCCCTCTCCTACATCCATCCCTACTCATATTTCATTTCCTCTCTCAAAAATCAAGTTCTTTCAAGGTTATTTTCTTTGTTCTTGAAGGTTTGACTTTCAAAAGTCAAACTGAGTAAAGTCTTTCATTTTAATTAGCTTATATAGTCTTATTAATACTTGAATATGGTTATACGACATATATATAATATACACCCCTTGTTACCTTTGGTGGTCACTTCCCCGGTCTCGGTCGGTGGAGTGTCGGGCCTCGTAAGGCAAGGCTTCATGGAGGACTTTCGTGGTCCTTGATATATATTTAACTATCTAACCATCTAAGTTTATTATTGGTTACTAACCATGATTAACTTCTACTCATTTTAGTTTGTATATCATATTTATGAAGTTCCACGGTTATGGGTTGTAGAGACTAGCCTCGGTTTAACCGTAATAGCTCTAAACCGTAAACCGAACTTTGTTTACTAGTTTTGTTAAATAATTGTATAAACATGTTTTATGTTAGATCTAAGTTTCTAAAATCATTTTACAAGTTCTGTGTTTAGGGGTTTGTAGATCTAACCTCAGTCTTGACCCGAAACGATATCCGAACCGAAAATCGAACTTTCGTTTAAAGACTTTATTGTTGACTTTTTGGTTGTAAAAATTAAGTATCATCATTTATTAGTTATTATACAAGTTCTTTAATGTTTGGGCATGTGGTAACCATTCTTGGTCTTATTCCGGATAGGAAACCGAACCAAACCGATTTTCACTCGCTTAAGACATACAAGTGTGTTTCTATTTATCAAAACTTGTATATTTCTTTAAAAATAATTTATAAACTGATTTTAATTATTTTCTTAAAGTACTTGGGATGTTGAGTCCAACTTGATCTTATAACAAAGTTTGGGCCGACAAAACCGAACACTCGCTTAACAGACGTTGTTAGTTCTAAAACAATAGAAATACATACTTGGTTAAGTCTTCTTAAATTTTATTGAGTTATCTCATAACATTTATTATTTTGGAAAGTTGATTTTGGGTTTGACCAATTATCTAGACCTGAACCAACAATCCGAACATTCGTTAAAACCCGTTTTAGTGTCTATATTATAAAGGGAATTGCATTCTTGCATTTTACCCACCTTATTACTTAACATAGGTTGAGCAAGTATTAAGGCTAGATACTTTAACCCGGTTTCGAGCAAACTTATATTATTAAAGGACTATTGTTATAATTTTCTGAAGCATTTTACCTTAGACCTTAATTGTTTATATTTCTTACCATTTATTTTATTTAAAGACTTCCAAAACAACTCTTCTAATATAAGACTTATTTTCTTTTAGGCTTTGTTCATTAGACTCGTCGTTCCGGTTAATCTTCAAATCACCAATCTTTCAAGTTTATTACTTGAACGTGAGTACTTTCATTCCCATTTTCCATCGTTTGTTTTGGGGTGATATTGCATATTTATTCAAACTAAATGTTTCATACTTGAGTCTGTAGGTTCCCAGCCGGATCTACACGGAATATCTCGTTCTACGTAGGTGCGAAATCCCTACGTAAGACGATACGAGCGTAGAAGACGATACACGTAACACGATCAAACACACGTTACAATAAACAAAGACACGTTGTATTGCAACTGGAAACACGTGATTCACTGATCATCGATTACCCAACTCGTAAACTCGTTACCTCTAATTCTATGAAACACAGCCGTAACCTAGCAGTTTATATAACACGACAACTTCGCCTAGCATGTTTAGGCGAAGTTGTCCCTAACTTCGCTTGTTCCACATGTTCGCCTATATCAGCGAACTTCTGAGAACTTCGCTTACATCCAAATACAAATCCAACTAACTCGATTACAAACACTAGACACTGAACTACTGACATCTTGTACCAACAGACTCCCCCTTGGCAGTAGCTTCATATCTCTATCTTCAAGCACGTGTCTTGTAATCTTCAACAATCTTGTATCTTTCATCTTCAAGCATGAACTCCTTCTCGTACACAAACCGAAACAACTCTTTGATATTTCTTCTCTTCTTCTTTCCAAGCAGGAATATACAATATTTTCTTCTCGTTCAGCACCTGCAGATCAGCTTGAGACAAATTCACTAAGTGCATTGGATCATACACTCTCAGCAGCTATTGTTCATCTTCATTCTCCATTACTGCTTCAGCTGTTTCACAATCAACATACCACCACTTCAGATCCTTGAGCACATCCTCCCACTGGATATTTCCCAAATGCACACCAATCCTATGCCTTCCTTTCAAACCGACCCATAAAGGAAAAACCACGAACCCCATCCTCCGACTGGATGCAGTGCCATTTCGACCCATGTCGATGGTTTACTGGAAGCTCCACCATGAATGAAGTCAACTCGCAACCCAACAATGACGAAGGGCCGTCCCGCCAGCCCAAAATGAGGGTAATGATGCCATATGAAAGTTTCAAGATGCCCCCAATGGAGAACGAAACTGCACAACCAATGGAGGAAGATGAACCAGAGGAAGAAGAACCCAATGAAGAGGAGGATCCCGATGAAGAAGAAGATCCCAAAGAAGATGAGGACCCTGTGGAAGAGTCCGAGGAAGAAACGGAAGAAGAGCATCCTGAGAATCCTAACTAGATGTCAAGCTCAATGAATGGATCACTCACTTCCCGAAATCCAAGCTACTATTCCGTCGATCCGTATGTTCAATATCTGGAGCAACTAAAGAACCAAGCTTCGTCAAGCTTCCGGCCATTTCAAGGGAGAATTTCTTCAATTCAAGAACAAGCTATGAAATTCGCGAGCAAAATCAAGCCGCCAAGACATACCTCTACCTTGCATCTGACCAGACTTATGTTCCGTATCCTGAGCCGAGAAACCATTACTAGATGGTGACACTGGGTTACCGCGACCCACCTCCGCAATACGGATACCCCAACATAGTCCCGCAGTCATATGAAGAGCATTTGGATCGCGCTCTACATGAGACCGACGACTGGAGGAGGAAGGTAGATGAGGAAGGAAAGAAGAAGAAAAAGATAGGAGAAAGACTTCTTCACAAGTGTAACAAATTAACGAAAGTTGTGAAGAAGTTCTTGAAAGATTGAAGATGGTGGGGAGAGGTGTTATATGGAGACTATGTGTAAAATAGTTTTATGTGATGTGTGTAGAATAAAGAACGTTTGAAACGTTCTAATGTAATGATAAGACAAGTTATATATATATATATATATATATATATATATATATATATATATATATATATATATATATATATATATATATATCGTTGGAACGATATATATATAAGTATGTGTAATATGAAGAATATATATATATCCTTGGGATATATATATATATATATATATATAATTGTATAATAAATAAAAATGTGTATTTAATGAAAGAAATGTTGTTAAAAATTTTCAGACTAAATTGAAAAAGATAAAAGAAAATGTCTGAGCAAAGTAACAATGAAAATGCTCGTAAAGAAAAAGAAATGAAAGACAAGGGGAAAGGCCCCGAGAACGAGCGAGAGGAAGAAATTCCCGAAAAATATATGAATAAAATTCAAAAGATGATAAAAGACGCGGTTAGGGAAGAATCATTGAATAGATCTCACTCTAGACAATCTCGAAATTCTCAATCTGTCCACCATTCTAAACCTGTTAAATCTCGTCCTAATCCATCTCAAGTTGAAGAGAGTGTGCACGAGTCTAACGCCGATGGTAGGGTTAGACATGAGTTCAAGAAATTAAAAATCAGTGGATGTTCTTTTAAAGACTTCAAGTACTATGGACCAAAAGAGTTCCATGGTGACAAAGGAGCCATTTCAACCGTGAGGTGGCTTGAGGAGATGGAAAAAATCGTGATTACTAGTAAGTATTCCGATGTGTAGAAAATTCAGTATTCGACCCTTATGTTCAAAGGTGAAGTGTTGGAGTGGTGGAATGCTCTGTTGATGAGCGAAGGGAGAGATGTGATGTATGGTTTGATTTGGGAAGAGTTTAAAGCTTTGTTGATGGCAAAGTTCTGTCCCATGCATGAGACCGACCAGATTCAAACGAAATTTCTTAATCTCAAGGTTGTTTGGACAAACCTCTGAGAGTACAATACCAAATTCCATGAGTATTTTCGCCTTGTTCCCTAGCTGGTTAACCCTGAGTCCAGCAAGGTCACGCAATATATTTGGGGACTTCCGTGGGAAATCCGCGACATGGTAAGGTCACACTTACCTCAAACCGCTGACTCTGCGATGGAGTTGGCCGGTTATATGATGGGCGGCATGGTTCGTAACAAAGAAGAAGACAAGAAGGTTACGACAACAACAACTCAAGGAAGGACAAGTGGAGGAAACAATCGATTCAAAGGAAAGGGCGTGAATCAAAGTCGATTTAATTCAAACGCCACACAATGCAAGATTTGTAGGAGGTACCACAAGGGACGATGCAACTTCTCCCCGCCTTCTAAAGTTTGTGAATCATGCAATCGCACAGGTCACGATGCTGCTGATTGCTGGAAGAAAACGATGACTTGCTACAATTGCAAGGAGATGGGCCATCTGAGTTTCGAGTGCCCAAAGAACAAACCTACTGCTGGTGGTGTGGGTGGTAGTGGCAAGGATAAAAAGAGAAACGCTCGAGTCTTCGTACTCAACACAAAAAGGGCCGCTGACGTGCCAGAAACCATCACCGGTACGTTTCTAGTCAACGACACCTATGCGAGAGTTTTATTTGATTCAAGTTCCAATTTGAGTTTAATAGATTATCGTTTTTGTAGTCTATTAAACGAACCATTAACAAAATTAGGTAAAACTCTAAGCGTCGAGACTGCTAGCGGTGAAATCGTTAAGATCTCCGAAGCCCTTGAAAACGGAAAAATACTTTTAGCTGGTTATATTCTACCTATTTGTCTATTACCCATGAGTTTGGCTGGTTTTGATATTGTACTGGGTATGGATTGGTTATCCGATAACCATGCCCGTATTATCTGCAATAGCAAAACTGTTGAACTTCAAGCCCCCGATAAACGAACGATTCGAATTGAAGGGGACAAAGACGCTGGCCAAGTTAGCATAATCTCCATGATTAGGGCTAACAAATGTTTAAATCAAGGATGCCTCGCATTCATGGCCTACGTCACTGAAGAGTCTAAGCCAAAAGAAATCAAAGACGTTCCTATCGTTTCTGACTATTCTGATATCTTTCCTGATGAACTCCCTGGTATTCCTCCCGATCGTGAAGTAGAGTTTAGGATCGATCTGGTTCCCGGTACTGCTCCGATCGCAAAAGAAACAACTCGATGAGCTTTTTGAAAAAGGTTTCATTCGGCCGAGTTCGTCGCCTTGGGGAGCACCAATTCTATTCGTCAAAAAGAAAGATGGCTCCATGCGAATGTGTATCGATTATCGTGCGTTGAACAAAGTCACAATCAAAAACCGATATCCACTCCCTCGTATCGATGATCTTTTTTGACCAACTTCATGGTGCTAGCTTCTTTTCAAAAATCGATCTTCGTTCCGGCTATCACCAACTTAAAGTCCAATCCAAAGACATTCCAAAGACTGCTTTCCGAGCAAGGTATGGACATTATGAGTTCACGGTTATGCCATTTGGACTTACTAATGCTCCGGCCGCGTTTATGGATATGATGAACCGTATTTGCAAGCCTTACTTAGATAAATTTGTTATCATATTCATCGACAACATACTTATTTATTCTAAGTCAAAGGCTGATCATGAAGTCCACCTTCGTACCTTGTTTGAAATTCTTAACACCGAAAAGTTGTATGCCAAGTTCTCAAAATGCGAGTTCTAGTTGCACGAGGTGCAATTTCTTGGTCACATCATTATTGTTAACGGTATTCAAGTGGACCCCGCTAAGATTGAAGCTATCTCTAAGTGGGAGGTTCCGAAGTCGCAAACTGAGATCCGAAGTTTCTTAGGTTTGGCCGGCTACTACCGTAGGTTCATCGAAAATTTTTCTCGTATCGCCGTTCCCCTAACTTCTTTAACTCGTAAAAACATCAAGTATGAATGGGGAACGAAGCAACAATTGGCGTTTGATATACTCAAACAAAAACTCACCCAAGCACCTATACTGGCTTTGCCAGAAGGTACTGAGGATTTCATGGTATTTAGTGACGCATCCCACTCGGGCTTGGGATGTGTACTAATGCAACGCAAGAAAGTAATTGCTTACGCCTCTCGTCAACTCAAAGTACACGAAAAGAACTACACGACTCACGATCTAGAGTTAGGCGCCATAATCTTTGCACTTAAGATTTGGAGGCACTATCTTTATGGATTAAGATTTACCGTGTACACTGATCATAAGAGTTTAAAACATATTTTCGATCAAAAAAAGCTTAACATGCACCAACGGCGATGGATGGAAACGCTCAATGACTATGATTGCGAGATTGTTTACCATGAAGGCAAGGCCAACGTTGTGGCAGATGCCTTAAGTCGCAAGGAACATGAAAAGCCCAAAAGAGTCCGAGCGTTACGTCTAGAACTCCAAATTGATCTTTTAGAACAAATCAAATCCGCGCAAACTCAAGCAATCAACGAAAACCAAATCTCCGACGAAAAACAAAATGGCACCATTGACTCGCTAGTCAAGGGTGATGATGGTATCCTTAGACTTGGCAATAGGATTTGGGTACCAATCGTTGGAGGGTTACGTGAGAAAATCTTGAATGAAGCTCACAAGTCGAAATATATGATGCATCCCGGAAGTAATAAAATGTACCACAATCTAAAGACGAACTATTGGTGGAATGGAATGAAAAGGGATGTCGCTTCGCATGTTGCGAAATGCTTAACTTGTTTAAAAGTCAAGGCTGAACACCAAAGGCCTTCGGGATTGCTTCAGCAACCCGAACTTCCCGTATGGAAGTTGGAGTTGATTACTATGGATTTTATTACAAAACTAGCGAAAACGACTCGACAACACAATGCCATTTGGGTGATTGTGGATCGATTAATAAAATCCGCACACTTCATACCCATCAATGAGTCGTACTCTATGGATAGATTAGCGCGTATCTATGTAAACACCATCGTTGCTTTGCATGGAGTACCGCTGTCTATAATATCTGATCGAGACAGTCGTTTTACATCTCATTTCTGGAAAAGCTTCCAACAAGCTCTTGGTACGAAATTAAACCTTAGCACCGCCTATCATCCGCAAACTGACAGGCAAAGCGAAAGGACGATTCAAACGTTAGAAGATATGCTTCGCGCTTGTGTGATCGATCTAGGTGGTAGTTGGGATGACCACTTACCCCTAATGGAATTCTCATATAATAATAGTTATCACGCAAATATTCAAACCGCACAACTCGAGGCGTTATATGGTCGAAAATGTAGAACGCCTATATGTTGGTCTGAAACTGGAGACAGTCAATTATCTGGACCCGAGATAGTCCAAGAAATCACCGACAAAGTTATTCAAATCCAAGAACGACTTAAGACGGCACGTGATCGCCAAAAGAGTTACGCCGATGTCCGTCGTAAGCCGTTAGAATTCAATGTCGGTGACAAAGTGTTGTTGAAAGTATCGCCTTGGAAGGGCGTCATTCGCTTCGGTAAGAAAGGAAAATTGAGTCCTCGATTTGTTGGACCATTCGAGGTACTTGAACGAATCGGCAATGTTGCATACCGTTTGCGACCGCCCGAGGAAACGCAAGGGATACACGATGTATTCCATGTTTCGAATCTGCGTAAGTGTTTGACCGATGAATCATTAGCGATGCCATTAAAAGACGTTGAAATAAATGAGAACTTAAAATTCGTAGAACGTCCAATTCAAATTGAAGATTCGAAAACAAAGAAATTAAAGAAAAGAACGTTGAAATTGTGAAAGTAAAATGGGACTCGCGTAGAGGGCCTGAATATACTTGGGAACTCGAATCTGAAATGAGAAAGAAATACCCCCATTTGTTCTTGTAAAGCAATCTCGAGGACGAGATTTGTTTCAAGGTGGGGAGGATGTAACAACGTGAAAATTTCGAGTTCAAAATGTTAATTTTCCAAAGTCTAGGGACTGAAATGGCCAATTCCAAAGTTGAAGGTTAAAAATGAAAAATTTTGTTTTCTTGAGCCATAGCGGTACGCGCCCGGGTCAAAAGAAACACCCATCGCGGTACGCAATGGGGTGTCTGACCAGGTGTGACACGTGAGCCACGTGGCACACGGTGGCAACGTCTGCCGCCACGTGTCACCACGTGGCAACACTGTCGCCACGTGGAGCGGCGCCTGCCACATGTCAACACGTGGCAGGTCTAGTGTATGACTGGCCAGGCCTATGTCGCGGTACGCGACGGGCCAGCCAAAGGAACCATCGCGGTACGCGATGGGATCCAAATTTATGCCTATAAATAGCGGCCAAGGGCAGCTCATTTCTGCACGCCAAATCAGCTCTCACATCTCACTACTCTCTCTCTAGCCATACCTCGATAAGCGTGCCATACTTTCTCGATAAACGTTTTCCATCCCTCGTTTGTGTAACGACGTTTCCTTGAAGTACGTGCCACCCTCCACCCACATACCAAGAATGGCGTTTGTTCTCGGAGTACATGCCAACGTGTGTTGAAGATTGGTGTTTATCAATTCGCGTGTCAAGAAAAGAATCAATCAAAGAAGTAAAACGGCGTTGGAGTGCTGCGCAATTTCGTAGGGTTTCTTTACGCCACTAAAGGTTAGGCGTAATAATGAATACAATATAATTCGAATATTATATTAAAGGCTTAAGTCTTAAGTCGAGGTTATGCTCGATACCTCGATAAAAGAAAAATAAACATAACAAAGAAACGAATAAGAGATTGATTATTGAATATGATGAATATGTATATATGTGTGTAAGTATATATGTATATGTATATATATATATATATATATATATTCTTTGTTATGAAAATATTATTTAATGAATAAAGAGTATTCTTAAATAATAAAGAAAATGATTACGTTTCTTGGAGAAGAAGAAACGTCGGGTTTCTATATAAACTAAAGGTTTATAACCTACTTTTAAACTAAAGGTTTTCAAGTAAACAAGAATTGAACTAAAGGTTCAATCGAGGATTGAGATATAAAATAAGACTAAAGGTCTTAAACCGGATCGTGTATCCGACTAACAAATATTTATACTCGTATTATAGGTGCGAGATAAAGAAGAGAAAGACCCTTGGACGGTGAGTGAAGCCGATCCTAAAGAGAAAAGGTGAATACGCCCCCAAACTTTTACTTATTTTAAAATGAGTCAACTTGTTTTATGAAATTGTTTACAAGGAACTATGTGTTGCTAAAACCGTTATAAATAAAAGTTATGAACCTAGCCCTCAGGCTGTGGTATACGTATGTCTGGATCCTTACATAGGTGGTACTATGCGATGTATGGGCATGATCGCACTACCCTTGGTCGTAGGATGCTCTCCTGCAGGGAGTACGACCGTTGTGTATATTTACGGGTACTTAACTAATTCAAACACTGCGGTGTTTGCTGAGGTGATCTAGAGTAGAGGATCATGTTTATAATGTGTTATTTGACTTTGTTATTCCTAAGCCACGTTGGGCCGAGGCAGGCGTAGTCTCGAGGGGTAATAAAGTAAAAAAGAAATATTTTGCGTCAGCATTTTCACCAGCATTCGTTACTGACGTATTTTCTTACATTTTGCAGGTGAATAAAGTTAGAACTTGGAATGACGAAGTACTATGATATCCGATGGCTCGGAATTATTTCATATAAACTTAATGTGGTGGTTTGTAAACATAAACAAGTAATCTTTTGTTAACAACTTTAAACGGGTGTTTTATAATCCCCGTCTTTTGAATGCATATATATATTACACTTTCGATCCTTAAAGTTTTATAAGTCTTCCGCAAATTAACGCAACTCTGAATTATTTACAAACACGATACCAACTTATGGGTTGCACGCCTAGGCCGTAGATAGGGGTGTGACAACAATACCCTTGCCTTTGTTCTGTAGAAATTTTTCTTGCATGGCAAGAATCTGAGGAACCTTATCAGGGACACCAGAACTTGACTGACCTTGATTTACTGGGCCTAATGAGCCGGAGGAAGTAGCAGTGAATTGTATATCAGCCTCATCAGTGTGTGGAATATCTGACTCAAAATCAAAATCACATGCAAAGTCATCAGACACCTGATCTTGAATCAGTGGCTCTGCAGTAGATGCACTTGGTTCAACTTGAATCTCAGGAGCATATGACTCAAGTTAGCGAGTTTGTTGTTGTAGGCTAGTGGTTGCGGTTGTTGTTGGTGTTGTGGTTGTTGTTTCAGTTACAGAAGCCAGCCCATCCAGTCTCGGATCTTTCTTTCTGCGCTTTCGTGGAATGAGATCATTGGCTGGTTCCTCGAGAACATCATCTTCTTTGTTTACATCAAATACTTGATGAGGCTTTATTGAAGTTGATTGTAGTAATTCTTTGAAAGCTTCAAAATCACTTAATTGCTTAGTAGTCGGAGCAGTATATGTCTCACGGTGTTCTGTCTCTTCTTCTTCATCTGAACTAATCTCAAAGGCAGTAGAGCGCCTTTGAACTGGTGTTACATGTTCATCGGCAACTTGAGATGTAACTTGTACACCTTAAGTTTCAGCAAATCTGCCATTTTTTTCCAAAGAATGAAGGCCCTGATAGACAATCTTGGAGGCTTTTCTAGACTGTTTCTTTAACCCAAAGGAGTTGGGTCCCATCGAATTTATATCTAAAGTATCAACGGATCTGACGAGGTCGGTGTAGTGTGCGTCGAAAATCATTTGTAGAAATCTTAGATACATGAGAAACATCTCCTTCTTCTTCCCTTTCAGATTGCTCATCATCTCATTGAAGACAAACTTGGAATAGTTGTAATTCCCATCCATGATCAGAGCAGTGATAGCAGACATCTGAGTATGACTTATCTCGTCAGACCCCCCTTTTCTTCCCGACACGCATGTGAAGAACGTATGTATCAAAAACCTCCAGTATGGGTGAAATAACTTCTTTATTTTTGGAGGATAAGTACCCTCATAACCCATCCTGGTGATAATCTCAGAGACAACTGTAGCAGAGTATTCTGTCGGGTAATCATGTTGATCACCAAACAGAAGCACCTCCCTTATAATAGCCTCTGTGATAATGACTGGCATCTTTTGAACTTTGGAGTCTATCGCCACAACTCCATCTGGCCCTCGTTGGTTGATTGAGGCATTATTCCAAATCAGTGATCATCTTCCTACATATGACAGGGTTTTCTCGTAGTGCGTGAGAAATCCTACAAGTGTTGAGGCCAACAATCATACACTTGAATTCCTTGTGGGCCAATGGTGGATCAAATAGGTGTCCGATGATATTGTGTGTATCCACAAAATTTAATGGAGTCAGATCATCCATTACTGCACCAAACAAATCAAGTTAGTAAATGTAAACTTGATAATAGTTATATTTTTAAAGTAAGTTAGTCAAGTTAATTAATTTTAAAACATCAGATCTTATTGATTGGACCATAATGATCAGGCTCAACAATTAGTTGGCCCATAAGATCAAAAATAACAATATTGCAAGTGAATCAGGCCCAACAGTGAGTTTTCTGTCCACTTGATATTGGTCAAACAAGAGTTTCTGTCCGAGATAGGAGTTCTCCGTCAACATTGACCGAGAACAGGAGTTCTCGTTCAAGACCAGCGATTTCGGTCAACAAAACAACCAAGAACATGTGTTCTCGGTCAGAGCGAGAAGATCTCGGTTAACATATCAACCGAAAATGTGTGTACTCGGTCAGAGCCAGGAGATTTCTGTCAACGAAAGTCAACCGAGATCCTTTTGACTGGTTTACAGCTGGAGGCCGAAAACCCTTTGGGTTTCTCCTTGAAATATGTGTTGTCTTCTCCAAGAAGGCCGAAAACCCTATGGAACATGCAACAAACTCAATTGAAATTCCCAACAATTTAACCCTGATACATCCAATTAAG
This sequence comes from Bidens hawaiensis, assembly GCF_021521415.1. Lineage (NCBI taxonomy): Eukaryota > Viridiplantae > Streptophyta > Magnoliopsida > Asterales > Asteraceae > Bidens > Bidens hawaiensis. Next base: position 219,262 of record NW_027491889.1, on the reverse strand, counting down.
ATCATCAATCACTAATCCCATGTTGCTTCGTTCGTCTGTATTATCACACTACTTATCTGTCAAAAACTTTAAGAACACGAATCTCACAAAAGCATTAACTACCTATAAATCAACAAACACGAATGATAATAGTAGCTTAATGTGATGAGATTATGCCTGTGATAGCTCTCGGCTGGCAGAATGATTTGAAAGAGATGAAGGGTTTTTAGTGAATGGCGAACAATAATGGAGTTGGAGTCTACTTATACCCCAACTTTCATGGGCCGAGAATCCCTAAACAGGCCCATGACAATTTTGTCAGCCCAAAAGAATGTTAATCCATACAAGACATGCAGCCAAATCAACTTAAAAACATATTGAAAGTGACCCAGTTAAATCACACATTTCGAGGAGAATAGTTTCGAGATAAAACAGACAAAACGAAATAAAATAAAATAAAGGGATACAAATAAGATTAACGTAGAAAAGAATCCCCTTGAATTTTTGTAAATTTGGGATCAAATTTCAGTTTCTGTAAAAACGCCGCCCTTTTATGCAAAGATCCTAACATGGAATCATATTGTTTAAGAGGCTGTCACTAGGATTCATGTTCAGCGTTATTATGACATAAAGAGACATGTTGATAGCAGATATAACAAACTTAGCATGATTTTCATTGCATCAGTGATATGATTTAGGTTCAGTGGCATAAATTTTAGATGGACATCACTCATGGACCTGTGATGCCTCCTTTCTTTTCTCCAGATCACCTCAATTTGACTACAACCCCCTAGTGCTTGATCAAAAGATTTTTATATATAAACAAACAAGAGTTTAAGCTTTAAGGTTGAATGTTGGACTTACAAGCCAGTGGACTGACATGCCTTCATTCGAGACATGACAGGTATTACTTGTGTGCCCCCATCTCTGTAGTTCTAGTTTGACCCTCTAAGCTTTTAAACAAAGACTTTAATAAAATAAAATAAACTCTTTTGTAGATTTTTTTTCCAGTAACTTAATAACACAAAAGTTTTGGTGATCAAGACACTAACGGGCTTGTGTATGACTGGGTAATTGCTTTTCTGCCTATCCTTCAGAGAGATGTATATGGAAACATGCACATTTCTTTAAAATGACTCTCCACAGTAAGTTCAGCATATTTAGTTTATATCATTTCTACTTTTACGCATCATGAAAAGCTACCATACAAATCAATGACTGTTCTAGAGCCTTTTAAGCTTAATAACTTCACCCGTTAGGCACACAAAATCAATTTTTCTATCATTTTCCAAAGGTTAGATCAATTTTCATTTGGAAATGTTTTGAAGCTTCATAAAGCTGTTAACTGAATGGACATATCATTTCCCAGAGGGTTACAGAAGACACACATGTTAAGGACTCAGTCACCCCGGTCACTCTTCAGTTTTCAGGTAAATGGTTATCCCGTATGACCACTAGTGGTTAACAGGACCAAACACATATGAGAATACATGTCCCTCCAACTTGGATACAAGTATATGTCCTTCAAACTTGAGCAACCAAAATAATTTTAAGCAAACATGATGTCAGGACGACTGGCAGTGAGATACATCAGGGATCCGATCATCGATCAATAATACGTCTGATCTACGGGACTCCCTTCCGGATCAGATGGTAGTAGAGGCCTTTCTGCCATGGTAGTGTTGGCACTCTTGGAATCTTGAAGTTAAAACTTTGCGAGCATATCCTCAACATACATCCCTTGATGTAGTAAAATTCCCGCCGAACCTGTAACCCCAGATATGTTGTCATTTCACCCAGTGAACTCATCTCAAATATTTTATTCACTACTTCCTCAAACTCTGTACACAAATCGGCACTGGTGGATCCAAAAATAATATCATCTACATAGATCTGGACTAGAATCAAATCCTTTCCGACAGTTTTTCGGAACAAGGTTTGATCAATGGTTCCTCACTTGTAGCCATGATCTAGAAGATGTGAGGTCAACATAGCATACATCGCCCGAGGAGCCTGGTGTAACCCATATAATGCTGTCTAACTTGTAGACGTGCTTTGGTTTCTTGGAATCGAAAAAACCCGGTGGTTGATCCACATAGATCTCTTCTTTAACTTCCCCATGCAGAAACGCGGTCTTGACATCCATCTGATATACTGTGAACCACATGAATGATGTGTAGGCTAGAAATATTCGGATGGCCTCAAGTCTAGCCACTGGAGCATAGACTTCAGTGTAGTCTAATCCCTCAACTTGACGAAAACCATGAACTACCAACCGTGCCTTGTTTCAAACAATAACCCCCCGTGTCATCTTGTTTGTATCAGAATACCCATCTCGTATCAAGTGCTTTCTTTCCTTCTGGTAATTCAACCAATCTCCAAACCTTCAACCTATCAAACTGATTCAACTCCTCATGCATAGCGTCAACCCAACTTGGTTCTTGAAGTGCCATGTCAACCGTCTTTGGCGCAATTTGGGAAATGAAACAGGAGAACAAACAGCTGTTGATGTGTCCCGTCTTCTGGTGGACGCACCAATTTCAAGAGGACTTAAAACATTATCAATTGGATGATTTTTCTGAATCCTCGAAGGAATTAATTAATCGGAAATATCACCATTAGAGTGTAGGTTTGACAAATTCTCATCAATATCAGTGAGAGGGTTCTTCCATCCAGAAGTCGCTGTACTGTGTGAGTACGAAGTACCGGCGACATATTCATTTGGAATGACATCAGGAAATAGTGTGCTCCCGAAAATCTGATGAATAGGACTCTCCCCCTCAACTGTTGAAGTATTCTCTGACGAAGTTGGAGAAGATGATGGTGTTAATACGGGTTCTGGTTGATTTACAGGCATGGATGGAGTGACATCGATTGATTCAGTCAAATCATCATCCAGAACTGGAGATATATGAGAACAACATTTTCATCTTCTTTCACAGTGTCTACGGAAGTTTCACCTGAGACGTTTGAGTTGGTGACTGGAAGCACGTTGAACGGTTTGAAGAGTTCATTGTATTCGAATAACCAGTTTGGACCAACACGAGCATCAACCTCGTTTTCTTCCAACCAACGAATTTCATAGGACTCCATAATCTGCTTGGTTGACTTATTGTAGACCCTGTATGCTGTATTACTCACATATCCAACAAAGTAACAAGCATCAGTTATGGCCCCAAATTTTGGAGTAGACTCTAGATCCAGTAAGGTGCAAGGACAACCAAATGCTCTGAAATGTGCAACAGTAGGTTTGTGACCATAGACAATCTCATATGGAGTTTTTTTCTTAGATTTTTTGATAATCACCCGATTCTGAACATAACAGTCCGTATTAATAGCTTCTGCCCAGAAGAACAATGGCAGTTTAGAATCACACAACATAGTCCTTGCTTCTTCGATAAGATTTCTGTTTCCCCTTCGATAAGAGTTCTGCATTACTCCCTTTTCTGAACAGAAATGATTTAAAGACTCATTCTTGAATTCAGTGCCATTATCACAACGTATTCCCTTCAGCTTCAAATTCAGTTGGTTCTCCATGAGCACTACGAACTTCTTGATCAGATTTGTAGTCTCACTCTTATTTGACAAGAAAAACACCCAAGTGAAACGTGAGTAGTCATTAGTAATAACAAGACAACAGGAGCTGTGTGAGAGACTCAAAACACGAACTGGACCGAAAAGATCCATATGTAACAATTGAAAAACTGATGAAATTGAGTTGATCAATTTTGGTTTATGAGTTTTTCGATGATGTTTACCCAAAGCATATGCCACACATTTTTCAACAGTAACAAAATCTTTAATGGGTAAACCACGGATCAAATCATTCTTAGCAAGACGGTATAAATTTTTTGTATTAGTATGACCAAGACGACGATGCCAAAGCATAGCATTGTGTTCCGACACCTTTGAAAACAAACATGTTATTTCATCAGGAACATTTTTGTTCATGTCGATCACATAAGCATTATCTTTACATTGTGATCGAACAAGAATCCAGTCTTCTGGTATAATTATACCAGGTTTCAAAATTAAGCACTCTTTCTTAGTAAAGTGAGCTGAAAAGTATTTATCAAAGATTTGAGAAACGCTTAACAAACAGTGCTTCAATTCTGGAACAAAATTAACATTTTCGAATTTTAAAACACCGTTACTTGCAGTACCCTTCTGAGTAATCTTCCCTTTCTCTCCTCCCGCAAAGGACACATACCCACCATTGAATGTTTGAATGTAGTGAAGTCGGGAAATGTCTCCTGTCATGTGCCCGGAACAACCACTATCAACATACCAATGTCTGATGATATTCCTCCATAGCTGTCGCTGCACAAAGCGCGAGATTAGTTAGATTCTAGTACCCAATCCATAGTTACACTGGGTGACCGTGATTCATCTAAAGTTGTCACGGGTTTCCATGACATATCCTTTTGATCATCAAACATTTGGCTTGCAGTCTCTTTCACCGGAGATTCTGGAACCATTTATGTCTACCATTGTAAGATTTGGCATTATAAGTACGAATGGTTTGCTTCATCTCCGGTGTTTTTGGGATAGAGGGATACGATTTTGTCTTCTCTACCTATTTCTGTTTTGAATGTGTGTTCATTTTTCAAACCGAAGCACACTTTCTAACCCTATTGCGAAACATGTCAGGCTTGGTCTGATGAGAACTAAACCTGCCAGACTTGTTTCGATTTCAATCATCGTCAGAGTGATTAGCCTGATTGTGCCTGAATCTTTGCTTGTACGAATTATGAGGCATATAAGGCATATTCCTCTGATAGAATCCATAATACGGAACATATGGACGATGTGGGCAGTTTCTGGCAATATGACCAGGAGTGCCACAATTAAAACACGTTTGACGCTTAATGTAGAAATCATTTTGGGCAGATCCTCGTCTGGACTGGTTGTGTGGACCAGTTTGCTTAAAATTGCGAGGACCATTTTTCATATTCTTGAACTTGTCACCTTGTTTGTCATTAGAGCATACCTCTTTAACAAATTTAGGTGGTAAGCATTTGTTGGAATTTTTTGAATTATTAACATTATTTGAAACCAAATTATGATAATTCAAAGTTTTAACATAATCAACCACACAAGAATTCTTGCTCTTTAAAACAAAGCCCACACAAACAGTCGGAATAACAGAATTCAAAACAGGTAGTTTTAAATAAACATCCGAAACAGAGTCATTATTAAATTCAAAACAAGAGTCGTCGTCCTGATCAGTCCATTCCTTCACAATTACTTTTTATGCACATGAAGGAAAAACGTTAGAATCGTTCACTCCTTAAGTGGACAAACTAGCATTCACAGAACTAGTTCCACCACATTTATCTTGTTTGTCGTACTTCATCCCTTTTATATTTTCTTCCTGTTCTTTGGTAACAGGAATACTGACATAATTTTGATTATAGGGTGGGGGAACTTGACTATATCCTATGCCTTCACCCTCATTTTCTTTCCACCATAATTGATTTTTAATCACTGAATTAACTACTTCACTGGAAGCATCGAATTTTTTAAAATCAAGTTCAGCCCTTTCAAATTTACTAGTTAGATTTAAAATTTCTAACTTGGAGGCTTCCGGTTTAGCAGTTAGCTCAAAGATTTCTTGTTTGGCATCTAGGTAATGCCAACATTTTAAACTAAATTCAGACTTAAGCTTTAAGAAATCCTTTTGATTTGCTTCTATCTTATCAAGAAAGCCTTTTTCATTTTACTTTGGTTTGAAATTTTCAAATTTTATTCTTTCCATGTCTCTAATTAAGTTATCATTATGGAGCTTATGTAACTCTATCTTCTCAACACAGTCTAGAGAACAAGGTTGAAAACTTACCTCAGATGAGTTGGGAGAGGTGAAAGCCATATAAGCAAATTGAAGTTCCTTGACTTGCTCCTCAGCAGCATTATCTTCTTCAGTATCTTCAACATTTGCGAAGTTTGCAGTCTGACTTCCAATGTTAAGAGCAGCCATCTGATCCTCCCAAGAGAATTGTTGAGCAACCAAGCCCCTTTCACCATTTCCCGAACAACTTCCAACCTCACCTCTAGCATTACCCACTGGAACCAGCGCCCTTTCGATGTTTCCTTCCTTTGTTGCTTTAGTACACTCACGAGCAAAATGACCCGGCTCATGACAGTTGTAGCATCTCAGAGTGTCCTTTTTAAAACCCACCTTTTGATTATTAGGCATATTCCAGTTGTTTCTGCCTGTCCTATTAGTGAACTTCTTGGCACGAAAAACCACCATGGAGATCTGCCAAGAGATGTCCATTTACTCAACATCATCAGGATGGATCTGATCGAGTTCAGCAGCGACTACAGGCTGGACCAAGTCTCCATCTAGAAATGCATTATAACAGTTCATGAATCTCGCCATTAGAGCTATGTTTTCCTGAGTCTTTTTTGGAATAGAGGGAATCTGACTGATGTTCTGACGATGAGCAGTGCCAGAAGATGACGATTGAGCAGACTTGGTGAAAAAACTGGAGCAGGTTGAGGAGGAGTGGAGGATGATTGCTCTTGCGTGGACTTAAACATCTGAAAATTTCCTTGTGGTGGAATTTGCTGAGTAGCCTTAAACATGGAGAAACTATCTTGAGAGATAAGGGCATTGTTGGAAGCAACATTGTACCCAGCTGCACTGTAGGAGTTCGCATGATTTATTACACGTTGCTTGTCATACATATCACATGCCTTGATAGTAGCCATCATTTCAGAGATTGACATTCGGTTGAGATCTTTAGTCTTCTTGATGACAACAACATTCATATCCCAACTCTTTGGCAACGAGTTCACCAGCTTATTGTTTATCTCAGAGGTTGCTAGGTAAGCTGATCTCATTTTAGTGACCAGTGCTATGAACCTTTGGAGTTGAGTTTCCAACATTTCCCCCAAAACATGATTAAACATTTTGAACTTTTGTCGCAGCAAGTCTTGGCGACTCCTTTTCATGTCTTCATTTCCCTCATACACCTCAATCAACGCCTCCCATAACTCTTTAGCAGATTGTAGTTCTCTAAAGCTAGGAGCAATCTCATGCCATGGTTAGAGTTGAAAGAGCCTTTTCATCTTTCTCAACTTTAGCAAAGTCATCATCATCATACATGGAAACGAGCTTAACAACGATCTCATTTGAGTTATCACGTTGATAAGTAATTCTTTGAGCCCCCTAACATTGCTTCTCCAAACTTTGGGATCTTTCATCTTAACGTATTTCTCAAAGCGAAATTTCCACTCGCTAAACCCCTCATGGGACAAGAGACGGGGTATAGGTGGTCCCCATGATGGAATCGGGTTCTTGATGGAGTGAGGTGTTGGTTGAACCATTTCTAACAGTCAACTGGTCCATTATAAATAAGTCCACATAATCCAAGAAGTTTTGAAGTCTAAGAGTCAGGCCCAAATCAACGTGATCTGGCCCAAATGAGATTACTGTTCTGTTGACCCAGAGCTTAGTTGACCGAAAACCAAGGTTGACCGATAACCAGGTGTTGTTGACCAGGAGTTGATCGAGAACTAGTAAATCTGACCAAGATCCAATAACTTTGACCGAGAACCTTTGTTATTCATTAAGACTTGGCCGAAAACTAGTTATAGCCGAGAACTAGTTAAGCGAGAACTAATTGAGGCCGAGAACACTTGATGCCAGCCGAGAACACAGTATTCACACCTAAAGTTAAACAGAATCGTAACAAACTTCCGAGGAATAAGGAATTTTATTTATTTCCAAACTAACGTCAATATTTTAACAAAAAAAAATTCTTCTTCTCCGATCAGTAACCCGCCGGAAAACAATAATGGCCAACAATCCTCTATCTCTTGAATCCTTAATATCACAATAACGAGCTTGAAAAGGTCTAAAGGCTCTTATATCGATTGTAAGTCCCGAATCTGGATCACTACAATTATGATATCAACGAACTATGTGTTGGTGCGGAATTCCAACACTATATGATTCAAGAACACAATGGACACAAATACGTAACACACAATACTTGTTTCTCCATGTTTAAGGCTACACGCCATTTCAAAAAGAATTATCACAAGGATGATAACTCCAAATATTCACGAAAAAAAAAGGATCTGCCATGGGACGGTTATCCATAACCTCCCGCCAAATATGGCTCCGCCATGGGACGGTTATCCATAACCACCCGCCAAAAAGGGCTCCGCCATGGGACGGTTATCCATAACCTCCCGCTAAAAAATAAGGCTTCATTATAAGATGGTTATCCATAACCTCCCGCAAAAAAAGGCTTCGCCATGGGACGGTTATCTATAACCTCCCACCAAAAAAGGCTCCGTCATGGGACGTTTTTCTGTAACCTACCGCCAGAAAAGACTTCGCCATGGGACGTTTATCCATAACCTCCCACTAAAAAAGGCTCCGCCATGGGACGGTTATCCATAACCTCCCGCCAAAAAAGGCTCTGCCATGGGACGGTTATCCATAACCTCCCGCTAAAATAAAAAAAGGGCTCCACCATGAGATGTTTATCCATAACCCCCGCCAAAAAAGGTTCCGCCATGGGACGGTTATACATAACCTCCCGCCAAAAAGGGGCTCTGCCATGGGAAGGTTATCCAAAACCTACTGCCAGCGATGGCCAACAAATGAAAAGATTCACAAACCATGGCATGGGTTAAGTCCATAGCTCCCCTTACTTCAAAAGGGCGACTACGGACTGGGGGACTTGTGGAGGTAGGGTATTAAACCCACCACTAAACAAGTTATATACTATCCCGTTGGTTGGAAGGGTCAAGCGCCATGCGGATACCATGGCGCCAAAACGATGAAAATATGTACGACTTTATGTAATAAACATTTTCTGACACCTCGGGAATGGTAGCGCCAAATATCTCCATAAGCATGGGACAAAAAGGAAGGATATTCCTCGTAAATGACGCCCAACCAGTAAGGGATAAACAACAAATAGACGATAGTACTACCTAGTACGGCATGTCAACGTCAAATGGCCATGATACCTACAAACTCCCTAGAACACACGTGCAGGGAATATAATTGGTGGAGAGCCTGACAAGGAAGTTGGCCACACACACACACTCTCTCTCTCCTCTAATGGTTATAAATACCAAGGTATCTCCTAATGGTAGAGCATCCTAAATTGAATACTCTCATTCTACATATTTATCACGAACCATATACTGATTCTCACGACGGATGGTGGTACGAGAGAATCACCCCCCCCCCTATATTCCTCGTAACGAGCTCACGGTGTTGTGTTTTATAGGTAACATTCATCTGCGCCAAGAAGGAAATCCAACCCATTGTGGGAAATACTTAGTTATCACCCTTGGACTAAGCAATTAGACGACATTACTTGGTTCTTATGGTTCGGTTGCTAGCACTCCTTTACTCCCCACCACTAGTAGCTATGCCTCTGGAGGCATTCCTTTGCCTTCATTCCTTCAGCCTGGAACTGTTGTGGACACAAGTCCACTCACCGCCGTCCCAATTTCGGCTGCTGAAGGTCTTGTGACGACTTCAGCTTCCTAGACTGGAACTGTTGTGGATACCAATGTGTCCTACGGTTCGTCACGTAATTCCACTGTGAACACCAGAACGTTCACTGTCCCACGCCACGTGGGGTTCGCAGCGGCGGTTGATGATAAGAAAGAGGAGGAAACTCCTCTCTTCAAGAAGCCCCGTCTTAGCGGCTTCGTGAAACTGAGTGGTCTCGTTAAATCTCCAGGTATGTTAAGATCATAAGTTCTCTTTACTTATTTAATATCTATTGTCTGAATGTTTTTCTATCTTTCAGAGCCATTGAAGGTGCCTTCCACGACGAAGTGCAATCTACTGTAGTGTCCACTGCCGTAGTTTCTTTGGTGGCAAGCTCTGTGACTAGTTTGCCTATGATGACAAGTGTGGGCAACTTTTCTGACGCTATGCCTGCACTCCAACAGGTAATTTCGCCGATGATGACGGGTGTGGTTGGCCCATCTGAGGCCGAAACCATTGTGACGTCTTTGCCTGGGACGACGGAATTGGTTGTTTCGTTTGAGGTCCAAACTGTGTCGTTAGTTTTTGAACCAGTGAAGGCAACCGTGGATAGGGGTGTTCAAAAAAATCCGAATCCGTATCCGAAATATCCGAAAATCCGAATCCGAATTATCCGAAAATTCGGATATTCGAAATTTCGGATTCGGATTCGGATTCGGATAGTAATTTTGGAAATTTTCGGATATTTCGGATATCCAGTATCCAAAATTTTAATTTTTTTTTAATTATTTATTTAATTTAAATATATTAACATCAATTTGAAACCAGTCACCTAATACCCAGTTCCCCCACCCTTAAACTTGTCATTCCCATTTGAAATTGAAAGCTTATCCTCTCCTCGTTGTGGTTATCGACTCAAGCCGCTGCTTATCATCTCTGTCTTGCCAACTCAAAATTCCGACCGCCGTCAGCCTTCCCCCATATTCTCAGATCTTCCTTCCCATTTTCTATGTTATAATTTCAAAATTTTGTTTTTAACAAAGTATTAAAACTTGAATACCTAATTTCCAGTCTTCAATGTTTTATTATCTCAAGTTTTGATACACATAGATTTGATTGAAATGTCATTTTGTTATTTAAGATTAAATTTAGATCTGATTTTGTTGTTTGGAAAGTAGCTTCAACTTTAAGCAAATATTATTTTCTTTTTTGTTTCTTATATTCGGATATCCGAACGGATAATCCGAATCCGGTCCGAAATTTCGGATATCCGAAAGTCGGATATCCGAAATTTCGGATACGGATTCGGATAGTGAAATCCACAATCCGAAATTTTCGGATATCCGAAATTCGGATGTCCGAAACTCCGGATATCCGGTTTTGAACACCCCTGTTCGTGGATAAGTTGTTAGAGGTTTTTGTTGGTCAGTCAGTAGGCGGGACATCTAGTCCCCAAACGTTCGCTGAATTTCTGAAATCCAAGGAGTCTTCGCTGGGCAAGACCTTTGTTCTTGACGGTGATGAGGATGTCCAGCCACCCCCTTTTTATGTTGGAGCGGTTGTTAGCGGTAATATTTTTTATTTTGGGGATGGCAGCGGTGGTGGCTCTGTCAGCGGTGTGTCGGGGAATGTAGATATGAATCCCCGCGATTCTATTGAGGCGAATCAGGCTTATCAGCCTAAATCGAAAATCACCTGTGGCGCCAATTTTTAAGACCCTGCCACGTGTTTAGAATTTTTGGAGCATTTTTTTCCTCCTGGTGAGCGCATTGCTCGCAAGTTCCAACCTCATGACAGTTTGGCGTCTGATGCCATTTATGACCATGTATGAAGTCTCTCTAGTGTAGCAGAGCTGATTCGTGAAAACCGAACTCTTCACGCTAAGAAGATTGAGGCCGCTTTCTCTATAAAGGAGATGGAACTTCCTAATAAGAACACCGAGGAGGCCGCTTGGAAAGCGGGTCGGGAAGCAGTAGAGCACTTCCAGGCTCTAGCTGTTGTGGAAGGGACATTGTCAAAGGCTGAGGCAGGCTTGGCAGAGTCTGTTTGTGAGCGCTACAAGGAGTTCCAGGCTGCGTTTAGGAAATCTAATGAATATCTTTCTAACGCGCGCAGCTGGGCTCATGCTGCAAAAGAAGCCGCTGCCAAACATGAGCAGGATAACGTTAATTTGTGCAAGCGGATTGATGAATTAGAGGCTGAAGCAGCGTTGAAGAAGGCGGATGCAGGTAAGTTGGCTGATGTGATTGCCACTCATGAGCAGACCATCGAGTCTCTGACAGCTCAGTGTGTTGCTGCTAACAACGACCGCGAGTGGCTGCTAAAGCAGGCGATTCGCAAGGTATTTGTTTTTCCTCTTTTTTTATTTATTACCCGTTTTTTGTACTGAAGACTTTTCTTTCAGGTTGCCCAACGTATCATTACTGAAGATGATATGACTAAAAGCGTTGGGCGTCTTTTCACTGCCACGCAGAAACTGGGGCATAAGTCTAGTTTCCAGGAGGTGGAGACGCATTTTGCGTGACCATCTTCCTACTGAAGCTTACGTGCTTCATGGCGTTGATGTGGAAGCAGAGTACCAAGCTGCAGAGTCTGAATACGATGCGCTCTCGTTTCCCATCTTATCTGTTATTTCCCAATACGCTAAAGAGGAGAATGGCGTAAAGTTGCTGAGGGAGTTGTTGGAACCAGAGCAGGCTGGTCCTTCTTCAGCTGGTGTTGATGTTGCTGCGGCGCAAGATCATATGTAGGAGAATATAGATAACCTCGTTGAGTACGAATTTTATCCCCGCATGAATTGATTTTGTATATAGTGTAGGAATGTATTTTGTTAGGCGGATGTTGGTATATGTCTTTTGTAATAATTTCTTTTTTAATTGAATGAACTTCTTGAAGCGTCACACTATATACTAGTTTTCTTCCTTTATTGTATTAAGATTGGTAAATGCAGGGTATCGTTTTCGTTCATTGTCAATGTAAGTCCTTAGAACGGATCTTTCAATGATATCACACAATCTCATGATTAGGCGGAAACTAACACGAGTTGATTCAATAATATGTAAACAAACACAATAGGAACACGATAAATATGCTTCAAAACACACGTGCTTAAGCACAACGGATTACAAAACCACCAATATCTCTCTATTACATCTCAAACCGCTAACCATATAATAAACCTAGTTACATGGTTTATATAGATACTACCTACAAGCTCAATACTACCCAAAAGCCCACCGAGATCCATGTGATCTCAGTTTACAATATAAGCCCAAACTAAGTACAAACCACATTAATACTAGCCCAACAATCTCCCCCATTATTTGTATTTTCAACATCAATCGTACTCAAGAATATTTGCGTCCGCCTCTTTGTAAGCACCAGCCCATAAACCTGTACGAATAATTGATCCAACCATTCTTGTATACTCCTTAGCAGCAGGCTCGTACTATGGTTTGGCCATTATTTGGAAGTTGCTTAGAGTTTTAATGTCTTTTACACCAAACTTCAATAAATCACGTGGATCAACAAATCGAAATTGCCCTTTTTGTAGACGAATAACGACCATTTCTGTCTCACCATCATACATCCAGAACGTCATCTCATCTAAAGCACCATCGGAATTTTGGTAGAAAGTGGAACATGACTTGCCTTTTTAGTTGCTGGCCACATAACGTTGACCATTGTTTTCCTCGTCTTTGGATCTTGGACTCCTTTAGTATTTTATTAAAATGATTCAGCAGTGGTCATATTTAGGAATCCTCGATCAACTTGATTCCTCAAAAAGTTCCAGAAATCTATAGCCTTTTTGTCGTTGTTTGGGTTGTGAAAGGGGGCATTAATCAAGTCACTAAGATCAACCCTCGTCCATTATCCAAAATATTTCATCTTCCCGTAGTATTCGGTAGTTCCAGACCTCCTTTTCACCTTCTACATGGATTTTTCGATATCAAATCCCCATGACACGACACCTGACAGATTCCACATACTTGTCAGAAAATCCATTTTTGAATTCAACGATAAATTTATTCGGGTGTTCCGAAGATTCCACATTCTGATTTGAGTTCTTTATAATAAGAATATTGTTTATACTAAGCGCTCGCTAATGAGTACTGCATCTTCAAAATTGTAACCTTCCCATGGCATATAAGCTACTAATACGTTTTTTCCCCAAAGCGAGTTCGCCACCAACTTTAGCAGAACCACACGCTAAAATTTGTCCCCTTTTAATACATATACCCCGCTGAACCTGGGGTTTTTGATGTATACAAGTATTTTTGTTGGAACGTTGATACATAACTTATAGAATCCTTATAGTATCGGTATAAAAAAAATATTTCCTTCGTGTTCGTCTATAGCAAGAGCCCCTGAATATAGATCCGCTTGGCCTTCCAATCCAGTTCCAACAATGCACTTCTCGGATCGAGAAAGAGGAACTTCTTGGCGTTGAATATTAGAACTCATTAAATCCCAATTCGCGTCATTATGCTCGATAAAAGGAATGAGGGACGCTCCAATATAAAATTTGTGGAAGGCAAAAATACTTCGAATTCTCTCACTTTGTTCGGCTTTCTTTGGAGGGGCGGCAAGATATTGTTCCCAGTGTTTTAGAAGTGTCTATGTTTGAAGAAGGACGCACACTGCGCACTAGAACTATCACCTTGATTGTCAGCAGGTTCCTTTTCAGCAATGTCCTCACCACTTTTAGATTCATCTCCAAATTTCGGAATGAGCTTTCGTTGGATATGTAAGTACATAGCAGTGAGGCAGCCCATGTTTGCTTAAATTTCATTGATCTTTAAATCTTTATCAGAGTTACATGCTTCAAGCTCTTGAATTCGTACATCCTTCAAAACTGAGTCTTATTCAAGTTCAAAGACTCGTAGTTGTAAGGACTGTACATCAACAGGTTCATCATCAAGAGCGATCGCCTTGCCCTCATCTTGCAAAAACTTGTTTTGCATCACCAAAATGTGTGCAATCTTGTCAGCAGCACTTGAACTTGATTGACCAATCGGGTCAGACGATCCCGATGGCTCGTTTGTGGACTGACTATTGGCTTCAAACTCGAACTCATGAGAAATGTCATCAGATATCTGATCTTGAGTTCGATGTTCAGTAGTGGACGGACCTGTATCAACTTGAGCTTCAGTAGTTTTAGGCTCAGAATATTTGTGTTGGCTTGTTGGTGTAGTTTCTGTAAACAGCACACTCGGTCTCAAATCTTTCTTTCGCATTTTTGTCGGAATGAGATCGGTGGCTGGTTCTTCTAGAATATCTTCATCTTGTGTCGCAGTGATTGATTGAGGAGGCTTCAATGCAGTCGACTGGAGCTGATCTTTAAATATCTCAAATTCTTTCAACCGATCAGCAGTAGGTACGGTTTGGTCTTCCTGCTGCTCAATCTCCATGTGTTGAGATGGAGAACTATCTGGCTCATCATCGTCAGAAATAGTCTCATAAGCTGCGGTGAACCTCTGAGCAAGTGTCACATGCTCATTAGCAATCGAGGCACTGGCACGGACTCCCTCAATTTCAGAAAATCTTCCAAATTTGACTACTTCATGAAGTCCTTTGTATACAACTTTGGCCCCCTTTCATAACTGCTTCATCACCCAAATATGTTGGGACCCATAGCTTTCAGATTGAGCATTTCTACAGATTTGACGAGGTCAGGATAGTGAGAGTCGAATATCAGTTGTAGAAACCTCGGGTACATCAGGAACATCTTTTTCTTCTTTCCCCTGAGGTTACTCATCATCTCATCGAACTTGAAATAGTTGTAATTCTAGTCCATGATTAGAGCAACCACAGCCGACATCTGAATGTGGCTGATCTCATCTAACCCCCTTTCGTCCTGAGACACACATGAAGAATGTGTGCATAAAAACCTCCACTAGGGATGGAATAGCTTCTTAATGGCTGGAGGGTAGGATCCCTCATATCCCATTCTCAGAGCTACTTCAGTAACAAAATCAGTAGAGTATGCTGTTGGGTAGTCGGGTTGATCACCAAAAAACAAAACATCACGAATAATAGCCTCTGAGATGATAATAGGCTTTTTCTGGATCTACGAGTCAATTGTCACAGCTCCCCTGACACCCCTCTGGTTAATGGAAACATTATTCCAAAACTCTGTCACCATCTTCTTGCAAATGACAGGAGTTTCTCGTAAATCATGAGAAATCCTGCACGTGTTGAGCCCCACTATCATGGACTTGAATTCCTTGTGAACGAGAGGTGGATCATATAAACATCCAACAATTTTGTGAGTATCCACAAATTTCAATGGTGCATGATCAGCCATAACTGCAACAAATGAGTCAAGTTAATAATATATTCACTTAACTGGATAAATACTCATCATATTATTATTAACATGGAATGGACATTATGGTTAAATAACAAGGAATAGAAGTAAAATATAAACAATATAAGTCCTTATTTGCAAATTTGTCCATATTATATCAAAATTAATCGACTTCATGGTGTTTTCGGTCCCATTAAACAAGAATTTCTATCAATTAACGAAGTTTTCGGTCATGTAATGATTTCTCTGTACAACATTGTTCATGAATGGTCCTGTGCAACCGAGAACATGAGTTCTCAGTCGATCAATGTTGATTTTCGGTCAAAGTTTGACCGAGAAGCCTTGATATTTCTGAAGATCTTTAAAGGTTCTCAGTTTGACTAATGGTTTTCGGTCAAATCTCCCCGAGAACCCTATACCGAAATCTCTTAAGATCTCGGCTTTGGACCCCTTAAGAAACAGATGTGCGTCTAAAGGGTGTTTCGTTCTACGGAACTCACAACTAAGCTTTAAATTTATAAAACGGGTTTTCCTAATAAAACTACACACAACCATCATGTGTACCGATCGTAAGTAATATAGAGCTAAGGAAGTCCGAGTATTGAACACGAGGACACTTGAAAACATCTGTGATCACTAACCCTAGACAAGACCTTCCTAATAATAATATTTTTTTAATGATTTTTAATAATTGAAATACTTAACCTAACTTACTTTAACTAAACTAAAAGACTTAACTTAGCAAGACTTAACGAAACTTTACGAATGAGACTGACAATGGATAAAACGTCTACCTAGGTAAGAATCATATTAAAGGTCTAACAAGCTAACGGATTGAATAATCTCATGACACCGGTATCTAAGGATGACACAATTAAGGTTCGCTCAAGAAAGTTAGATTACCTCGGTCTCACTAACAAACCCTAACTTACACTTAGTTGATTTTAAGAACAAACTGGGAAACGAATTGCTAAGGTATTCTAATGTCGACTCTCCTCTCGGACTCACCGACACATAACCCTAATGGAAACGAATACTATGCAACCAAGGATAGAGGAACAATTTGGTTTATCTTAAACTAGACCAACTAATCGTGCACAAACCCAAACCCGACAAGAACCGAACCCGCTCTCGCGCGATCCTAATCCTAACAAGTAAAAGCTATGGGATGACCTTACTTTCTATCACCTCTAGGTCTCTAAGAAGGTGCCTACCCCCTGAATTCAATCAATTAACATACCCAATTAAACCCTACGGTTGTACACCCCGCAAACAATCTCTAAACACAAAGTAAAGAATCAAACAAGCTACAATCAATCAAAATTAATTCAACCAATCGAAGCAAGGGGTTAATGAGTATAATTAATAAAATCACAGCCACTAAACACAACCTAATTCAATATTAAACCAAACTATCATTAACAAATTAAGTCATGATGATCAAACAATCCATAAAACTCACTAAAACCTAACAATATTCATCAAACATAGGTAGAACTAACAAATTTAGCCTATCATAACTTTTGGACAGCAGGTATAACTTAATGTAAACACCATATTAATCATAACCTAACAATATTCATCAAACATAGGTAGAACTAACAAGTTTAGCCTATCATAACTTTTGGACAGCAGGTATAACTTAATGTAAACACCATATTAATCATAACCTAACAATATTCATCAAACATAGGTAGAACTAACAAGTTTAGCCTATCATAACTTTTGGACAGCAGGTATAACTTAATGTAAACACCATATTAATCATCATAAACATCATATTAATCATTCAACAATCTATAAAGATCATACACAATCCAATCTTCAATTCAATTGCAAAAGAAATCAAGTTTAAAGATCAAATCAATAAGTTATGAATCTTGAACAAGAACACAAAGTTTATGGAATGTTTACTACCAATTGGGGCTGAGTTTAATGATTAATATCAACCCTAGCTGATGTCCATAACCGTCTCTAATGATCTTCTTCTTCCTCTAGCCGCCACAAGCTTCCACGCCTCTTTTTTTTCTCGGTTTTCTTTCCGTGGCTGCAGTTCCGATCGGCAGGTATGGGGGGTCTTAGGGTTTTTTTTTTCTTTTTTTTGTTATAATATAATATGGTGTGAATGGCTTGGATCTTGTGGGCTTGGGTCGGGCCTTGAGTTTTAGTCTTCAAACTTGATCATAAAGGCCTCCAATGTCTTCAAAAACCCGAACCTTTTCTCCTTTAAAACTCGTAACCTACACAAAATATTACCTTTGTAAGATCAAGTTAAAACGAGTTAAAATCATTAATTATTATATAATTAAGCACTTAAAAGATTAAAAACGTGCGAAAAATAGGTGTGTTTTACAACACATCAAACATCCCTATATTGACTTTTTTGTCCCTAAAAAAGAAATCTACACGGGATCATAACCAAGTGAAAAACAACAAACTCCCAGATTTTTTATCATTATTAAAGCACAAGAAACAGCTCGACATTTTGCCGGTATTGTTGTCCACTTAAACCCAGCCACTAACCGATCAAGCCCTCAATTGCATTAAGCGTTTTAAGTCCAAAAATCAAGGCTACACCTACCCCATCTCAGACAAAGAGAGCTAGAAAAACCAGATTCGAAGCAAACTAGTCGACAACTCACCATAAGCCAAGGACTCGTTGATGGTACTAATTAGATGCACTCGGTGAAATTTGATGGATGAATGGTCCTGTGGAGATCTTACGACCTATTCTAAATATTATTGGACTTTGTCCTATAAATTCCTAATTTGATATTTATTGACTAAGAACCTTCGAGCCCCAATAGTGTATCCTTAGAGTCACTATCCCATTGGTAATACGTAAACTCTAAGTCTCGTCTAGTATGTGCATCTTTGGCCTCTTTTACTAACTTTAAAGAATGCTTCTTTGGTATTTTACCATACTTAACTTTCTCACAATCATTTGCTTTTCTTGGAACAACTTTTCAGAGTACACATAACTTTCATAACTTACTTTTTTTTAATATTCAGTCGCCCTAGTCACTTTCAGTTTTAGGGTCAATGGCTATCACGTATGTCTGCAGGCAGATAACTAGACCAAACATATACAAGTATATGTCCCTCGAACTTAAGTAGCCGACATAATTTTCAGCGAAAGAACGCAAATATTTTATTATTAAATTTTTTTATTTTATTTTTTTTCTACAACTAAGTAAAATAAATTCACATCCCCACACTTAGAACGAAATCGTCCTCTATGAGAATAAGGAAAAGAAATAAAATAAAATAAAATTAAAACTTTAAATATTCAAGAGTAAAATAGAGAACGAGTTACTCCCCTGATTTATATGCAGAATCTACATCAGCCGTGAATCAATTGAGCGACCGTATAGCATTTCATTTGCGGCCACAACCTCGGGAGAACCAGTTCCAAAACGCCATCAGAGCTACCATGCGCATAATAATACCTATAATAACTCAAAATCGCTCGCATGTAGCGGTGTACAACACAAAAAATAAAAACATAAGAAATAAACATATTTTTGTGTTTTTGTATTTTTTTAATTTTTTTATTTTTTTTTTATTTTTTATAAATAACAAAAATAAAACAGATAATAAAGAAAATCATAATACACACTATACAACTCGAGCTGTCTCCCGAGTGATGCATCCAACACGTCTATGTCTCGGTGAATGAGTCAAGGTAGAATACCTAGACTGTCTGATCTGCAACTGGCTCGCCTATGTAGTGCTTCAACCTGTGACCGTTTACCTTAAATTTCCCGCTCTGATCTTGTATCTCAATAGTGCCATACGGGAATACCTCAGTGATCGTGAACGGTTCCGACCATCGTGATTTCAACTTTCTCGGGAATAACCTCAATCGGGAGTTATACAGTAAAACCATATACCCACACTTGAACTGCTTATTACCCTTCAATTTTCTATCATACAGTTCCTTTGTCCGCTCCTTATACTTAAACAACTGTGCATATGCGTGATCCCGGAGCTCTTCTAACTCATGTAGCTAATGGAAATGAGTGCCCTCTACGGCAGATAAATCAAGATTAACCCTCTGAAGGGCCCATGTAGCACGGTTCTCCAACTCAACAGGAAGATGACAGGCCTTCCCATAAATCATCCGAAATGGTGTGGAACCAGTCGGAGTCTTGTAGGCTATACAGAAGGCCCACAGAGCGTCATCTAATTTGTCGGACCAATCCCGATGATTCGAACCAACTGTTTTCTCGAGAATACTTTCGATTCCCCGATTACTCACTTCCACCTTCCCACTAGTCTGTGGGTGGTAGGCAGTTGCAAGCTGATGGGTGACCCTATAGCGCTGTAACGCCTTATCCATCTGTCAATTGCAGAAGTGAGTACCTTGATCACTGATCAAGGCTTTCGGGACACCAAAAGGAGCAAAGAGACTTTTAAGAAAACGAACTACCACTCGGGCATCATTCATGGGTAGAGCCTTGGCCTCAAACCATTTTGACACGTAATCGACATCCACGAGTATGTACTTGTTCCCACGCGAAGATGGAAACGGTCCCATGAAATCAATGCCCCACACATCAAAAACCTCAAAAACTTGAATAACATTTAGGGGCATTTAATTTCCCGATGAAATGTTGGTGACACGCTGGCAACGATCACAACTCCTAACAAACTCATGCGCGTCCTTAAAGATAGAAGGCCAGTAAAATCCAGAATCATAAACTTTCTTCACCGTCGAACTTGCACCGTGGTGACATTCTGTCGGTCCCACATGGCAATGGCTCAGAATCTGCCATCCCTTCTTAGCATCTACACATCTCCTAATCAGCTGATCAACACCGATACGGAAAAGATACGAGTCGTCCCATATGTAAAACTTAACATCAGCAAAGAATTTCTTCTTTTGCTGGTAAGGCATCTTCGGGAGGTACCTGTCAGCAAGATAGTTCGTGAAGTCAGCGAACCATGGAAAACCCTTCTCCTGTGTCGTAACAAACATGAGACTCTAAGTCGGAAAACGATCGTCGATCCTGACCCCCGAATCTCCTAACTCAGCCCCTTCTAGACGCGAAAGATGATCGGCCGCCACATT
The DNA here is from genome assembly GCF_021521415.1 of Bidens hawaiensis. Classification (NCBI taxonomy): domain Eukaryota; kingdom Viridiplantae; phylum Streptophyta; class Magnoliopsida; order Asterales; family Asteraceae; genus Bidens; species Bidens hawaiensis. Next base: position 198,430 of record NW_027491889.1, on the reverse strand, counting down.
CTCGGCCCCCTTTTTATCAAGGATCTCAATATCAAAGTCTTGAAGCAACAAGATCCATCGAATAAGACGAGGCTTAGCATCCTGCTTGCTGAAGAGATATCGAATAGCAGCATGGTCCGTGTACACAATCGTCTTGGACAGAACTAGATAGGACCTAAATTTATCGAAAGAAAACACCACTGCTAAAAGCTCTTTTTCGGTTGTGGTATAGTTCTCATGTGCACCATTTAAGCTCCGGCTGGCGTAGTAAATCGGATGGAAGTGTTTATCCTTCCGCTTGTTGGAATTACGTATGCCCGAGACACATACTTATACTAATGTGGCTAACTGTGTTTGATCCAAGTCGGGTCATACCCAATAACAAGCTAGACGACACCAAATGTATTCTTTTAATGAGTTGGTCATTTAAATGAATACCGAACACTACGTGTTTAGAAAATTGGTTTTCTAAACAAACACAGTTGAGGATTTAAATAAATTATCTGGGTAATTTGTTTATATAAATTAATTATTTAATTGGTTAAATAATTATGTAAATGCATGTACATTTTATAAAATAAGTTTTATAAAATAATTAGGAGATGTTTTAAATGGTTAAAACAAAAACACAAAAAAAAAAAAAAAAAAAAAAGGTAAAACCGGCCACCCATGTGGGTGGTAGTTTTGTCCAAACATATTTTGTCCTTTTGTGTTGACAACCTCCATATAGACCTCCAATCAAAAGACATGCAAAAGAATCCTCCTTTTGTTATTTTGAATTAAAGTGAGTTGAAAGAAAAATAACAAAAACTCTCTCTTCCTCCTCCAAAAACTCACGGCCAAAGAGGGGATTTTGGGAGAGCTTGGTGAGCTTGTTTAAGTGTTCATAAATCCTAGCAATCAAATTGGTGTTGTCACAAATAGCTTGGGGTATCACTATCTTGAGGTCTTCTTCTTTGGAGGCTTGCCATTCATCCACCATCATCTTCAATATCTTACTTATTCTTCTAAAGGTAGAAGAAGGTACATTTACATTTTGTGAGCATATTGTTCTTGTAATTTTGATCCTTGTTCATTGGGTTTTGATTTTAACATAATGGTATGTTCATAACTAGATTTAAAATCTAAGCTTCCGTTGCGTTTTCTAGTTAAATATTGTTAACTTGACTTTGATAAACTTGTATAAAACCCAACAATGGCATCAAGAGCCGGTTACAAGGACTTATGCTCCTTGCATGTTCATAGATTTCGGGTTTTTCATGGGTGAAAAAGGGGTCCGAAATTTTGGTGGATTTTACCCCTCATGGTTTTGTAAGATCTTGACATGCATGCAAAGATCTTAGGAAACCATTTAACATTTGGATGTTGAAATATCAAAATTGCAAAAAATTTTGGGGGGGGGGGATGGGCCGTAGCCTCTTGGGGGGGGGGGGGGCCGATTCCTTTTGGTGATTTTGGGCATTGGTTGCTTAGGTTGCATGCTTAGAACATTTGGTATGTTTGATTGTGTCATAACCGAAACCGAGACCTTGGATGTGTTGATTGTTGTTTGTGTATGTTGATTATGTTTATTATTCAATATGGTTGTAATAATTCATAATCTTAGGCTTATGTAATTTATTTATTCATAAGTTGGTATGTAATAAATAGATTAGTTGCATTTTCTTTTTTTTAGAAAAATATGTATTAGGATACATTTTGTAAAAATTGAAGATGCAAGAATTGGTGGATTTGGGCCTTGGACCGAAATTTTGGGCTTGTTGGGCCTCACCGGCCCATCATGGGATTCAAGCCCATTAGGCCCATAAATTTCACTCTTGGGCCCAAGAAGACTTTTGGAAGTTTGGAGCCCATTTACAAGCCCAACAAGAACACAACAACTTGGAAAGGATACTTGAAGCATTTGGATGCAAGGTCAAGTGGGAGTCAACATTCCATCCTTGTGTCATGTTTTGTCCCTTAGGTGAGACTTATGACCTATACTTGTTTCGGCTAACAAGTATGGTCAAACTTAGCGGTTCTCGGTTATGACTATATTTTGCATGTATGCTTGGTTGTTTGTTTTACTTTATGTAATGTGTGGTTGATAGATATTAGGATATCCAAACCGTCACATAGGAACGACAACTAGCATAAAACGGGTTCTAATATATATTTGGTAATATCGCGTCAATTAGTTAATAAAATGGGTTTATTAAAACTAAGCGATTACTCACATATAATAAAATTGGTTTTATTATAACTAGAACCTTGAAAATTGGTTTTCAAAATCGCCATATTACTAAATGCATGTTAGGATATGGCATAATGTTTTTCAAACTAGAATATTGGAAAACTTAAAAATCCCTTTTTCATAATTACCAAGGAAACAAGTCTAACACCATCCTTTTGTAAGACACTTAACGTATTAGGAAACTTTAAATGGGATAAAGGTCACCTAACCATTTTAGAGCAAACTAATATACTTAAGGTAATATTAACATAATTGTGGGATAAAGGTCACCTAACCACTTGTATGTTAATCTTACATGTTTATACAAGTAGGACGACTTGAATTGGAAACCATGTGATAAAGGTCACCTAAGCATGGGGTCCAATGGTGTTGATGGGATAAACATGCCAACACGAAATAAGGATTTCGAATGGTCCCATACCTCTAGAAGTTGCAAAGGGTTGCAATTGTCAAGGTTGACTACCTTGTTAAATCAAATAACGGGATAAAGGTCACCTAACCGAAATTTGATTTATCGTTGGATTCTAGAATTTAATTATTATTTTAAAATTTGGAATAAAAGGGTATTAATAATTAAATTGTTTATAATACTAAGATAAAACTTTGTTAAATTTTGTAGATGGCCGCTAACAATGCAAACACCTCTACCCATAACACCCGTAACCTATCCTTAAGAACCATCCTTGAAAAGGATCGTCTAAACCATAATAACTTTATGGATTGGTATCGCAACTTGAGAATAGTTCTCAAACAAGAAGAGATATCATATGTCTTAGACGATCCCATTCCCGACGAGCCTAACGTGGAAGATGAGGAGGCTTATTACGATTGGGTTAAGTACACCAAAGATTCGGTGCAAGCCTCTTGCCTCATGTTGGGAACTATGATTCCCGAAATCCAAAAGGATTTCGAGCATCATGGGGCATACGACATGATAACTCAATTGAAGGAAATGTTCCTTCAACAAGCTAGAGCGGAACGTTTCGAAACGGTTCGAGCGTTTCATGCATGTCGTATGGAGGAAACCCAAAGCGTCTCATCTTATGTCCTAAAGATGAAAAGCTACATTGAAAAGCTTCGTAGGTTGAATTGTCCCGTCTCTAATGAGTTGGCTACGGATTTGATCCTCAACTCTTTGACCAAAAGGTTTGAAACCTTTGTCATGAACTATAACATGAACGGGTGGGACAAAAGCATTGGTGAGCTTCACGCAATGCTAAGAACGGCCGAAGCGGGAATGGGTAAAAGGGTTTTACCCGTTCTAACAATCAATGAAGGCAAAAGGGGACATAACTCCAACCCCAAAGCAAGTGTTGCTAAGGGCAAGGGCCACGTCCAAGGAAAGGGAAAGAGGAAAGCCATCACGCCCTACAAACCGAAGGAAAAGAAGCAAAAGGTTGCGACGCAAGATCCATGCTTTGAGTGTGGAGAGATAGGTCATTGGAAAAGAAATTGTCCGACCTATCTCAAAGCGTTAAAAGATAAGAGGGATGCGGAGCAAACCTCAGGTATTATCTTTACTATATATGTTGAACTAAATGTTATTTCTTCAAATACATGGGTACTTGATACCGGATGTGGAACTCACATTTGCAATTTGTTGCAGGGGTTCAAAAGAAGTAAGCAACTCAACAAAGGGGACATTAGTCTCTTTATGGGCAATGGAGCAAGAGTTGAAGTCCAAGCTCAAGGAGACTACATGTTAAAGCTTCCAAGTGGTTTGGAAGTAATTTTGAAAAATGTTTTGTATGCTCCTAAGTTAAGGAGAAACATTATTTCCGTGTCCCTTTTAAAACAATGTGGCTTTGATCTTAAGTTTATTGATTATGATATTCATGTTTTGATGAATGGCATATTTTATTTTAAAGCTATACCCATGAATGGTATATATGAAATAGATCAAAGTGGTATGTCACATAGTAGTTCAATGTATAATGTCAACACCAAGAAACTCAAGAAGGACTTGGGTGATTCCTATCTTTGGCATTGTCGCCTTGGACATATAAGCAAGAATCGCATGCAAACTCTTCGCAAGAGTGGTATTCTAGAAACCAATGAGTTTGATTCATTTGATGTATGTGAATCTTGTTTACAAGGCAAAATGACAAAGCAACCCTTTAATAAGACTTTTGAAAGGTCAAAAGAATTATTGGGTATCATACATTCGGATGTATGTGGTCCTTTTAGACCAATGACTAGGAATGGTGAAAGATACTTCATTACATTTATTGACGATTATAGTCGATATGGTTATGTGTACTTAATGAAACACAAAGATGAAGCTTTTGAAATGTTCAAAGACTTCAAAGCTGAAGTAGAAAGACAACTCAAAACCACAATCAAAGTACTTCGTAGTGATAGAGGAGGTGAATACCTAAGTAGTGTTTTTCAAGATCATCTTAAGAGTTGTGGAATTATTTCACAACTTACTCCACCTGGAACACCACAACATAATGGTGTGTCTGAAAGGAGAAATCGTACCCTATTAGATATGGTTCGATCGATGATGGCTAGAAGCACTTTACCTCTATCATTTTGGGGCTATGCTTTACTTTCCGCTGTTCGCATATTGAATATGGCTCCAACCAAGAAAGTGGAGAAGACACCTTTTGAAGTATGGCATGGAAAGGCTCCATCGCTATCATTCTTAAAAGTTTGGGGTTGTGAAGCTTATGTAAAGCAATACACCCCAAACAAATTAGAAGTCCGATCCACTAAGTGTATCTTTATAGGTTATCCTAAAGATGATTTAGGATATTACTTTTACGATCCTAGTGAGCAAAATGTTATTATTGCTCGAAAGGGTAAGTTCTTGGAAACTAAGTTCCTTGAGGAAGGAACTAATAGTAGAACAGTGAAATTTGATGAGGATCAAGAATCACAAGATGATACACAATTGGTTGATACTAGCACTCAACAAGAGGTTGTTGAAAGTGATCAAGTGGTTGATCAAAACACACAAAACGTTCGCAGATCTGGTAGAATTAGCAATCCACCTGAAAAATATGGATTTTTTGTAGAAGGTTGCTACGTGGTAGATTCGGATGAACCGACCACATACCGTGATGCAATGTCCAAGAATGATTGTGACAAATGGCTTGAAGCCATGAACGTTGAGATGCAATCCATGTATGACAACCAAGTTTGGGAATTGGTTGAACCACCACTCAACTCCAAAGCTGTTGGAAGTAAGTGGGTTTTCAAAAGGAAAACTGATATGCATGGAAACTTGGATACTTATAAAGCAAGACTTGTAGCTAAGGGTTTCACTCAAACTCAAGGGGTTGATTATGATGAAACTTTTTCGCCTGTGGCAATGCTTAAGTCTATTAGGATATTATTTGCCATAGCTGCACATTATGATTATGAAATTTGGCAAATGGATGTCAAGACCGCTTTCCTAAATGGATATCTTGAGGAAGATGTCTATATGGTTCAGCCTGAGGGTTTTGTCGATCCGAAACATCCTAAAAAGGTATGCAAGTTAAAGAAATCAATCTATGGATTGAAACAAGCATCTAGAACTTGGAATCATCGTTTTGATGAAGAAATCAAAAATTTTGGATTCATCAAGAACGCTGATGAGGCTTGTGTGTATAAAAAGGCTAGTGGGAGTATAATTACCTTCTTAGTATTGTATGTCGATGACATTCTACTATTTGGAAATGACATTCCAACCATGGAAAGCGTTAAGGCTTGGCTTGGAAGTAGATTTTCCATCAAGGATCTTGGTGAAGCTGCCTATATTTTGGGAATAAAGATCTATAGGGATAGGTCAAGGCGCTTGATAGGTTTGAACCAAAGTACATACATTGATAAAATCTTGAAAAGGTTCAAGATGGAAAACTCCAAGAAAGGTTTTGTACCTATTCAAAGAGGGACCATATTGAGTTCAGCTCAATGTCCAAGCTCAAAGGGTGAGCAAAACATGATGAAACAAATCCCATATGCTTCTGCTATAGGATCCATCATGTATGCAATGATATGTACTAGACCGGATGTGTCATGCGCTTTGAGCATGACAAGCAGATACCAACAGAATCCAGGAGACAGTCATTGGATGGCTGTTAAGAGCATATTGAAATACCTTAGGAGAACTAAGGATATGTTTCTGATATATGGATCTGGTGAGGAGGAACTCGCTATAAAAGGTTACACGGATGCGAGCTTCCAAACTGATCGAGATGATTCTCGATCACAATCTGGGTATGTGTTCACTCTTAATGGAGGAGCTGTCTCTTGGAAGAGCTCAAAACAGGAAGTGGTAGCATTGTCCACTACAGAATCAGAATACATCGCCGCTTCATTGGCAGCTCAGGAAGCTGCATGGTTGAAGAAATTCATTACTGATCTAGGGGTGGTCTCTTCCATTCAAGACCCTCTAGAAATCTTTTGTGACAACGAGGGTGCGATTGCACAAATCAAGGAACCTCGTTCGCACCAAAAGACTAGACACATAGAGCGGAGATTCAACTACATAAGGGATGAAGTTGAAAAGGGAAAGATATGTATTCGCAAAGTTGGAACTGATCAAAATCTTGCGGATCCATTCACGAAGCTCCTAGAAAGACCGAAACATGAACGTCATGCGAGTGGCTTAGGACTTCGATATTCTAGTAATTGGATTTGATCTATTTTGTATTAAAGTTTAAAAGACTTTTGTAATTTAACTCTTTTATATGATTATGGAATCTTGAGTTAAATTCTAATTTTGCATGTTTAATCCATGAATAAGTTATCTTATTCTAAAAGTCCGTAGTCGATCACATTTGTGGGAACAAATATGAAGCAAGACTATTATGAACTAGGATTGGTAGATATTCATAAGGAATGAATATGGAGCATAGGATTGCTGCCAAAGTTCATAGATATTTGTGGGATACAAATATTGGACTGACCCGCTCTCAATATTACTACATGGAGTCGATTGACTTGATCATTAGTAACCTTGAGTAAAGGAGAATTTCATATTATCCTTAGACCTGAGATGTATATTGGGTCTTGATTTTCACCGAGTATTACACTTTGACTCTCCCCTTCGCTATTCGTAAAAGATGGTACATAAGGATGAGCTCAGGTGGAGTATAAAGTGATAGTGAGAGGCGTATACAGTCAAGACGGAATTTGTTCCTCTTATGTGTTGAGAGTTTAGATGTCTAAGGCCTGATAAAGTTGAATTGTAAAGAGAATGATCACCTATGTCTCTTAGATTCAACATGACATCTAGTAACAAAGGGATATAATGATAGATTCACCTAAATCATATCAAGTAAGGGACTTGAAGGGATGATGTTATTGAATGGCACTTCGTCAAACACATTAGGGGTGGTGAACTGTTGTTAGGCGGTATTCACCACTTGCATTAATTTTCTATGTATCTCGTGCAAGTGGGAGATTGTTGGAATTACGTATGCCCGAGACACATACTTATACTAATGTGGCTAACTGTGTTTGATCCAAGTCGGGTCATACCCAATAACAAGCTAGACGACACCAAATGTATTCTTTTAATGAGTTGGTCATTTAAATGAATACCGAACACTACGTGTTTAGAAAATTGGTTTTCTAAACAAACACAGTTGAGGATTTAAATAAATTATCTGGGTAATTTGTTTATATAAATTAATTATTTAATTGGTTAAATAATTATGTAAATGCATGTACATTTTATAAAATAAGTTTTATAAAATAATTAGGAGATGTTTTAAATGGTTAAAACAAAAACACAAAAAAAAAAAAAAAAAAAAAAAGGTAAAACCGGCCACCCATGTGGGTGGTAGTTTTGTCCAAACATATTTTGTCCTTTTGTGTTGACAACCTCCATATAGACCTCCAATCAAAAGACATGCAAAAGAATCCTCCTTTTGTTATTTTGAATTAAAGTGAGTTGAAAGAAAAATAACAAAAACTCTCTCTTCCTCCTCCAAAAACTCACGGCCAAAGAGGGGATTTTGGGAGAGCTTGGTGAGCTTGTTTAAGTGTTCATAAATCCTAGCAATCAAATTGGTGTTGTCACAAATAGCTTGGGGTATCACTATCTTGAGGTCTTCTTCTTTGGAGGCTTGCCATTCATCCACCATCATCTTCAATATCTTACTTATTCTTCTAAAGGTAGAAGAAGGTACATTTACATTTTGTGAGCATATTGTTCTTGTAATTTTGATCCTTGTTCATTGGGTTTTGATTTTAACATAATGGTATGTTCATAACTAGATTTAAAATCTAAGCTTCCGTTGCGTTTTCTAGTTAAATATTGTTAACTTGACTTTGATAAACTTGTATAAAACCCAACACCGCTGTCCTAGAACCGCTCCGACTGTGAAGTCGCTCGCGTTACACATCAACTCGAATGGTAACGACCAGTCGGGAGCAACCACGATCGGGGCGTTAATGAGTTTGTCTTTCAGAAGATCAAACGCCTCGATACACTGCTCAGAAAAGACGAATGGAGCATCCTTCTCCATAATTTTGGTCATGGGTCTCGCGATTTTAGAAAAATCTTTGATGAACTAGCGGTAGAACCCAACATGACCTAGAAAACTCTGGATGGATCTCACAAAAGTGGGCTGGAGAAGATTAGAAATGGTCTCGACCTTTGCTCGGCCAACATATATCCCCGCACTCGAGATCCGATGCCCCAAAACAATGCCCTCGCGAACCATGAAATGACACTTCTCCCAGTTAAGGACTAGGTTGGTGTCGAAACAGCGGGACATCATCCTCTTAAGATTAGACAAACAATGATCGAAGGAACTCCCAAGTACAGAAAAAATCGTCCATGAACACCTCCATGGAGTCCTCGATCATATCATGGAAAATGGCCACCATACACCTCTGGAATGTGGTCGGAGAGTTACACAGTCCGAACAGCATACGTTTATAGGCAAACGTTCAATAAGGGTAAGTAAAAGTGGTTTTCTCCTGGTCATCCGGAGCTATTGGAACCTGGAAATACCCGGAGAAACCATCTAAGAAGAAGTAGTACTGCTGACTTGCCAAACGCTCCAACATCTGATCAATGAAGGGTAAAGGAAAGTGGTCTTTTCTGGTGGCATCATTCAGTCTGCGATAGTTTATGTAGACTCTCCATCAAGTCACAGTCCTAGTAGGAATGAGCTCGTTCCTCTCATTGGTGACGACAGTCATGCCACCCTTTTTAGGAACCACTTGAACTGGACTTACCCAAGCACTATCATAAATGAGGAAAATGATCCCCACAACAAGGAGTTTAATGATCTCCTTCGTCACAACCTCTTGCATTTTCGGATTAAGCCGTCTTTTCGGCTGAACGAAAGTATTGAAATTATCCTCCATGAGGATTTTATGAGTGCAAAAAGAAGGGTTGATACCCTTAATGTCGATAATCTTCAACAACTTCTCCTTCTCGACCTCCGTTAGAGCAGATACAATGATAACCGGTAGCTTCCCCTCTTCATCTAAAAACGCATACTCAAGATGGGCAGGCAAATCCTTAAGTTCTAAGGAAGAAGGAGGACTCTCGACGGAAGGTCAGTCCATAGGATCATCTCGTATGATCCGAGTAGACAATCCAGATTTAGGGCTATGTGACTCAGTGTCGTCATCCAAGGACTGATCGGTCATTGCAACCATCTCAATCTCCGGAATCTCCCTATCGAGAATTTGGGTGTCGGAGGCAGACCCTCCACAGATCTCGCTGAAAAACTCCCCAACATGTTCCATGATTGTATCGATGAAGTATAAGGAGTCATCAGCAGACTTGGGGTGTTTAAAGGTGACGTTCTCATCCCCAACTCTTAAAATCAACTTACCCTCGCAGACGTCGATCAACTCCTGTGCAGTGGCAAGGAATGGTCGGCCTAAGATAAGTGGGACACTATCATCATCTTTCATGTCCAAGATGACATAGTCCACCGGGAAGATGAACTTTTCGACACGAACAAGCATGTTCTCGACCAACCCTCGGGGGTATTTAATAGAATGATCAACAAGCTGGATACTCATCAGGGTAGGACGTGGTTCGCCTAGACCCAGCTTGCGATGCACGGAATACGGCATGAGATTAATACTAGCACCAAGATCCTCCAGTGCATAAACTACCGTATCATCACTCAAGATGCAAGGAATCGTGAAACTCCCTGGATCAGACATCTTTTCTGGTAACTTTCTCTACAAGACTACAGAGCAACTAACATTCAGAGGAATGGAAGAGACCTCAGCTAACTTCAATTTATTTGAAAGAATATCCGTCTCTATCCCTACGGAGTCTCCCGGGATATGGAAGTCTTGGTCTATAGTCTCTCACTGGTGTGTTGGGTAATTGCTGGTTTTCGGCCTGTGCTGTACTTCCTGGGTTGCGCCTCTGATGTACCTTGGCCGGTGGAGACTCCAACTGAATCTCCTCGTCCACCAGCTCCTCTACATCTACCGCATGCTCTTCAACGACTCCTCTCGTCGCATCCTGAATCACGGGTTCGCTACGTGCCCCTGCACCGCTCCTCGTCGTTACAGCCTTCACGAACGCCTTTGGATTTTGTTCGGTATTACTCGGAAGTGTTCCTGGTGACCTCTCGTTTAATCGACTCGCAATTTCCCCCATATGACGCTCGAGATTCTGAATGAATGCCCCCTGATTCCTCATGAATGACTCGTGCTCCCGAAATTTCTCTTGGGTCTCTTTGTGACGGGAATCCTCTTGAGTCATAAGCTACGAGAGCATCTGTGTCTGCTGTGCCATCATCTCCTCTAACTTGGGCTTCTTCTCCCCACTACACTCTCCCTCACCGGAATCCTGGAATAGACCATGACGCTGCTGGAAGCCGGACTTATTTCTTTTCCTCCAGTTGGAATTTTGACTACCTTTCCATCCCGAATTATAAGAATTGAAAACGTTTTGATTTCGGTTCGTATTACTAACAAAGTCTACCACCTCCTCCTGGAAACCTACGGGGCACTGAACAGTATCATTCCCCCCTCTACAGATATCTCACAGCTTACTCTTCACCCGCAAGTCCTTCACAATCTTTGCCAACGCCTCAACCTGTGCCGCAAGTGCAGTGCTCGTGTCGACCGAATGTAAGTCGCGTGATAGGGAGTCGACAGTCTTGGTGCTCTTAGCTGGTGGTCGCTGGTATCCACTCATGGCTAACCCGTTAAATAAAGCAATGCACTAATCGGTATCCTTCATCGTCAATAAGTTTCCTCCCGCGGCCGTGTCGAGCATACTCTTAGTCGCGTATGTCACTCCGTTATAGAACTTATTAACAACTGCCCAGTCTTGCAGGCCATGGTTTAGACATAAAGCGAGAAGACTTTTGAATCTCTCCCAGGCCTCGTAGAAGCTCTCGGTGTCTTCCATTTGGAAAGAGTGAATCATGTTACGCAAACGAGCGGCTGATCGATGTCGAAAGGTCAATCAAAAATACTTATAAAAATACCTTTACTAGCTAGGGCAAGTAAGGTGTCGAATCCACAGGGTATCAGTGGAAAGTGCAAGTGGAAATCAAATTTTATTGTAAAAATAATTAAAGTGGACAAACGATGTCAAGCGGTTTAAAAGAGTAGTTTGTAAACAATTATGTGAAAATAACCAAACTCCAGGGTTCGGGTTTTGCAACAAGTTAAGGAATTGATAAACTTTTTTGGACGGTATATTATAAAATATGTAAATAAAAAGACTTAACGATTGATTGTGTTGATCGTCAGAACTGAATCCGAACAATTGACAAAGTTAAATGAAAAATCTATTTGATAATCGGTTTTACTTGTTGTAACACAAAATCAATAATATGGTTAACGATAAACGGGTCAATGACGAAAGAACTTAATCATAATTGTTGATGACCACAAATCAATTAACTAACAAAAGACTAAGTAATCAATTAATTAAAACCGTTTAAGCACAAAAGCAAACACAAAGAATTAATTACCCGAAGGATTAATCAATTACAAATCCAAAGTTAAAGTTTAGAATATCAAAACCTAACAAGCAACTCAACCCTACACCCGGAGATGGTTATGAAGCCTTTAGCCTTGCATCTTGATCTTCATGCTCTTGATTATGATGTTGGAGATGGTGTTCATGGATCAATCTTGTGATTAGGATGAGTATTAATGGTGTAATATAGCCTCCAAGAAGTCCCAAAACTGATTATGAATGAATGGCATCGACCTTAGGGTTTTTGGGCCTTAAATATGGAAGAAAAATCACCAAAAACCCATTTTCCGTCAGACCAGACTGTAAGCTACAGTCTGGCCACCGTAGCTTACGGTCATACCACTCTGCCTTACGGTCCTGCTGGGCCAAAACTATTTTCTTCATAAAATCTTCGTTTCAACTCCGTTTTCCTCCCCATTTGCGGCCACGTCTTCGTATTTCAATTCTTTGTCATCTCATATATCATTACTTTCATTTTCACTCCATAATGAATGCTCCAAGTTAGCTTCTTTAAGCTCCATTAAGCTCCGCACACCTGTAAACATAAAACCTATCAAAGTATTTGCATTCGATACATATAAACAAGTAAAACACACAATATAAATCACTTAAAGCATGTACTTTTACCCACACATAACATCCCCACACTTATCATTTGCTTGCCCTCAAGCAAACTCTCATGCAACACATACACCTCGATCGACGGTTCATCAATTATCAGTATTAATACTAGTGAGGTATAAGGTCATACCCAATTCCCAATAACTAATACTGTCAAGGTTGATAATCCACCAAATAATTTAATGATACATTTTAAAACTATGAAACCGCCCAAACGAGTGTACTTTGTTTCCGGTTAAGGCACACATGTTCATGCCCCTCATAATATAACATCTCTTCTCTCGGTTTAATATCTGGACCAGCAAAAAATGGGCTAGTATCTCTCTGCCCTCAATACCAAGTATGAACACGATGTAATAAGCTTGGGAGCAAGTCATATCTCCACCCATTACCCATGGGTTGCATAGAGAAAAGAACTAAGGGTTTTGTTGTGGCTTAGGTTAGGGTGTGGAAGTGGATTTATTTAGTGACCTATAGTGGATGAAACCCAATTTATTGACACCAACAAACAAACGTACAAAAAAACTCACTAACTATTATTTACAACTAATAACGACTTTAAACACGAACTCTTTTTGAGTTTTTCTTTGATTTTTCTTTTTTTTTTCATTTTTTCTTCTTCTTTTTTTTAAGAACAAATACTAACATTAATATACACAAACAACTTACCCGAGACATACGTACATTGTGTACTATGCTCGACAAACAACTTAAATACAACTCTTAACATACCAAGTTTCATCCACAAGATTAAAACAAAAGGCCAAGGCTAACACGGCTTGTAATGTAGGTTTAAACAAACGAAAGGGAAAAGGCACAAACTTGGCTCCTAAGGGATAATTTAGGGTAGGGGGTATTATTTTATTTTTTATTTTTATATGTAAGGCCAATATAAAGTAGGTTTTCTACAGTCCTATTTCTCCATACAGGTGGTGGTATTAAGATCTCGAAATACATGAGACAACCAAGTTCTAGATATCATGGACATACCGGTTACTCTAGATAATGGCACTCAAATGACATGTGTATATACTATATATTATATGTGTATTATATATAAGGCAAATCTTACACACGTACCGGAAGAATTAGGCTGCCAACATGAAACCTGTGTACTTGTCCCCATGACTCGTTATCCCCATCTAAACGGTTCATTTTAATTGTCTAATTTTTGAAAAACATTTGCATGGGAAGACTTTCGAGAAGCTTAAAAATTGACCATGACCAAAGACCTCTACTTGGCATTAATACTAACAATTAACAAATTACAATTTTGGCTTTTGCGCACAATCAAGCTACTCTTAAGGCTAAAAATTTTTAATTTCTCCATATTTTTCCATCCCCGCACTTGAGATTTACATTGCCCTCAATGTAACTCAGATTTTCAAAAACAGATGCAAACACAGGATATTCATACCAATTGCAATTCAAGTGACAACCAATTACCCATCTCCGGATTCAAATAAAGTTACACACCATAAAATAAAACACATAAAGTTTTAAACAAAAACATAAACACCACCCACACGACCCAAAAGTTCATCACGCCACCCAACCACCCATAAACACAAATATTAAACAGTCAACAACAAATAAAAGATAGGGAGAGACACATGAACCTGATTCAAATCTCTTATGTCAAACGGGTCCTGCTGATGAGTACTTTTGCAACCTTGACCCACACTTCTTGAATATGATATGCCAATATCTACTTCATCGAATGTTGACACAACCACCATGAGCTTCCCCACACTTAGGGTTCACTATGACCATAAAACACACAAAAAAAAGTAACACGCAAAAAGAAAACTAAAAATAAACAAAACAAAACAAAACAAAAAGGTCGGGTTGCCTCCCGGTCAGCGCTAAGTTTTCGTTAAGGTCTTCAGCCAGACCGTTACCTCATTTTGTGGTTATGGTGGTCTAATGGAGTGCTTACCTTCCTCCACCTCATTCTTCTTACTTCTCCAACACAATGGTAGCTCTAATGCTTCCCATTTTGGCCCAAAGCATGCCAACCTACTCTGTTCATTCTCGAATCCTGGTGGCTTCTTTACTTTCTCATTCTTTGGTGGTTTCTTCTTGTATGTCCCATCCTTTTCCTCATTGACCACCACTTCCACCACCTTCTTAGTATTGTTTGCTGAACTTACTGTTGCTCCACTTTTTACATCTACTTCATTTAGCTCTTCCTTCTCTCGTTCACACTTAACCTATCATAAACAACACTTTTCTCCTTTCTGGTGTCATCCTCACACGTACGAGGAAGACACTCGTTAGTAGCACATGACCTAGAATATTTATTTTCAAAAGAATAATCATATGAAAATATACTTAAAATTAACTTACGGTTACCGAAGGTCATACAAACTATTCCGTCTCGGCAGTTAATCTGAGCATTTGAAGTAGCCAAAAACGGTCTCCCCAATATCACACGGGGTTCTTCTTCCTTCTCAGCCGGTGCATAATCAAGTACCAAGAAATCCTCAGGGTAGTAAAAATCACCAACCTTTACCGCAACACCAACCAGCTTCCCCCGAGGTCATCTTCGAGTCAAATCAGCTAACACCAATGTGGTATCAACTTCTTGTAAAGGTCCAAAATCAAATCTGTCATACACACTCCCCGGTAGAACACTCACACTCGCACCATAATCAATAAGTGCCTTGGTGGTCTTGAACTCACCAATCTGAATAGATATTAGTGGTGCCCCCGTTTCAAATTCTTCAACCGTGTCATTCTCCACACTATCTTCGATTGTGATGGCACTGACGTGTGCATTTTTGGTGTTTGACGAACTACTACTTTAATGGCTTGGATTCTTCAAAGTGTCACTTGGTAATCTAGATGGATTTCTCTTTAGGCTTGCCATTTCTTCAGCCAATTGACTCACATGTTTATCTCTTGCAGCATTTGCCTTCTCTTGGAGTTCCAAACTCTGATTCAATGCCTTATTCTGATTCTCTTGATCTGCCTTCATTTGATTTAAAACCTTATTTTAAGCTTCTTGTTCTCTCTTCATCTCCTTCAAAAAATCCATAACGTCTTTCATAGACTCGTCTTTGTTACCCGAAAAATTTCCTTGCCTCTGCTGATAGTTCTTTTGATAACTCTTGTTATAACCTCCCAGAATCTCTCTGATTGTACCCACTCTGACCACCGCCTGAACTATTACCATACTGTTTCTGGATCGACTGATAACCTGTCTTCTGAGAATTAGCCTGAAAATTCGGGTTCTGCTGCGTGTTCGGATTTCCATAACTGAAGTTTGGATGATTCCTAAGGCCCGGATGATAAGTATTTGAACTCATATTATTGTATTTGTTTTCACCCTGCACATAGTTGACCTCTTCTTCAGTTTATTCATCTTGCACAACCCCACAACTCGTAACCTCGTGTCCCAATTCACCACAACCTTCACATACCGGATATGTTTTTCCCGACTTTCCAGCTCCTTGTACACCTACAATCAACAACCTATCCATCTTCTTTTCCAGTCTATCCATTCTATCATCTGACCCATGACTTTCAACTGCTTTTACCACTAACCTTTTTGACATCCTGTTCGACTGTGCTTGTCTCTTTGAATTGCTCGCATGTCTCTCCAAATGTACCCAATCCTCGTTTTCATCATTTGCAAGAAAAGATCCATTCGTGGTGGCTTGGAGATCACGAACATCATCATTTGAGAGACTATCGTGGAATGCCTTTATCTATTCCCATAAGGAAATCCCATGATGTGGACAAGTCCTCAACAATCGTTTAAACCTTTGGAATGATTCATAGAAAGTTTCACCGGTGATCTGCTGAAAGTTTCGAATGTTGTTGCGGGCCTCTGTGGTTCTCTGGGGAGTATAATACCCGTCTAAAAACTATTGTGCCAAGTCTCCCCAAGTGAAAATACTAGCCGATGACAAAGATAGGAACCATTGTTTCGCTGCATCTTTCAAATTGAACTGGAAAACTACCATCTTTACCTCTTCCGCGGTAAATCCTTGACTTGAGATGAGTGCACATATCGATTTGAAATCACCCAAGTGTAGGTATGGTTCTTCTGTAGCCTTCCCATGAAATGTAGGCAACCCCGTCAAACTATTCTGCCTTACCAAAAAAGTCCTTCCATTTCTGATCGGGACTATGATTGGTAGAGGGTTTGTGGCCACTTGTGGAATGAAATGACTTTGAACTCCTCTGACTGGTGGTGGAACATATGCTCTCGGCACTCCATCATGAAACTCGTAATACGGTGCTTGTTGTTCACGATCTTGCTGGCGTCTCGGTTCTCGATCTCTATGTTGATTTTCTGGATGACGCTGTCGAATTTCTTGGTCATCACGGGGATCTTGTTGCTGATATCAACTCCCCGGTCCATCTCTAAACTCCTCCTCATCCTCAAAATCGAAACCAAGGTCGTCCCCTATCCTCCAATTTTCCACTCGTGCATGAGCACGACTAACCTCGGATCGTTCCTCTCTCAAATCATCGTGTCTTTGACGGTTCACTGGGGCGGATCTAATTGACAAGTTGTCATCCCCGTTAAACCGCCGCCTGTGATTACGGTTAACATCTCTTTTGTTGAACAGATTGCGGTCTCTGTCACGATTAACATTCTGGTTTTGTGAAAGTTGTTGTTCTTGGTTACCTGGTTGGTAAACATTTGGGTCTCTTCGGTTTCGGTTACTCATGGTTTCTTCTTTTGGTGTTATGATTTCGGGTATTTGGTTTAGTGTGGGTTTCTGAGCTGCTTGGTTTTGTCTTGCTGTTTTCTCGATTTCGGGGTCAAACTGGAGCGGCTCCTTCTCACGGGTATATCTCGTCTGCATCAATCTGTAAAGTTACATGCACAGACAAAAACACTAACACCCCGCGTAAAATCAACGAAGAAAAATTAAAAACAAAAACTAAAAACTAAGTTAAACTAGCACTTTGCGTGTTGATTCCCCGGCGACGGCGCCATTTTGATCGATGTCGAAAGGTCAATCAAAAATACTTATAAAAATACATTTACTAGCTAGGGCAAGTAAGGTGTTGAATCCACAGGGAATCAGTGGAAAGTGCAAGTGGAACTCAAGTTTTATTGTAAAAATAATTAAAGTGGACAAACGATGTCAAGTGGTTTAAAAGAGTAGTTTGTAAACAATTATGTGAAAATAACCAAACTCCAGGGTTCGGGTTTTGCAACAAGTTAAGGAATTGATAAAATTCTTTGGACGGTTTCTTATAAAATGTAAATCAAAAGACTTAACGATTGACTGTGTTGATCGTCAGAACTGAATCCGAACAATTGACGAAGTTAAATGAAAATCTATTTGATAATCGGTTTTACTTGTTGAAACACAAAATCAATAATATGGTTAACGATAAACGGGTCAATGAAGAAAGAACTTAATCCTAATTATTGATGACCACAAATCAATTAACTGGCAAAAGATTATGTAATTAATTAATTAAAACCATTTAAGCACAAAAGCAAACACAAAGAATTGATTAACCGAAGGATTAATCAATTACAAATCCAAAGTTAAAGTTTAGAATATCAAAACCTAACAAGCAACTCAACCCTACACCCGGAGATGGTTATGAAGCATTTAGCCTTGCATCTTGATCATCATGCTCTTGATTATGATGTTGGAGATGGTGTTCATGGATCAATCTTGTGATTAGGATGAGTATTAATGGTGTAATATAGCCTCCAAGAAGTCCCAAAACTGATTATGAATGAATGGCATCGACCTTAGGGTTTTTGGGCCTTAAATATGGAAGAAAAATCACCAAAAACCCATTTTCCGTCAGACCAGACCGTAAGCTACGGTCTGGACACCGTAGCTTACGGTCAGACCACTCTGCCTTACGGTCCTGCTGGGCCAAAACTGTTTTCTTCATAAAATCTTCGTTTCAACTCCGTTTTCCTCCCCGTTTGTGGCCACGTCTTCGTATTTCAATTCTCTATCATCTCATACACCATTACTCTCATTTTCACTCCATCATGAATGCTCCAAGTTAGCTTCTTTAAGCTCCGTTAAGCTCCTCACACCTATAAACATAAAACCTATCAAAGTATTTGTGTTCGATACATATAAACAAGTAAAACACACATTATAAATCACTTAAAGCATATACTTTTACCCACACATCTGCGGCCTTAGCCGGAGGATCGTATTTCTCAAGAAACTGGGCCTGCATGTTGGCCCAAGTGGATATGGAGCTCTGTGGGAGGGACTCAAGCCACAAACTCGCATGATCAACGAGTGAGAACGGAAAGACGCGGAGTTTAATGGCGTCTTCAGATACACCGGCAAGATGGAAAGTGTTGTAAATACGTGCAATACGAGTGAGATGAGAATGTGGGTTCTCGTGGAGCAACCCGTGAAATTATGCAAAATGAGAGATGGTGTTCAAAATGTTAGATGGAATCTGCCAATTCGACGTAACTGTGATGCCTGGTGGAGCAATGTTGGATCTCGCGCCCGCATCGACCGGACGGGCCTGGTCTGCAACTGTCCTCATCGGTGGTGGAATTGCGTCGCCCATAATCCTATCCCTAATGACGGATTCAGAAAAATTAGGAGAAGATGATGTATTACCAACAGACGTAGAGGAACTAGAAGACGGTCTGGTACGACGTCTCTCTCGTAACTCTCTTTCTGGTTCGTAAAATCCCTTAGATTCAGGTGGTCCTAGAGATCGAGTACGTCGCATACAACTATTAAAATAAACAAAAGAAACTAAAATTAGCTAAACTATTTAAAAAAAGCAAAAGAAAAACAAGTAGCAAACAAGGTAAGTCCTAACTTGATTCGTTCTTAATATGCCTCAACCCGTGTCCCCGGCAACGACGCCAAAAACTTGATGTGTGTCTAAAGGGTGTTTCTTTCTACGGAACTCACCACTAAGATTTAAATTTATAAAACGGATTTTCCTAATATAGAGCTAAGGAAGTCCGAGTAGCGAACACGAGGACACGTGAAAACGTCTATGATCACTAACCCTAGACAAGACCTTCCTAATAGTAATATTATTTAAATGATTTTTAGTAATTGAACTACTTAACCTAACTTACTTTAACTAAATTAAAAGACGTAACTTAACAAGACTTAACGAAACTTTACGAGGACTGATAATGGAGAAAACATCTAACTAGGTAAGAATCATATTGAAGGTCTAACAAGCTAACGGATTGAATAATCTCACGACACCGGTATCTAAGGATGACACAAATAAGGTTCGCTCAAGAAAGCTAGATCACTGATGTGGTGAAAACAATCAATTAAATATTAACTAAATTAGACAACTAATAAAAAATAGACCTAAGACTCAACTACACAAAACACCGGCAAGTGAACCGATCAATTGTACTAAAGATAAGTAAGTCCAGAATATCGAACCCACAGGACTCTATAAATTACGTTAATTAACTAATTAGACTCAACTTACGACGTGACTATTTATTATTAATGTTTTAAGGGGGTTTTTAAACTAATATTAAACTAAGAAAGTAAATAAACAAGTAAACTAGAAAACAAACAATCAAACACAAGATTGAAACCAATAAGAGAAGGAATCTACCTAGATAAGAATCTCATGTATCAACAATCATCAAGCAATGGACAAATAACATGATATGGAAACTGAATTATAAACGTATTCATCTAACAAACCCTAGAAGACCCTTGACCGAATCAAATGAAATCCCAAAGAATAATTATTAGATTATTAAGCAATCAGTTCTATTGATTTCCTCACAGTTATCAAATAGGGTTAATTAATAGTATCTAAAGCAAGTAATCTTACGAAACACTAAACTCTAGATAACTTGATAAACTAAACACGACATCATGAACAAGGATCAACACAATAAGCAAGAATATTGTCACTAATCTATCCTAGCATGCGATTGACCAAGACACATGAATAACTCCTCACCTTACACCTATTGGAATTTAGCAGAACATTCAAAATCCTAACCAACTATCAACAAGCTTCTACGATCTAATAGGCCTATTCAATCACAATAATCAAAACACCAAGTAATAATTAAACATAAACCCTAAATCTAAAGAACACAATCAAGAGATATAAAATGTATGTGAAGCAATAGTTAATAATCAACCAAGATAATAAACATTCATATGCATCATGAAAGCAAAATCAAGTCTTTAATATTAATATAACGAAACCATAATCAAATCATTATCCAAAGCAAGAATCAAATCAACACATGTTCATCAAACCTAGGTAGACATGAAGTCTAGCCTAGTATAGTCATAATCAAAGACAGATAACTAGAACAAAGAACAAAGAGAAACATCATGAAAGATAATGAGCAAGAACAAATATAAAGAACGAGAGAACTCGTCTTAATCGACCCTTGAACACTCGTATGAAAGCTTGATGATCTTCTCTCTTCCTAGCCTCCAAAAAACCTTCAAACCCTTGGAAAACCGGCTCGAAATCGGCTGCCAAAGTTCTCCCTTCGTCTAGGTTTTTAACCCTCTTATATATAAACGAGCTGGGCCTTTAATTTTCACAAAATAGCTTATCAGGAAAAGTAGGCGCCGCGCGACCGCGTCTGGCCTCCCCCGTCGCGTGGCACGGCGTGTCTTGGGAGGGCTTCACGATTTTTTTATTATCTTATTGCCATAACTCGTTAGATCTCTTTTTTGAAATCCAAGTAACGATTAGAAACTTCTAGACCTTCTTTTCCTTGACTCTCAAGCCACCATCTACATGAGAACCAATCAAAACTCTAAGTGAACTAATCATGTAACCAATGATGAGCAAAAACGAACTTAACTTCACATGAAATGATAGAAAGAATTAAAGCTTAACATGCAAGATACAAAACGATTTAAAACATGATAAATACAAAATACTTGACTTAAAACCTTAAATAATAAAAGATAAACAAAACACGAACTAAACCGAACTCAAAACATTAAATAAACAAAACTTTACAAGGAATTCGAGATGTATAAATAGATGTATATCAAATATCCCCACACTTACTCTTTTTTCGTCCCTGAAAAATTCTGATGCAGTTGGATCAGAATCGGAAAATTATAGTCTTACAAACATATAGGTTAATTTTTAAAGGTCAGAAAAACGCAAAAACCGCGATCACCGATATTGTTGTCCACTTAAACCCATGCCTTAATCTTTACCGGGACAAATAAGATCCGACAATAACATTACTCAATGGTTTACACAATTAAAACCCGATTATTTTCAGCTTTTACCGGACCAGACCACCCCAACTTGACTTAAACCTCAAAATTAGCAGAATTAAAACTTTTGTTGCTCTGTTTTTTCATGAATAGTTTAGACGATCAAGGGTATTGTTTATCCACCTAAGCTTAAGCATCAAAGTCTACCAAGCAGCCATTAGATACGATTAAGGTTCAATTAATTAATAGCTAGTGTTCCCGACAACCTGACATACCCCTGTTATCAAGCAATACCCCGAACCTATCACCATAGGTGAGCATGCAAAATTTCATCTGTAGGGCTTACATGTAGCGTGTCCCTTGTGGTCCGTTTCTTAATGGTAATGAGACGCGAGCAAGGGGACCCCACATGGCTAACAGCGTGGATGATCAAGTCTGTAGTGTATTTGTACTTTTGTACTTTTGTGATCATGGTTTATAGACTTATAAGGATTTGCTCTTTTTGGCTTTATTTTAAATATCCACAACCCCACTTAGGAATTGTGAATACCCAGATGAATAGATTGCATACAGACCCATGGTCTCCGGACCCGAATCATCCCATCGATACAAGGTTTAAGGTTATAAAACCATACGCCAATGAGGTTAAAACACTAAACTAGCAGTTTAATCTTTATATCACAGGCTACACGGAATACTCTAACGTTAAACCTACCCAAGCATCATATAATAACGTATTCAAATTTTTAAAACTTATAAAATTTTCACTTTTTCAAACCAAGAATTGAGGCTTGAGTGAGACCCGACCTTTCATTACTTATCTTCCACGGACAAAAGGCTTTACCCATAAAAGATTTCCGTTTTAACAATTTTATCAAATTGCCCTTTCGTTTTCAAGGCTGAGCCTACCGACACATCCTAAGTTAAGTGCGCTTTCTTTTATTTATCTCATATTATTAGTAGTTTGAAAAACTGATTTCCGATAAATATCATCATTTCCCACTTTAACGCAAAAAACTAAATTCAAGGGACAATTTTTTTTAAATATTTTTATTTTTTTTAATTTTTTTAAGCAAATTAAAACTACGAATCAAATATCCTATCCACACACTTAAATTTTTCATTGTCCTCAATTCAGGGATAAGGACGACTTAAAATAAAAATAAAAATAAAATAAAGTCGGAATACAAAAAACTAAAACAACTAAAAATTAAAAACAAAAGCAAAATAAAAAGGTTAATAAGCTAGATAATGGAAAAGACTTAGCTAGTAATATGCGAATGAAAACATGATGCCAAGGTCTTCTTCCATGAATGCCCTGCAACTACGAACGTGCTTAGCAAATGGTAACTCCTTCTCTCACACACGAACGTAAGCGACAAAATAAAACAAACATGTCTAAAAATATATCTTATCAAACTGATAGACATAATGCAATTAAAGTATTTTCACCAATAAAGATATAAAATATAATAATCCGGAGCAAAGTCGAACTACAAAAATTAAACTTGCAAAACTCAAAAACACAAAACAAAGTCGAACTACAAAAATTACCTTAGTGACTCGATGACTTAAACAAGACTCGGACAACTAGACCTTAAACATGACTCGAAATACCAAACTAAACACAAGGAATCACACCCGAATGATCAACCAAAGGGGGCAAGAAATAATAAGTAAATAATATATAAAAAAAATAGGCCTGTGCAAAGAAGGCCGCGCCGCGCGACCAGGGATGGGCTCCTGGCCGCGCGCCGCGGCGCCTACTTTAGAAACTCCTCCGCATCGCGTGGAGGGAAGAGGGATACCCCGTCGCGCGGCGCGACGGTCTCTTTTGGCAGAAAGTTTTGAATTTTTGCCCCCTTTTTGCCTTAGAAAAATTTCCAGAAAATTACGAAGTATTTGTTATGCCCATTTTATATCATTTTATTATATAAAACTTACGTGGCATCTCTTAAATTCTTATAAATTCCTCTCTCCATGATGGTGTTGATTCCTTGAAACGACTCGACGACGCAAACAAAAACTAACGTTAGTGACTCAAAGTAAATAAAAATAAAATGAAAGAAATTATACAAATTCTACACTTGAGTTTTCACTCAAGTACCCATGCTATGAGAATCATGTGGCGGACCGAGTGGAGCTTCCTCCACCTCTGTAGAACTCCGATGCCCTCAAGGACTCCGAATCATGATCCGACCATTCATCAACCTTTGTCTTCTTCTTTTTAACACCACGAACCCTTTCAATCTTTCGCTTACCACCACCTCTTTCTCCAACACACTTTTCCATTTCTCGAGAACTCGAAACCTCTCGCTCCTTCCCCACACTAAATCTCACCGAACGGGAATCGTCAAGACGAGAATCCATGCCCGAGATAGATGATTCTATAGAGTAAACTGGATGACATGGATCGATAAGACCGTCTTGACCACTCGGATATCTCATGGACTTAGCCAAATAAGTATCACTATCATCACCGGCTCTAAGGGTGATCTTACCTTCGAACACATCAATAATTGCCCTAGCAGTACGTAAAAATGGACCACCTAAAATGATAGGAACTCTCTCGTCAGCCTCCATATCCAGAACAACAAAATCAGCGGGGAAAACCAAATTATCTACCTTAACGAGCAAATTCTCCACGACACCACTCGGATACTTAACAGAACGATCGGCTAAAGACAACGTCATACGAGTACGGGTGAGCTCTCCTATGCCTAGCTTTTCATATATAGAATACGGCATGAGGTTTATGCTAGTTCCTAGATCATCCAATGCTTGACACGTCGTATCACTTCCGAAAAGACATGGAATGGTAAAAACACCGGGGTCGGGTAATTTCTCCGATACTTTATTAAGAACTACCGCGGAACACTCTCCATTTAGCGGAACAGTCGAAAGCTCCTCCAACTTATCTTTTCTTTTAAGAAGGTCTTTCAAAAATTTGGCGTATTTAGGCATATGCTGGAGAACTTCGACGAACGGGAGGTTGACATTCAATTGGCTAAATATATTGAGAAAATGCCTATAATCTTTCGTATACCTTTGATGCTTTAAACGAGCGGGATACGGGACATATGCAAGGTCAATGGTGTGTGGTGGTCGCCGAGCTCCAACCGGCTTCTTCTCGGTACTTTTCTCAACTTGCGGCTCCATGATTGTTGTTGTACTTTGTCACTTACCCGGAGCCTCTACCTCTATCTCCTCATCTACCAACTTATCGTCCCCATATTTCCCAATTTCTATACTAACTCTCTCCGGACCAAAAACCCTACCACTACGAGTGGAGATGGCTTTCAATTGAGCAGCCAGATTAGTTTGAGGGATACCCGAAAACTGACATGGGGCCTTTCTTCTAAACTACGAGAAATATCACCAAAAATTTTTTGAATATCGAGAATAGAAGATTGTTGATTTTTGAAGAGCAAATGGTGTTCGGCAAACTTTTTCTGTGTAACTTGATCTCTCCCAAGATTTGCTTCATCATCTCTTACATACACCCAATTCCACCATTCGAATGCTGCACATTATTATTGAAATACTGACCTTGTCCTTGATTATAAGAATTTTTAAATCCGGGTGGTGCACCCGACGGACGCCAATTAGCATTATTCTAATTCGGGTTCTTGTAAGTGTTCCAACTCTGTTTGTTGTTGGAAACCTGTTCTGACCAGCAACAAAATCGACCTATTGATTCATCACCTGGCACTCCAACGTACCATGTCCACCCCTACAAAACTCACACTTGTCCACCTTGGCCTTCAGCTCCTTAACCTCTCTAGTTAGTGATTCCAAAGCAGCAGCCACACTAGTATCCAGATTAACCAGGTGTACACCTCGAGCGGAAGATGATGTACTAGTGACGGGAGTAGAATTCCCGCGATGTGGCACCTTGGCATAATCGGATTGAGCAAAGCTCTCAAACATCTCGTTACATTCGGTGACATTCTTCTTTGCCAGTAAATTTCCTCCCGCGGTCGTGTCGAATCGAACTTGGGTTTCTAATTCAAAACTCAAAAACACAAAACAAAGTCGAACTACAAAAATTAAATATTAACTAAATTAGACAACTAATAAAAAATAGACCTAAGACTCAACTACACAAAACACCGGCAAGTGAACCGATCAATTGTACAAAAGCTAAGTAAGTCTGGAATATCGAACCCACAGGACTCTATAAATTACGTTAATTAACTAATTAGACTCAACTTACGACGTGACTATTTATTATTAATGTTTTAAGGGGGTTTTTAAACTAATATTAAACTAAGAAAGTAAATAAACAAGTAAACTAGAAAACAAGCAATCAAACACAAGATTGAAACCAATAAGAGAAGGAATCTACCTAGGTAAGAATCCCATGTATCAACAATCATCAAGCAATGGAAAAATAACATGATATGGAAACTGAATTCTAAACGTATTCATCTAATAAACCCTAGAGGATCCTTGACCGAATCAAACGAAATCCCAGAGAATAATTATTAGATTATTAAGCAATCAGTTACATTGATTTCCTCACAGTTATCAAATAGGGTTAATTAATAGTATCTAAAGCAAGTAATCTTACGAAACACTAAACTCTAGATAACTTGATAAACTAAACACGACATCATGAACAAGGATCAACACAATAAGCAAGAATATTATCACTAATCTATCCTAGCATGCGATTCACCAAGACACATGAATAACTCCTCACCTTACTGTTATTGGAATTTAGCAGAACATTCAAAATCCTAACCAACTATCAACAAGCTTCTATGATCTAATAGGCCTATTCAATCACAATAATCAAACCACCAAGTAATGATTAAACATAAACCCTAAATCTAAAGAACACAATCAAGAGATATAAAATCTATGTGAAGCAATTGTTAATAATTAACCAAGATAATAAACATTCATATGCATCATGAAAGCAAAATCAAGTCTTTACTACTGATATAACGAAACCATAATCAAGTCATTATCCAAAGCAAGAATCAAATCAATACATGTTCATCAAACCCAGGTAGACATAACGTCTAGCCTAGTATAGTCATAATCAAAGACAAATAACTAGAACAAAGAATAAAGAGAAACATCATGAAAGATAATGAACAAGAACAACGATAAAGAACGAGAGAACCCGTCTTAGTTGACCCTTGAACACCCATATGAAAGCTTGATGATCTTTTCTCTTCCTAGCCTCCAAAAAACCATCAAACCCTTGGAAAATCGGCTTGAAATCGGCTGCCAAAGTTCTCCCTTCGTCTAGGTTTTTAACCCTCTTATATATAAACGAGCTGGGCCTTTAATTTGCACAAAATAGCTTATCAAGAGGAGTAGGCGCCGCGCGACCGGGCCTGGCCTCCCCCGTCGCGCGGCGCGGCGTGTCTTGGGAGGGCTCCACGATTTTTTTTTATTATTTTATTGGCATAACTCGTTAGATCTCTTTCTTGAACTCCAAGTAACGATTAGAAACTTCTAGACCTTCTTTTCCTTGACTCTCAAGCCACTATCTACAAGTAGATGACGGGACCAAACATATATAAGTATATGTCCCTCAAACTTGAGAAACCGGCGTAATTTTAAGAAAAAGTGTAATTTTTTTATTATTATTTTTTAAAATTTATAAAACACACACACTCTTTTTGAATTTTTAATTTTCTTCCCCTAAATTTGTGCAAATATTTTACCAAAGAAAATGAAAACATTTTTGTACAAATTAAACCTTAAAAAGAATCAATCATCAAAACGAAGCATTTTTAGAAACCCCACAAGCACATTAAATCTAGCTGTTCCAACCGGTTTTGTAAATAAGTCCGCCGCATTATTATCTGTGTGAACTTGCTCAAGATGAATCAATTTTCGGTCGTAACAGTAACGAATAAAATGAATTTTAATGTCAATGTGCTTGGTTTTGAATGCTGAACAGGATTTTTAACAATATCAATAGCAGCATCATTATCGCAAAATATTGGAGTATCGAGAAATTCCAAACTGTAATCTAGCAATTGATGTTGCATCCATATGACCTGTGAACAGTAGGCTGACGCAGCAACATACTTAGCCTCGGCAGTGGATGTAGACACCGTTTTTTGTTTCTTACACTGCCATTAAATGAGTCGATAACCCAAGATTGACATCCAGCAGACGTAGATTTCATGTCAATATCATCTCCACCGTAATTGCTATCAGCAAAAGCATATAAGTGAAAGTCTGAGATTTTGGGATACCAAAGACGCAGCTTCGGTTGCCCTTTCATATATCTAAAAATACGTTTAATAGCAATTAAAAGAGAGAGTTTAGGATTAGCCTGGAAACGAGTGCATTTACATACAACAAACATGATGTTAGGGCGACTAGCATGAGATACGTCTGGGATCCGATCATTGACCGACAGAAAGTTTGATCTATGGGATTCCCTTCAGGATCAGAAGAAAGAAGAGGTCTTTCCGCCATAGGATTTGCCGTGCTGTTAGAGTCTTGAAATTCGAACTTTGCAAGGATGTCTTCGACATATTTCCCTTGATGCAGCAGAATTCCCGTTGAACTCTAACAAACTTGTAAACCCATAAAAGTTGTCATCTCCCCTAACAAACTTCTTTCAAATCTCTTCTTCATGACTTCTTCAAATTTATAACATAGTGCAGTATATGTAGACCCGAATTGTTGAACCAAGATCAGGTCCTTCCCAACAATTTTTAAGGAACAGGGTCTGATCAATGGTTCCTCTCTTGTAACCATGCCCCAGCAGGTGAGCCGTCAAGGTAGCATACCATGCCCGAGGTGCTTGGTGAAGACCTTAATGGGCTTTGTCTATCTTGTAAACATGAGTTGGATGCCTTGAATCAAGAAACCCTGGTGGGTGATCCACATAAATCTCCTCCTTGACTTCTCCATACAGAAACGTTTTCTTAACATCCATCTGGTAAACCGTGAATCCAATGTAGGAAGCATATGCCAGAAAAATCCGAATGGCCTCAATTCGAGCCACAGGAGCATACACTTCTGTGTAGTCTAAGCCTTCAACCTGACGAAAACCATGAACTACGAGCCGCACTTTGTTTCGAACAATCACACTCATATAATCTTGCTTTTTGTGGAAAACCCATCTTGTATATACTCTTTCTTTCCAACGGGCAGTTCAACCAATCTCAAAACTTTGAGTTTATCGAACTGATTCAATTCCTCATGCATGGCGTCCACCCAGCTTGGCTCTTGCAGCACCATTTCAACTGACTTAGGCTCAATCTAAGAGATGAAACAGGAAAATAAACAACTGTTGATGTGTCCAGTCTGACTTCTGGTTGACACGCCAGTTTCAAGAAGACCTATGACATTGTCAATCGGATGATCTCATTGAATTACTGTCGGAATTGAATGCCCGGGAACAGAGTTGGTAGAAGGTAAATTTGTTGGATCTTTAAGGATTTCAGTAAGAGGGTTCTTCCATCCAGATGTCGCCGTACTGTGTGAGTACGAAGTACTGGCAATGTAATCATTTGGTATGACATCAGGGAATAGAGTGCTTCTAAAAATTTAACTAATCAGACTCTCTCCCTCAACTGATGAAGCATCGACTGCAGGTGCAGGTGAAGACACAGATTCGGTAACATTTTCTTGTTGACTAGCTGATAATGGCTGAGTGGTGTCCAATGATTCTGAAGGATCAATACCCAACACTGGAGACATATGAGAGTCAATAGGTATGTCTTCTTCTTCATCAACAGAATTTGAAGCACCAGCACCCGAAATTTCTGTATCGACAACTGGAAACACATTAAAAGGCTTAAAGAGTTCAGTATAATCAAATAACCAGACAGGACCGACACGAGCATCAGTCTCATTCTCTTCTAGCCAGCGCCCGTCAAAAGATTCCACTTTTTGCTTCATTGACTTGTTGTAAACTTCGTAGGCGGTATGGCCAGCATATCCAACAAAGTAACAATCATCAGCTTTGGCTCCAAAATTTGGAGTTGTTTCAAGATTCAGCAGAGTACATGGACATATAAAAGCACGAAAATGTGCAACCGTGGGCTTGGACAAAAACAATCTCATACGGAGTCTTCATCTGAGATTTGTTGATCAACACTCAATTTTGAACATATAATGCCGTGTTAACATCCTCTACCCAAAAGAACAAAGGCATATTTGAATCACATAACATAGTTCTTGCCGCATCGATAGAGTCCGGTTCCTTCTCTCAGCAACTCCATTTTGCTGCGGTGTCCGAGCTGAGCTATACTGTTGAAGCACCCCATTTTTGGCACAAAAATAATTCAGTGTTGAGCACTTTAATTCCGTGTCGTTGTCACAGCGAATACCCTTCAGCTTTAAATTGAGTTGATTCTCCATAAGCACCATAAAGCGTTTTATCATTTCTGCAGTCTCACTCTTATTTGATAAGAAAAACACCCAAGTAAAATGTGAGTAGTCATCAGTAATAACTAGACATTAAGAGCTGCGAGAAAGACTCAAAACATGAACTGGACCGAATAGATCCATATGCAGCAATTGAAAAACAGATGAGATGGTATTAACAAGTTTTGGCTTATGGGATTTACGATTTTTTTTTACCCAAAGCACAAGCTACACATTTTTCAATAGTAACAAAATCCTTGACGGGTAAACCATGCACGAGGTCATTTTTAGCAAGACGATTTAAATTTTTAATGTTTGCATGACCAAGACGACGATGCCAAAGCATGGCATTATGTTCTGACATTAGAAAATAGACAGGTGATTTCATCAGGAACATTTTTGTTCATATCGATCACATAAGCATTATATTTTCTTTGTGATCGAACAAGAACCCAATCATCTAGAATGATGATACCGGGTTTTAAAATAAAACACTCTTTGTTAGTGAAATGGGTTGAAAAACCTTTATCATAGATCTACGAGACGCTGAGCAGATTGTGCTTCAACTCAGGTTCGAAAGTAACATTTTCAAACTTTAGAACACCATTACTTACAGTACCCTTTTGAGTAATATTCCCTTTCTCTCCTCCCGCAAAGGAAACACATCCACCGTTAAAAATTTGAAGGTCGTGTAGTTGGGAAATGTCTTATGTCATGTGCCTGGAACAACCACTATCAACATACCAAAGTCTGATGATATTCCTCCATAGCTGTTCCTGCACGATGTGCGAGATTAGTTAGTTTTTGGAACCTAGTCCATAGTAATTCTAGGTAAACCAAATTTATCTAAACTTGTCACGGGTTGCCATGACATATCTTCCTGATTTTCTAATATTGAACTTGATAGCTTGATCACCGGAGATCTAGGCAACCATTCATATCTTGTTTTAGAAGCTTTGTTATTTGTATGAATGGATGACTTAGTCTCTGGTTTGCGAGCGGGAGACATATGTGACTTTGACTTCTGAACTTTTTTCGGTCCGAAAACCAACTTGGTTCTTGAGAACAAAGCACAGTTTCCATCACTTCTCCGAAACATGGTGAGCTTGGTCTGATGAGGACTAAACCTATTAGCCTTGTTTCTTTTCCAATCACCGTCAGAGGGACTTGCCCTATGATACCTTGATTTATTTTGAGGGGTATTTTGAGGCAAATACCTCTGATAATATCTATAATATGGGACATATTGACGGTGTGGACAGTTTCTATCAATATAACCAGGAATATCACAGTTAAAACATGTTTGACGTTTGATGCAAAATTCATTGTGGTCTACTCCTGGTCTAGATCTGTTGTGTGAGCTAGTTTGCTTTACTTGAAATTTACCACCTGGCTTATTGCTTGATTTATCAAAATTTTGTACATTTGAACTTCCTTCTTTGACAAACTTAGGTAATGAATGTTTATGAGAATTCTTATTTTTATCAAATTTATTCAAAAACACATCACCAGTTTTTAAAGTTTTAGAATAATCAACCACACAGTTGTCTTTGCTCTTAAAAACCAAGCCCATACAAACATTTGAAGTCATAGAACTCAAAGCAAGTAAATTTAAAGAAATATGAGAATCAATGTCTTTATTATTCAAATCAGGCAAATCATCATCCTCATCAGTCCAATCCTTGACAATTACTTCATCTGCACGTGAAGTAAACACATTAGTATTATTCACCCCTGATGTTGATTCAGTAGCTTTTACCGAACCAGGAACATTTTTTCCATTTTCAGCTGATTTACCATACTGCATGGTTTTTACCCTTTCTTCCTGCTCTTTGGTAAGAGGAAGACTAGTGTAATTTTCGTTATATAGAGGGGGTACAACACTGTACCCTATACCCTCACCAGTGTTTTCTTTCCAACATAATTGATTTTGATCATGGAGTTAACAACAGCACTGGAGCCATCGAATTTCCTAAAGTCTTGTTCAGCTCTTTCAAATTTATTAGTTAAATTGATGATCTCTAACTTAGAGGCTTCCAATTAAGCAGTTAACTCAGCAATTTTCTATTTGGCATCTAAGTGGTGACAGCATTTTATGCTAAAATCAGATTGAAGTTTAGAAAAGTCCGTTTTCTATGCCTCAATTTTATCTTTGAAAGCTTTCTCATATTTCTTAAGAGTGAAATTTTCAGATTTTATTCCTTCCATTTCTCTAAGCAAGTTACTATTGTGGGATTTTTATAAATCTACTTTATTAATACAAGCTTGTGAATATAAATTGGAACTTACCTCGGATGATTTGGAAGGAGTGAATACCATGAAAGAAAATTGAAGTTCCTTCACTTGTTCCTTAGCAACATTCTCTTCTTCAGCAACTTTAATTCAGGAAAAGTTTGCAGTCTGATTATTGATGCTGAGAGCAGCCATCTGATCATTCCAAGAGAATTGTTGAGCTACCAAACCTCGCTCACCTTCACATGCACTTGCTAATTTTCTCTTCTTGTATTTCCCACTGTAACTAGTGCCCTTTCTTTGTTTCCTTCCTTAGCTGAGTTAGTGCATTCACGAGTGAAATGGCCCGGCTCATGACAGTTGTAGCACCTAAGAGTGTCTTTGTTAAATCCCGCCTTCTGATTAGCCGTAACATTCCAGTTGTTTCTGCCCGTTCTCTTTGTAAATTTCTTCACGCGAAACACTGCCATGGCATTTTGCCAAGAGATATCCATTTCTTCCACATCAACAGGATGAATTTGATCCAATTCAGCAGCTACAACTGGTTGAACCAGATCTCCAGCAAGAAAGGCGTTGTAGCAATTCATGAATCCTGCCATTGAAGCGATGTTTTCTTGAGTCTCCTTGGAGATAGAGGGAATCTGATTAGGAGACTAACTAGAAGGTGCAGCAGATGGCTAGGGCTTAGAAGCAGAAGCAAATTGTTAAACAAGTTGAAGAAAGAACACGAGAGTTGGTTGAGGTGGTGCCTGAGAGAATCGACCCTGAGCATACTTGAACATAGAAAAGTTATTCTAAGACTGATGCGGCGGAGTGTACTGCCCCTGAGGAGACTTAAACATTGAAAAGTTGTCATGCAAGATGAGAGCATTGTTAGAAGCAACACTATAGCCGACTGCATTGTAAGAGTTTGCATGATTTATGGCACGCTGCTTGTCATCCATGCACAAGCTTTGATGATTGCCATGACTTCTGACAGAGTTAACCTGTTGAGATCCTTCGTCTTCTTAATCACAGCAACATTCATATCCCAGCTCTATGGCAAGGAATTGACCAGCTTATTGTCTCAGAAGCGGTTAAGTTCATGTTTGCAAATCTCATCTCAGTCACTAGAGATATAAATCTTTGCAATTGTGTTTCCAAAGACTCTCCCAGTACATGACTAAACATATTGAACTTCTATCGTAAGATATCTTGTCAGCTTCTTCTCATGTCCTCATTATCCTCATACACCTCAATAAGAACTTCCCACGATGCCTTGGTAGACTGTAGTTCTCTAAATTCCAAGCCAATTTCGGGTGAAAGTGCAATGGTTAAAGTAGCAAGAGCCTTGTCGTCCTCTTCAACCTTTTCAAAATCTGCATCGTCATACAATTCAACAGGCTTCACAGCCACTTCTTCAAAATTTTCATGTTGATAAGTGATAGCTTGAGGACCTCAAACAATGCTCCTCCAAATATTGGCATCTTTCATCTTCACATACTTTTCAAATCTAAACTTCCACTCAGAAAACCCCTCATGAGACAGCAAACGGGGTACACGAGTAGCAGTTCCTATGACGGAGTCCAGTTCTTGATGCAGTGCAAAATTTGATGGATTATTGGTTACTTGGTCCATTTTGGATGAACAGCTAGTGCAATGGTCCAGTTTATAAGCCCAGATATAATTTCAGTTATTCTAAGGCCCAACAAAACAGGCCCAGATGCACAGTATTGACCAAGAACAGCGATCTTTGACAGAAAACCCAGAAAGTCAACCAAGAAAGCCTTGAGTTGACCGAAAACAATCACTATAGTAGCCGAGAACTAGGAAAGTCAACAAAGAATACTCTTAGTTGACCAAGAACTCCCAAAAGTCAATAGAGAACATTCTTAGCTGACCGAAAATAGTCAAAATTCACCCAGAACACTTGGATTTGGCCGAGAACCAACAGAATTCACTGAGAACGACCAGGTGTTGGCCGAAAACGATGTAAATTTTCCCGAGAACTTCCAAAAGACCCAAGGAATCTTTGACAATATAACTTTGGTAACAAATCAAATACCTAAATCTCTAGGATTTGAATTTTAACAAAAATTAAGTTAATCTTTAACCCAAAGAAACCTCTTTCCTTCTCCGATGAATAGATCACCAGAAAAACAAATACTCCGGCCACCAAACCAATCACAATACTTGAATCTCTGATATCACAACCGAGCCTAAAATAGGTCAATAGGATTTGATAACAATTGTAAGTCCTTAGAACGGATCTTTCAATGTGATATCACAGAAGCCCGTGATTAGGCGGAAACTAACACGAGTTGATTCAATAAGATGTAAAAATACACAATAGGAACACGATGAATATGCTTTAAAGCACACGTATATTAAACATCTAGTGCTTAAGCACAACGGATTACAAAACCACCGATATCTCTCTATTACGTCTCACACCGCTAACCCTATAACAAACCAAGTTACATGGTTTATATAAAGACTACATACAAGCCCAATACTACCCAAAAGCCCACCGAGATCCATGTGATCTCGGTTTACAATATAAGCCAAAAGTTAGTACAAACCACATTAATACTAGCCCAACAGTCAATGGCCCTGGCCCGTTTTACAAGATGAAATCGATTCGCACATACACCTTCGTAGCTGCGTCGCGTTCCAGGTTCTGGGAATCGGTAAGCTATCGAGTTGCATCAGTGCGTATGAGCCTTTGCCTAGGACTTTTTCTATCTGATAAGGGCCTTCCCAAGTTGGTGCCAATTTTTCCTGCGCTTGTGCTCTTGATGCCTTGTTGTTGAGAATGACGTAATCTCCTGCATTTAACTCACAGATCTTTACTTTTGCATCATAATACTTCTGAAGTTGGCGCTTGTAATTTTGTTCACGTAATGTGGCCATCTCCCTCCTTTCTTCCGGAAGCATTAGATCAAGGCGCCTATGACTTTCGTTGTCAGTTGGTAAAGGATCCTTGGTGACGGTAAGCCAATTTTTGTTGGGATCATTGCTTCTGTACCATAAGTCAGGCTAAAAGGTGTTTATGTGTTGCTTGTGTTCTTTTGTGTGCGGATGGCCCAAAAAACATGTGTAAGCTGATCAATCCATCCTGACTTGTATCCTTCCAACCTTCGTTTTATACCACCAATAATGCTACAATTGGCACGTTCCACTTCTCCGTTTCCTTGTTGGTGTGCAACGGGAGTGAACGTTTGGCTTATGTTAAACTCCGCGAGCTATGCTCTGATACGCTGGTCTACGAATTGTGTTCCATTATCGCTGACCAAATTCATGGGTAACCCTAAACGTCATCTTATGAACTCTCAGATGAACTTCTTGATGCTGACAGCGTTTATTGTTGCCACAGGTTTTGCCTCGATTCACTTAGTGAAGTAATCTATTGCCACTATTAAGAATTTCAACCGCCCCGGCGCTTCGGGTAATGGACCTGTTATATCAATTTCCCATATCCGGAATGGCCATGCCAATGTCACGGGTATCATCATGTTTTTTGGTCGTAAGGTACTTGGTGCATGGCGCAGGCATGCATTGCATCAGCGTATTTCTTTTTCTGCATCCACGTACATGCCAGGACAATAGTATCTTGCATTCATAATTTTGGCCACAACCATTCTTGGGCCTACGTGAACCCCACAAATTCTCTCATGTATTTATCGCAACTACTATTCGCGTCTTGTGGGTCGACGCATCGGAGGAGTGGTCCCAGGTAGGATCGCCTGTACAAAATACCATTTTGCAATTGATAATTGAGTGCTTTGTGGTGTATCTTCCTGGCCTCTTCCTTGATGTTTGGCAGGATTCCTGACAATAAGAAGTTGATGATTGGGGTCATCCAGTTGGTTGCGTCTATCGAACATACGCAGACTTCTCTGGTGGTGGTGGATGGATTTGCCAGAACCTCCACCCGGACATCTTTTGCGAGGTCGTCAAAGCTGACTGATGCCAACTTGCAGCACGTCGCTGGTTTGTTTTTGCTTCTTTTTATGTGTTTTATTTTGCATGTAGCGAAGTTTCCCATCAGTGCTTTTGCCTGCGCTAACATATGAGGCCATCTTATCATCTTTTTCCTCATATGATCCTTCAACCTGGTTTGCCACTAACATTGAATCAACATGTGCTTCTAAGTGTTTGGCTCCCAATTTATTGGCGATTCTTAGACCTGCCAGCAATGCCTCATACTCCGCCTCATTATTTGTGCTTTTAAAATCCAGGCGTATTGCATACGTGAACTCCTAGCCATCAGGGTTTTTAACTTTTAACCCTGCACCTGAGCCTTCATCATTGGACGCCCCGTCCGTATATAGTTTCCACACTTGTTCTTTTTGTTGTTCTCCGGGGGGTTCCAGATCCTTTCTATCTTCTCGCATTACTGGTACTTCTGCTATGAAATCAGCTAACACCTAGCCTTTGATCGTGGGCCTGGGTTTGTACTCAATTGCATAATCACCCAACTCTATCGCCCATTTTGCCAACCTTCCTGACAGTTCCGGCTTGCTTAGCATTATCTGCATCTGGTAGTTGGTGCGAACGTTGATCGTATATCCTTGGAAGTACCTCCTTAATCGGTGCGCCTCTTGAAATAACTACAATACTAACTTCTCCAGGGTCGAGTACCTCGTTTCTGCATCCGTTAGTGTGCGTCTGATGTAGTAGATAGGTGTTTCAACGTTGTCTCTATCTAGTAATAGTACCGTGCCAATCGCTCTGTCTGAGGCGACTAAGTACATTACTAATGGTTCCTTTGGTTCCGGCGCTGTCTACATTGGTAATTCTGCCAAGCGGGCTTTGATTTCCTGAAATGCGCTTTCTGCTTCAATTGTCCACCGATACTGTGTCTTTTTTAGGCAGTTTCTCAGTGTTGACACGAATGGAAAATATGTGTCGACGTGATTTGATAAAAATCTGTTGTGCTCGACCAACCGTCCGTTCAATGTTTGCATCTGTTTGACAGTTGTTGGGGAGGGCATTTTGATAACTGCTCCAATTTTTTCTGGATTGGCTTTGAATCCCCAGCTGGTGACGATGACTCCCAAGAACTTCCCTTCTTCCATCCCGAAGGAACACTTTCCCATGTTAAGCTTTATACTTATACTTCGTAGCGTCTTGAAGGTTTCCTCGATGTCTTTTAACATAGTTGTCTCGGCGCTTGATAACCAAGTCATCCATGTAGACTTCCAAATTTTTCCCAATTTGATCTTTGAACTCCCTATCCATTAGGCGTTGGTATGTGGACTCCATGTTATTTAGTCCGAATGGCATCATTTTGTAACATTATGTCCCATTGTCTGTTCAAAATGCCGTTTTGTCTTAGTCTCCAGCCGCCATGTGGATCGGATGGTATCCTTTGTAAGCATCTAAAAAACATTTGTACCGGAAATGAACGAGCGTGTCTACTTTTAGATCTATTTCAAGTAAAGGATAACAGTCCTTAGGACATGCTTTGTTGAGATCTTTGAAATCAATGCACATTCGCCATTGGCCATTCGCTTTTGGTATCATTACTGGGTTTGCCACCCATGTTTGGTATTGTACTGCGCGAATGATTCCCACATCCATAAGTTGTTTCACTTGTTCATTACAAGACTTTGCATGTTCTTGTCCCATCTTCCTTCGTTTTTGTTTGACTAGCATGAAGGCTGAGTTTACTTTAAGCCTATGTTCGGCTTTTGACCTTGGTACTCAGGTCAAGTCCGTAGGAGTCCATGCGAACACATCGATGTTGTTGATGAGTAACCTTTTTAATTCCATTCGAGTGTGATTTGAGAGAGTCGATCTGATGGTGACATTTTGTTCTGGGAATT
The DNA here is from genome assembly GCF_021521415.1 of Bidens hawaiensis. Taxonomy (NCBI): domain Eukaryota; kingdom Viridiplantae; phylum Streptophyta; class Magnoliopsida; order Asterales; family Asteraceae; genus Bidens; species Bidens hawaiensis. The sequence continues at coordinate 160,123 of NW_027491889.1, read as the reverse complement.
TCCCATTAAGGACCCACTTTTCAGCTTCTTTTGGGTTATCCACCCTTAATACTTTGTTAGGCAGGAGCCTTGTGTCCGCCATATGACATTCCTTGTTATCGTGGATCACTACTACCCCTGTGGGTGTTGGTACTCCTAGTATCTCGTGAACTGTCGATGAATTGGCGTTAAAGTCTCCTATCGATTCTCTTCCCAGGATAATACCATAATGTGGGTGTGGTGTTTCCATAATGAGGAAGTCCACATCTTCGGTTCTTGAGTGTTTTCCGTCGCTAAGCGTCACTGGGAATGTTAAGTGTCCCAACGGGTATTTAATGCTCTGGTTGAAACCAGTTATTGGGGCATTAACAGGGACCAGTCGGCACTTGTCTTATCTTCCAGTAAATAAAAACATTGGTGATACATTATATCGGACGTGGCTCCCGTATCGATGAAGAAACGAGGCGCCCGATAGTGCCGAAAGACAGTCGTGATTACTAGTGGCGCTTTCCGGTTCGCTCCACCTTTTACTTTTGGGAAAATGACTTGTTATTCGTTCTAGGCGGCATGTTCGGCCTGACTGTGCTTTCTATTTGTGACGCCTCCCAGAATCATGTTAGCATGTAGGTCTTTAATTTTCTTTCCTGACCGTCCGCCATCTTGGGCTGGGGGTCGCTTTCCATTTTCCTTGATATTCTTGACTAGGTGTTCCAGCTTCCCATTTTTGACATATTCCTCTATGGCATCTTTCAAATTCGAACACTGGTTTGTTGTGTGATCGTATTGCTCATGGTAATCACAGTAGCGTGTTGTGTTTGTTCCCTGAGGAGTATGCTTGCCCTTTCTACCTGCTTCTGAGCGCCTCGTAAGGAGCATTGTCTCTTGATTGGGGCTCTTGATTTAGTCTTGACCAGACGGAGGGGATCTTTTTGCCTTAGCAGGCTCTGTTGATATCATTTCTTGCATCGCTGAGTGCTAACTCTTTTCCCAAGCTCCATTATGTTCGCGCATACCGTTTAGCTGCCGTCATGATGGCGCCCTAGCTTTGAGGCAGGCCATCTCTGCCTATGAGGGTACATATGAGATCATCGCATCTCACATTTTGGCGAAAAGCTGTGCGCGTAAGCTCTTCGCCGACACCTCCAATGTTCAATCCTTCATTATTGAACCTGATAATGAAATCTTCCATTGTTTTGTTCTCTCTCCGCGTGACACCAAGGATGTCTGCTGGGTCGCTGATATAACGTTGTTGTTGGATGAAATGTTGGGTAAATTTTTTTGCTAAGTCATCACAGCTTGTGATTTGTCCTTCTGGTAACCGCTCAAACCAGGCTCTTGTTGCTCCTACAATGTGCATATATGGCACCATAGTGGCATGGTCCATCTTGACACTAGTCATGCTGCTATGTAAGTTTATAAGTGGTCGTCTAGATCTGATAGGCCATCATACTGACCTACTGTCGGAGGAATTTTGGATTTTCTGGTAATTCTGCCTCCACAATCTTCTTAACAAACTTGAATCTTCTGGCCGAGGTTATTGGCCGATATGGTTTTGAGAAGTCTTCGCTTGCATCTGGGTGATATTTTATGAGTTTTTTTGCGGCTGTGTCTAGATCTTTCCAGCTTTCTTCATAGTCTGGGTCATCCAAGCGCGAGTTAACTACCTGGCGTGACCGTTGTGACTTGTTGCGCTCGTCTGCATGGCTATTTGGCCGCCCACTCGGCGTTTTTCCGTATGGTAACTTAGTTTTCTGAATTGGAGTTGACTCATATTCATCTTCTTCTTCGTAGTCCTCATCCGCATTATTGCTACTTGCTTCTCCATCAAACAGAGTTCTGGGTCGGATGACACTTTTTGTCGTACTTTCGCCATGAGTTTTTGTTGTTCTTCTTCCCACCAAGCCATTATGTTTGGCAGTAAGACTGTCTACAACTGTGGTCGCGTTTTTGTTTTGTTTGTGATGGTTGGTCGAAGGGTGGATGTGTTAGCGATGCCTTCGCCACTACCGATCACGTCGACTATTTCTAAGTTTCCGTTTTGGTTTGGTTGGCGTTTGACTGTTCGCCAACCTCCTTAGCAGGTATTTTATCACTCATCTTAACCAAAAGGGGGTTTTTGAATTAATTGTTTTAGCAATATACACGGGTGGCGTCAATGAAAAAACACGTAATTCCCCCTTAGGTCTAATTGCTTAGTCCAAGGGTGATAATCAAGTATTTCCCACGATGGGTTGGATTTCCTTCTTGGCGCAGATGAATGTTACCTACAAAACAGAACACCGTGAACTCGTTACGAGGAATATGGGGGGGGATTCTCTCGTAACCACTCTCCGGCGGGAGAATCAGTATATGGTTCGTGATTAATATATATAGTGAGAGTATTCAATTTAGGATGCTCTACCATTTGGAGATACCTTGGTAGTTATAGCCATTGGAGGAGAAAGAGAGAGTGTGACCAACTGCCTTGTCAGACTCTCCACCAATTATATTCCTTGCACGTGTGTTCTAGGGAGTTGGTGGTCATTTGACGTTGACATGTCGTACTAGGTAGTACTATTGTCTATGTGTTGTTTATCCCTTATTGGTTGGGCGTCATTTACGATGAATATCCTTCCTTTTTGTCCCATGCTTATGGAGATCTTTGACGCTACCATTCTCGAAGTTTCAAGTAATGTTTATTATATAAAGTCGTACATATTTTCATTGTTTTGGCGCGATGGTATTCGCATGGCGCTTGACCCTCCAACCGACATGATAGCACATAACTTATTTAGTAGCAGGTTTAATACCCTACCTCTGCAAGTTTCATACTCGATGAATGAAAATAGTTAGGAGGATCAGAAACCTACGAGTAATATAAATGGTCGATCAAAGAAAAAAGTGATTCTATAATATGCTTTTGTTGGTCTTTAACAACAAAAAGAAAATAATAATAGCAAGAAGAAAAAAATATAATAAAACAAAAATGATGTGACTTGACGTGATATGATAGGGTGGGGTGTCTATATTTTATTTAAATTTAAGAGGGAATATGATTACAAAATCTCACGTGTACCAATCCTATCAAGGTGTAGTTCCAAATTCCAACTTTCCACTCCCATCACTCTCTTTCTATACCCTCATTTCCGATCATTTTCTTTTCTTTCGGATTCAAATTCCACCCACAATCATCTTCAGGTACCTCTGCATTCGTTTTAATTTCGCATTCTTTCTTTAATCCTGATGATATATGATTAGGGCTCTTTTTATTTTGTATTTTTCTTCAGCTGTATTGAAGACATGCTTGTTTCAAACTGATATGGAAACCCCAAAAACCGTTGAAGTTGGAAGTGGAAAGTTTCCTAAGTCGTCTAGTTTAGGGAAAGACAAATGTGCTGACCCGAGCAGCCTTAAAGATGTTCCTATTAAGGGTATTTCCCTTTTTGTGGCATTAACCGGTGGAATGACAAAGAAACAAGATCACGAAACCATACGCGATGCGGGCCAACTCGAGTTTAAAGTCAATGTTGGTGATCTTGTGTGGGCTACAATCAAGAAACAATATAAACAACAATGGTGGCCTGCAATTGTTTGTGATGGTTTGAAGGCACCCAAAGAAGCTTTAAACGGGCCCACACGAGAAGATGATTGTTTGGTTAGGTGCTTTGGTAATGGGAGTTATGTTTGGTGCTCTGTGTGTCAAGTGAAGCCCTTTGTCGGGTACTTTGACAGGTTACCCAGTCAAAGTAAAGCCAGAAAGTTTCTTGATGCGTTAGATAAGGCTGTTGTTGAGCTTGGTAACCGAGTGAGAACCGGCTTCAGTTGTTCGTGTTTCTCAAATGTTAAAATGGAGAAAGATGGTAACTTTGGTGAGCTTTTGGTGAGTCGATTTGAAACCGTGAAGTTTCTTGATTATATAAGAGATTTTGCAAGAGATGTTTGTGTTCCTAACAAGGTTGATCATGTTGTCAAGAAAAACTGTTTATTTGCTTTTTATCGGTCATTAGGGCATCTTGAAATCCCCATGGATCAACTCTTGTTGACTTTTTGGAGTCAAACTGAGATGAAGCCAGAAGAGGAGAACGCGTATTTTGATGATGGTTTTGAAAAATCTGAAAAGCCGTTTGAAGCGAGAGAATGTGGGATTAAGGATGAAGAGTCAATGATGGATGTTAATGAAGGAGATGACTTGTCTAAAATGTATGGTCAAAGTAACCGTCAACACGTGAAGAAGCCGAGAAAGAAGTGGTCTAGAAAGAAGAAAGTGATACAAACAAATGTATGTTCATCTGAGAAGCTTTCTCAGCTTCTGTTTGCTGCTCAGGATTGCTATTATCCCATTGAAAGTAACAATTTTGATTCGGTTGAGCGGTTTATATCCAACTTCAGAAAACGGGCATACAATGATTTCTTGAATGTTGCGTCAACCGAACCCTGTTTTACAGAACCCCAAGCGGGTCTTGGTCAATCCGGGTCTGGTCATGTGCCCAAGAAACGAGGTAGAAAAAGGAAACACATAAACTTGCAGGCTACACCGGGTTCAACCATAAATCAAGACTGTACAAGGAACCATGGGTCGGGTCGTGTGCCCAAGAAAAGAGGGAGAAAGCGAAAAAACATAAACTTGCTGAACGAAAATGGGACCGATAAAAAGATAGATACAAGATTCAAAATGAATGAAGTCGGGGTACCGTGTATTAATCTCAGTTATAAGAAAGTGAATCAAGATAATGCGAAAGAAGTTAAAGGTAATGCCTTTCTGTTAAAGTTTTCACCCGATCATCCTTTACCGTGCATTGAAGATTTAAATTCAGTGTTTTCAAAGTATGGCAAACTGATCGAGTCTGAAACGCAAGTGTTCACTGAAAATTTTAGCGGGCAAGTCGTGTTTCCTGATTCTTGTAATGTTGGAGGGGCATTTATGGATTTACAAAATGATAAACCGTTTGGGCCGGTTCTTGTTAGTTACAAGATTCAGCATCTTTCTGGTGCTGAATCTATGGTTCAATGCAAGACTCCTATCAAACCGAAGCCAAATTCAAGTGAAATTCAAATTGTGGAAAGAAGTATAACGATTAATGAAATTCGACGCCCGTCTATGGATAATGTTCAATCTGAGACTCGGGTTAAAAGCCCGGTGAAAACTCCTTTGAAGTTGAAACCTTGTCAAAATCTTGAGAGTTTAAAAAAGAATCTTGAAATGATGAATTTAATGTTGGAGAAACATGGGGGTAGTTTGTCACTAGAGATGAGAATGAAATTGGAGAGTGAAGTTAAAGGGTTGATGAAGAAAGTGAGTGCTATGGATGGTTCTTCTTCCTGTTAAATTGTGGGCCCCTTATGTAGTATTGTGTTTTTGGCTCTCTTTTGAGGTTGTTGGTCATGGTGTATGTTAAAACCAACAACCTGATTTTGTAGTGCCGTGAGAGGGCATTAGTGTGTTGATGGGGTTATGTTTTTTAGACTATTTAAAAGACTTTTGATTGTGGGAATCATCATCAATCCAAAAGACTTTTTTAATGGTTCAGAATATTGTGTACATTTTTTTAAAGTTAGGGATGTTAAATTGTGTGTTTGGTTGTATTTCGGTTGGATAACCAAAGACCACTAAATTCACTTGGTACACCGCTCATGTTTTAGCACGGTCAGGGCCGCGACAAGATGAGTTGCAACAAGGCATGCACTTTTACGTGTCTTCTTTTTACCGGAAAGAGTTCCTTCATATTAATACCAAATTTCAATGATTGCTCTTCGCATTTAAATTTGATAGAATTTGTATTCAGGTCGGCCCAATAGTTATGTTGGGTCAAGCAAGGGCTTAAGGCCTCACGGAAAAAAAGGCCCCCATTTAAAAGTTTCATATTGTTGTATTTTTTTCTTAACAAATTATAAAAATTAAAATTCACTTATATCAATGCCATGCACATGACCTGGCAGTTACAAGGAATTTTTTAGCCTTTAAATGATCTTGCTGACCCTTGTTCGATTCTAGTTGAGCACTTCTTTTTTCTATATGTTTATCATTGTAGCATGCCTTTTTCTTTTGTTTGTTTCATTTTATTTTGGCTGACCATTTTTTTCCTTATATTTATCATTCTAGCATGCCTTTTTATTATATTTGTTTCTCATTTGTAAACAGAGCTAAATAATAATATATATTTGTTTTATACATATTTTATGATACAAAATCAAATTTTTATACATAATATATATTTGTTTTATACATATTTGTAAACAGAGCTAAATAATAAACTCGCTTTTTAAAATCAAATTTTTTATTTTATGATACATAACAAGTTGTTTAACTAATGTAAAACCATATTTGTTTTATACATATTTGTTTTATAAAAGATTTTGAACTATCAGTCCCAAACCTGAATAAATAAGTAGGGTTTTATAACAATGAAATGAAAAAGACCTTAAACTTTTTCATCGCTTTGGGTCTCTAAAAAGGTTGGGCCGCTACCGTTTGTATTTTATGTTTAAAAATCTTGTAAGTTACGTTGTTTAGCTAAAACCCAGTTTTGTTAAATTACGACGGCCCTCGTCTATGGTGCCACCAGCCCTAGAAAGTGTCGTCTTGAGAAGGGAGAACCTTTTAATTCCCTCTTTCCAAAAGTAAGTACCCTTGGTTTGTTTAGCCTAGATATAATATTTAATGTGGGCTGGTAAACTAATTGTAAGTTACAACCAACCCAAACAATTTGAACCATGCCTCAGTTATAACAATCTATTTATAAAGCAATGCCCACAAAGGAATTATCAGCCCATAACTATCTTTTTTTCAGCCCACTTATTCTTTCTTGAGTTTCTTCCATTCTCTGTCCTTGTTTTTATTACTGCCACAAACAAAACAAAGCAAACAAAATTAATTACCATACAAATTGCCTATTTAATGGCCACTGGATAATAGTATACTGAGTTCAGTAGCAATGATGAATAAATTGTCATGAAATTATATTATATAACTAGGTTAGAACCCGTGTAACACACGGGTTTAATGAAAAATAAAATAAAAATATAATACAAACAAATGATTTATTCATTTGAAAAAAAAGTAATAAAGATTATAATTGAAAACCTACCCAATCAAACTAAATAATAATAATAATAATAATAATAATGATAATAACAATAATAATAATGTTTCTCATAAAGCATTGCTAGAAAACGCAAATAAAACAAAGTCAAAATTTGTTCATAAAACAACAAAAGTTCTCTAATGTCAAACCAACTTAAGTACCAATCATGAAACACAATAAAAAGAAGAGAAAATTCCAATTTACCAGTAAAACATGACCGGAAAAATCAAAACCAAAGAAACACAAATATTGTTTTTAAAGTGATGACAACATATCTATTTATCATTTTTTGGAATTAATAGATTGTTATCTCCAGAAATGTCACACGAAACCTGTTTTTCCTTGGATTTATTAGTTCAATTTGCAACATCATCATCAATGTCATAGAAAGTTTCCTCTTTAAATTGGATGGTGGAGAGCTTTGGCGGTTCGTGTCTCCATTTGAAATTGAAGTTATTCTATTCTCACCGGTGATTGATATAGTTTTCCATGAAAGATAAATTATAATAAAGATTGTTGTTGGATTACATAGATATTAAGAAATAAAAATAGTGTTAAAAAGGTTTCAAAACGTTGTTATCGGACGGTGTCTTCGGATCGATAATCTTCTCTAGTAAGCAGCTTTTGTTATGAAATCTCAACCTTTCAAGTAATAAACAAAAAAAGATAAAACTATAATTCAAAAAAATAAAATAAAAAGATAAATTCAAAATAAATACAAATACCATGTCGGTGTTAGACTTCTTTTCAAAATTGATAAAAAAGGACCTGTTATTTTCATTTTCTGATGAAGTATTAATGGTCTTTGAAGAAGACATAACGTATTGTTGTGGTGATAGTACTTTCTTTTAGAGCATGAAATGATGAATATGACTGTAACATATGAAACAATGAAAATTGTGAGTTTGTTATAAATGGGATTGAGTATTGAAAAAGATAAATTGTAATTGTAGATTTAAAATTCAAAATTTAAAATTAGATACGTGGATAATGATCTGAATTATTTTTTAAATGAAGGTTTATTTAAGTAAAGAAATTTTTAAATAATAATTAACAGAAAACTAATCAAAAAGTAGGGCATAAAATTTGGTATGATGTAAACAAATCAGAAAATTATGCTTTGTTAAAAAATAAAATTGAATTGTAAATTAAATGAACAATTCTTTGGTGTGTTGGGGATAAAAAAACTTGCTAATCCTCAGAAAGTAGGTAGCAAACATTTTAACCAAATTCAAATTCAAATTCAAAGAGTAATGTTTGGTTATGCAGATTCAATTTGGAGAATTGGGCTACGATAACAATTTTAAGAAAAATACCTTTTGGTACTTGGGTATGAAATGCCTTAAAAGGCATAGCTCAAGAAAAGGTAATATCAACCAACAACGCATGTGATATCCTATTTGTTTCAGCCTGACTTGACTCCCACAATAGTGATTTGTTAATTTCCGCTTTTCACTTTTCACACCTACATAGAGAAATATGTTTAGTTAGTTAGTCGCACTACAAATCAATATATCACAATACATATAAAGAGATGCTCAACATAGAATACAACTAATCAGTTTGATCCATGCATACTATCTTTAATCTTTAAATACTATTAAAGCAATACATGTTTGCCACATGTCATTCAACTAGGCTGTCTACGTAGGATTCCATCTAGATGACACATAGACTATTGCTTAAAATACCAACCTACCTCTTTTCTCGCGGGTCTTGGATATCCATTTAACCCATTAACCCGGAACTTCAAATACTCTATTTTTGTTGAATGTTGTTCGCTGCCTTCAGAAACCCTAATCGCCGCTCTAGCCTATTATTTGAAAATCCATCGCCTTATGTCTGCATATCTTTCGATTCAAATATCATCGATCAACTTTTCAATCAACTAGGTATGTATCTGATTATGTGGTGTAACGATTTCCGTCGTTGTCGCTTCCGTTATGAAACCCTACACGGCGGCGACGGCTGATTGGTGTTGTTTCCCGCATTTTCTTTGTTCCGACGATGCAAGGTAACAAGTTCATTATGTGATGTTATGTTATTTATAGGATTTTGGTTGCGATTGTGCCATTTGTGTGGCTGCAGTTGAGACATGCATGTTATGTACGTCTTTTGATGACGATTATGGCCTCCGTTTTTTCGTTGATGAAGCAATGATGGTCTCCTAAGCTTTGACCGACATATATTGCCGTTATTGACTTCTCTCTCTATTCATATCATAGCTATCTCCGCTTCTCTGTCTTCACATGTGATGTTCGATTTTAGTCAATTTTTCTTCTGGTTTAATTTATTTCTTACGATCTGTTGTTTTTATTAGGATTTGATTTGGGGTTTTGGTCTTGCATGTTTTCAGGTTTCATTTACAGCTCTGATTCGCCTGTTTGTCGGGTTCCATTTTGTAAACCATAGGCGACGGCGTTGCCGGCTTCCATTTTGGAACCCTAGGCGACGACGTGACAGAGACCGCCGACTTTTGGTTGTGTATGCTACTGGTAAAAATTAAGACGTTGGTGTTGCCCGCGATCTGTGCTCAGATTACAGCTGTTTCCGGCTTCCATTTTGGAAACCTAGGCAGCGGCGATGGCCGAGGTAAGAATGTGATGTTGTACGTGCCACCTTTATGGCCCCGATGATTGTCAGTCTCAGATTTTGATTGTTCTAAGTGGCGGAGGTGGCGAACAACATTGCTGTTTTTCCTGCATTATATGATGTACATTTTCTATTAAGAGTTTTACATGTGGTAATAGATGCAGCCATTGGTGAGTTTATGAGCCTATGATGGTCACCTGAGGCTCCATTGTTAACAACTTTGTTACTTGATTCTATGAGGCAATGATGTGAGAGCCTGAGAGTTTTGTTTGCTGCATCGATACAATTTGGTGGTCTGTGCTTTCGTGGCCTATGTAATTATCATGTTGTTTATGTCATGCGTGAGTTAAAAATATGGGCAACTATCATTATTGACTTATGGTATTGCAACCATAAGTTTTTACTCATCTGTTGTAGTTGTAGTTGTTGCTGTCATTTAAAGACCATAGACATAGTTGAATTTATGAATCACATTGGTGTTTTATGTGTTGCTTTACGCAACTATGACATATTTACCTCGCATGAGGCGTGGAAGTTGTTCCTATTTTGGAGGTGATGTTGATAAAAAAACTGATACGTTTGTTGTTTTGGCATGGCAATTTAGTTGCAGCCATTTTAACCTATCGTTTATGAGCCTTCAAAAGACTTTCTTTGATGAAATTATGGTTTTACGCCCCCCCCCCCCTTTCCCGCGGAAATGCTGGGGTCATTCAGAATGCAAAAAAAACCCACCGGTGAGACATCATTTGGTATCTTGCTACTATGCCCTTTTTCGGTTTATTTTGAAGGGAGCTTATAAGTTGTTGAGAAAATGCTTATAATTGATTTCCACATCATTATGTGCAACTATCAGTTATATGAAAAAAAAGGCTTGACTTTGAAAAACTTGCTTTAGCAAACTCCACAAAGGTATTGTTTCTCTCATAGCACTTCTAAATTTATTGTTAAACCATATAATACCAATGTTTCAAGTAGACTTTGACAGCGGCTGTAAATAACATGGATTTAGGCGAAGTTTAGTAACTCATTTTCTAAATTAGGTAGTTATATTGTGAGTTGCTTGCCCACCCTTATCTGATGCCTCACTTATGCATACTAATTGTCCAACTATCACACTAATTTAGTAAGTCCACAATGACAGTGGTCTTGAAATAGCATTTGTTGTCCACATGACCCATTTAAGTGATTTAACCCATTTGGCACATTCAAATTCGTTGACCCATTTTGAATACACTTCCAAGTACATTTCACTTTGATTGAATTTTTGAAGTTTGACATGTTCATTTGTTTCCTTTTTATCTTCTAAATTATTTTTGCTACTATTGCTAAGATTGATGGTCGTTTTGCAGGTTATGGAGATATTGAATTTGCCAACCCTAATTGATGCAATTCAAAAGGTTTATGTTTTACATATTATAACAAATTGACTGTTTGTTTTTCCCTAAGCTCAATTAATTACAGAAAGTGAAAATGCAATGGCATATGCCTATCTTGACTTCATCATAGCAAAAGTCAAAGTTGGTAAATATTTAATTCACATTATTTCAAAAACTTCTTATCTTTATTTGTTTGTTAATGTGCTAATCAATTTTATATAGTTTCATATCAGATTGATTGAAAAGGCAATTGAAGTTAATGTAGAAATTTCTAAACCAATTGGTGTGTCCATGTTGGTGACATTTTAATATGAGTTCATCAAAAATACTCCTTTCTATACCATTGGTGACCTTTGCACTATTCTTGAGGTAAGTTTAACATTTACATGTGTTAAAATTAAGATTTTGTAGTTTCCCAAAAAAATATAATCAAATGTGTTTATCATAAAAATTTAGTAAATAATAAATTACAATTTTGTAGGCAAAAAGTTTGGTAACACTGCGTAAGTTTATCTTTGTTTTTTTTGTTTCTTTCATGTTGTATGGGACAGTTCAACACTTCATGTACGACTTTAAACATTAATCTAATAGCTGCATTTTTATATGTGATTACAGTATAAGAAATGAAAAAAAAAATGTGTTTTGATTCAGAAATGTGCCTGCAAAGGTGATTTAGAACAGATTGTATACCTTATAATAAGCGATATAACTGCTGTGGGCCTGAATCTAAATGAAAAAACCGATGATGTACCATCAGGATAGCTTTATGAGCAAATTAGGTAGTATACTGTGTATAAATTATTTAAAAGATGGACTACTTTAGTTACTACCCAGTTTGTTATTTAAATAAGCTGAATTTTGTTTCAAGTTGCGGTTTAGTTTGGCTGTAAACTGTAGTTTACAAGCTTAATCATCTATTACTGTGCACCATATGAAGAATTAGTTATTATTTTTGTCGCATTAGTTATTATTTCATTGTATGCTACAAAAAAATCATTATGTTACTGAAACGATTTTATGAAGTTTAAAAATAAATTATCCAACTCAACTTTATATATTTTCTTATATCCATTACTAATATTTATTATTAAATATTTTAAATATGCGGATATTACAATTCTACCTCCCTAAATAAAATTTCGTCCTCGAAATTTCTAGTTATCCATGCGCAATCAAACTTTGACGTAACGGATAAGAAGCATAACTTCAAGCGGTAATGATACCAAACAAACTTAAAAATGGTAAACTAAAATATTTAACTGAGAATACTTAATCATATTACTGAAATGAAACAGAAAATTTTTCTCTAAATACATATAATTGGGTGTATCACAAAAATGTCAAACGAAGACATCTAAATGAATCCTATAACTAGTAACCGAGACAAAACAACTAACTGAAACAGGTGACTATAAGTAGAACTTAAAAACGGTAACAAATTTGATCCTTCATAATTTTAAAAACTCAAAACATATCAAATTCAAAAATCAAATTTTATAAGTTTACATATTTTTTTTTTACTCATATACAAATAAATAAATCGATAAATTAATAAACACATAACACTAGCACAATAAAGTGAAAAATCTTATGACGAGGTCATATCGGATGGAGTATTAGAGGAACAAAATCTGCATAAAAGAATTTTTGTAGCACACATGCGTACCTGTAAATTCACGATTACGTTCGCGACCAATCCAAGCCCTGGTGTCTTTTCCACCTTCGATTCTTTCTCCGGCAAGAACAGCTCCGTGTCTGTTTAACACTCTTTCATATCGTTATCGATTACCTATTTAACCTAACAACTTCAAAAACTACCCAGCATTATACGCTTACTAAAATTGATGGTTCAGCAAAGGAAGACCCCTATAGTGGTCCGATGGGGAAAAGCCAGCAGAGGCACAAAGTCCGACTCGTGTTTTAATAGTGGTGTTTGGGGGTGTTATGGGTTCTCCTGGTCTGAGGTAACCAAACAGGGGTTCAACTTCCATTTGTTTAGGTTTATTCTTGCAGATCGATTACAAAACATTGAGGTAGCAACAACCCTTTAGTTCAGTTTGCTTTTAGTGTTTTAAATTTGTAGATCAGTATTTTGAGTTTAATTGGTTTATTATTAATAATGAGTACATATGTTTGTTGTTTTTTTTTTTAGTTGACGATGGTATTTGCATATGTTTACTGAAAGGTTCGAAGGTGCATGTCTACTACTCGAGGAAATGCTTCAACCAAAATAGTTTAGAAAACTTGTAAATCGTAATTAAAGGTAAATACAGTAAATCCAAATCCAGTAGTTTAACCATTTCATATGGTTTCGAATGTGGTCGACCACCATTGAGAGATCTCATCTGGTGATATCGAGGAAGAAACGTTGCCGTGTATTTTGCTCATGCAAGATGAGATGGTCTCTTGGTTTCACTAAGGTAAGTTTAAAAAAATTATCTGAAAATGCATATTATAATGACAACTTTTATGAACGAATTTTCTTATTTTGGTGCAGAAGTAAAGAATTTACTTATTTTATCCATTGCCATTACTATCATTTACTGATTTACTGGGCGAGTACTGATGAACACGTACTGATTGTTTTATGGTGCAGATGGAATCGCTAAATCTCAACTCAACTTAGAGAGGATCATATTGGTTCACCGGATGGAGTTGATCCTGCATCAATGCGGTACACAGATGCAGACTAGAAGTATATTTTAACTTCATTTTTTCAGGCACTTACCGAAACAATTTGGTATAAATAATGCAAATTATAACAATTATTAAGATTCTTGAGGTATTCTCATTATTTTAGCTTATTTTCTTTCACGCACTTACTGAAACAATGCTTTTGTCAAATTTGGATTAGGACATAATATGTATCATTCAGTTTTCAAATTTTACAATATTATTAGTTTATAGCATATTTTTTATGCCTTGAGATATGTTGTTTTGCCTTCATAGTTAAATTTGTTGATTTGTGAATTAAAATTTTTAGTTGCATAAGTGGGGGCTGGATTTTGTTACCTGTCGATGGCACAATCTATTGATTAGCTTATGCAGCCCGTGGGATTATTAACGTACGCAAGGTAATTTTTAATCCTGGTAATTATCTTTTTTGGAAAATAATTATTTTTTATGTAATTATTAGGTTCAAGGGACATACTATAAAACCTCAGATGGAACATGCTTACATGACTAAATTGATGTTACTGATTCAATTGATGCTCATGTGAAAGCACTTGAAAATACTAAACCATGCCCGGTTTGAATTTATAATGTCGGTACGGGAAAGGGTAAAACATATAAAAGCACTATCTTTGTTCTAACAAAACTATCTATGTTCTAACCAGATAAAAATTTAGAGGTGTGATGCTTCTATACTAATCAACAAAAGTGTAAGCAAAATTAGCGAGAAGGAGCCTTCCCTAACCAGAACTTGGCCCACGAGTTTGAAATTTAGACCAAATTAAAGATGCATTTGAGTATGCATGCGCTCTCCTTTAAATGAAAGAATTTAGCCTATGGCATTTTTATGACAATTAGTGCATGTTAATAAAAATTATTTTTAAAATCATAAGTTTTGTCTTTTATCTTTGTTGCATAGATGGGAAACTTAAAATATGTGTTCAGGAGATATTAAAATTAATATTGGGAAGTATTATGCAATTCCAGAATGCCCAATTTCTGGTGAAAGGTTTGAGTTTGACTTTTTTTATATTATTTGATTCTTTCTGAAAGCCCTGAAGAAATATGGTGTGCAATGGATGTGTCAGCATATTCAAGTTGAACACAAGGATGGGATGTTGAAAAGCTTGAAGAGTTGACCAGAATGAGGTTTGACTTTTTTACATCAGCAACTTGAGAAATGGAAAATGTTTTCGATATTTGGATGTTTGAACATGTTTTAAACGACATCAGATGCTACCTCGGAACCAAAGGTTAGTAATATTAAATATTTTTATACACAACAATGCATTTAGGATGATTTATAAAAAAAAACATTATAACATGATAGATCTTATATTTTTTTAACTAGACGTTTATGAACGATTCCACCTTCATGAACCAGGTTGGGGAGATTAATAATATTGTGAGTCGGTTATTTTAGTTGTATTTCTGTATGCCCCCTTTGACCCGTAAGAGAAAACATGAACATAAATTGTTTTTTGTAGCAAGTAACGTGTCAAATTGCAACCCCTTAATTCATATGTCCTGAGCCCGAAACCAATATAATAAGTATTTGGGTTGATAACTATAACCCGTTTTAAAAAAGAACATGTTCTTCTGATTGACACGTTTAAAAACAGTCGTATGATTTTTCATTCCCTTAAAAACATGCTACGCGTTCACCTTGGATTGACCCGTTTAAAAATAATCAGTGTATGGGTTGACCCGTTTAAAAACAATCGGTGTATGGGTTGGCCCGTTTAAAAACGGGCCGACCCATGAACCTTTTTAGGTTTCCATGTTTCTTTATAGACTCATTAATTATCATAAATGAATTAATTTTTTTGCAAGTTTTTAAGTTTTTTTTTACTTTTCAAGTCTTTGCGCACATTATTGGTAAAATTATGCTTTATCTTTTAGTATTAAGAAATAATAATTTCTTTTTATCAAAGGTCTTATTTTTAGTTTAATCCGAGTTTGTGTTTTTACCTTTTCTTTTATTATTTCTATTGACTCATCCCTTTGTTCATCGGGTTAGAGATTGTAGGTGAAGGCACCATTGATGAAATGACCATCGTTTAGATGTCTGAGTCATTTGGAATTGAGAACAGCAAATCTGAAGAAGAGAAAAGATGTGGCAACAATGATGAATGCAGGTGGTGGTGACAGGAATGCCAAGGTAGGAGATGTGTGGAGGGTAATCGAAGCAGGTCAGGTTGGTCGTCAAACATTATTATGTGTTGAAACAACTCAATTTGAAAACAGATCAAAGCAAGCTCGGTTGGCATATTTTGGCAATTTTTGTTGTAAATTTATTAAGAACTACTATATCAAATATAGTTATGTTGATTATAATACAAAAACGTTAGTATGTTAATTTTATAAGTACTATATTAAGATTGCTTTATACACCAAATTCATGTATTTGTAGCTTATCAATGATTTGATAAATTTTTTTCTTTTCATACTTTCATATTATGTTGTGTTTGTTCAATTCGTTTATGCCAATATTATTTGAAACTCATTTATGTCTTGTGAAATTTTAGTATTTGGAACCACGTTTATTTGCATCAATATGAATACTAATTAATGGTTGCATAGTTCATAACCCAGGTATGAAGTGATGTGTTGGAAATATGAAAATATTTGTTTACTATTAATCCTTGAATTCTTAACCAATTATGTAGCTTGATGAAAAGGTCCTTTTTCTAATAGTAACAATCATTTTCAATATTAGTTTAGTAGGGTTTTAAGCTTAAACTCATATGCAGCCATTCCAACCCTTAACATCCCAACACACAGTGCCTCCCAACACTCCCAATCACGTAGGCATGCCTCCTCTCTCTGAATCTTCGGCCAGCCATCGCGGCTCCGTCCACTCGGCCATCCTCTGTTCCTTTCGGCCTGCTTCCACAGCTTCACTCCTCTCAGCTCTCCTCTAAATTTGTCTCAAACAAAAGGTAATTTTAGGGCTAATATGATATTGATTGATTTATTATTGGTAATTGTATGTTGTATACTTGTATTATCAAATTGTTGTTAGATTGTGACTTAGTTTCATTAAAAACTTGAATTTTATGGCTAATTATGCAAGGATTAATGAAAAGAAAGTTTTGAGCCATCATCTTCTTCAAGTAATACTCTTATGAAAATTGATTTAGAGCACCTTCCATGGGATCCCTCCAAGTAAAAACCAGTTATATCTTATCATGTTAACCAAGAAGATAAAATTCTGCATTTGTTATATCGAAAGAGAGCTACTTGCGTTTATTTTCATAAGATGAAAAGTCACATGAAACAACTTTAAGAATTTGTATTGTTTTTTCTCGTTTCGAATGATATCGTATTTGTGTGTTTTATTATGATATTGTTTTTCTATTATGTTCTTCGTTTCGACCGGACTCGAACGATCGGTCCGAAAATTTTGAGCATCGAAAAAATGGGACCCCATTGGCGAAAAATCCTGGGTCCGCCACTGGTTAGGTTGAACTCATTATGGACTTATTTTGTTTTAGGTTGATATGTGTTTATAAAATTTCCTTTTTTATAATCAAGCTTGCTCGGTTTAAAACTAACCCAAGCTTGAGTTTAGATTTTAAGGATGGTTACAAAACCGAACTAAGCTTGCGTATTCAAATTTCCATCTCGGTTTTCTATCCGGAGAAAGTGGTAGAAAAATTGTGTGGTGAATTTAAGTCGCCGCCGCATCGCGCGGGTACCTACTAGTATATATATAGGGAAGTGTTATTTTGAGAACCTTGATGAGTTTTAAGAAATTTAAGAACTCAATATGGACCACACATTTAATTAATGAGTATGGAATATGTGGTTGAGAATAAATCTGATTAAAAATGAATCAGGAGAGGGAATAAGTATTTTTGATGATTACACAAGTTTAAATGTTAGTTACACATGTGTAATACGTTGATTCGGTGTGTAAAAAAATACTGCAATTTTTTGTACATTACTTACACTCACGTATTATATGTGTGTAAAAAAATTCTAAAAAAAAATTATTACGTTGAGTTCTTAAAACTCAAAGTGGTTCTCAAAAGAAATCAATCTGATATATATATATACACACACAAGATAGAATGTTTCCTATACTGTTTAGACACATACATACACAGTATAGGTTAGAACTTTCATAGAGCTACACAATTTCATATTTTTTTATATTGTCATTTAACGTTATTTGTATGTCTCCAAGTACATAATGACTTCTAAACATTTTCTTATTCCTAAATATTGATTAAGAAAGAGGTCGTCTGATAGAGGTGGGATTAATCTATCATTTTTATTATGCAAATTTAAATTTTCTCCCATAAATCATTATCGATTTTATAAGAAGATGTAGTTGAAAAATAAAGATATTTGAGAAAACTAGAGAAGATTAAAAAGAAAGAGAGAGAGACAGAGAGGGGGGAGTCAGGAAAAAAAATTAGGATAATAATTGATTGAAACCATAAATTTATTATCAAAAAATTTAAGACTAAAATGTCCTTCTTCTTAAAACCTTTCATATCTTTTATCTTATTTATTACAAGTTTACCATCAAGATTATGAGCCATTGATCAAACAAATCAATGGCTTAAATTGATTTCTCGCATTTCTCACAGTAAAATGACTTCTCCTATGAACCATCCCATATATATATATATAGGGGTGAGTTATTGTATAATAATGACTTATCGTACATTACGTACACGACAATCATGATCATCGATTTCAATTTCACGTGGTGGCAGTTTGGTAAGTAACCCAAACAGTAGTTCGTGATCGAATTCATCGATTTAAAATCGATTCTGATCCAAATTCAGAACTCCTTAATCTATCTCATTCAATTTGTAAAACTCTAATCACAACTTACAGTTCTCAAAAGTTAAAAACCAAAATTGAAATAGAACGACACTGAACATAAAAATCTTCAAAATTGATCAAAAATTGATGATTTAATTAATCGAATTGATGTGTAAGAGGCTTTAGAATAGTCAATTGATTATGGAATTGCAGAAATAATGCACTCAATCGAGCTCTGATTAGGGTTCAAAATATTATGTTTAAACGTTCTGAAAAAAAACTGAAGACCTATAAACGTTCTGACCAAAAAAGAACATCTTTAAACGTTCTAATACATTCAAAGAAGTTCTGGGTGTTAAAAAAAACGAACATCTTTAAACTTTCTAATACGTTCTTAGAAGTTCAGGGTGTTTAAAAAAGTTTATAAGTTCTGATAAAGTTTAGAAGTTCCAAGAAGTTCTGGGTGTTCAAAAAAGTTTAAAAGTTCTGATAAAGTTTTGAAGTTCTGGGTGTTCAAAGGAGTTTAAAAGTTCTGATAAAGTTTAGAAGTTCTAAGAAGTTCTGGTTCTTCAGAACTTCTAAAACTAACCAAAAAATAAAATAAAATTAAACACTCATAAAAATGAAATTGAACATTGAAATCACTTCATATAATCTCATAATCATCAAACAATCGTCAATCGACCGTTAATTTGATCATTGATTAGATCATATGAACAAAATATGGAACGTCTGCAACTGGGTTTGTGCAAAACTCAAAATTGATTAATTGAACTTCAAATTGTTGATTAATTGGACCAATTTCAAAGTTTAATTGCTCAATTTGACAACTGACCTGTGTGAAACCCCGTGAAACAGCAGACGATTGGTGTGAATGAAATTTGATTATGTTTCTGATCTTGGTCTGCAATTTAGGAGTCGATGTATGATCGTGGTTGATGAGCGAATGATTTAATTTGGGACGGAATATGATTTGAAGAAAATTATAATCTTGCCACCGTGTGTTTTTATAAATCGACGTTCCAGACACTCGCGTACCTATTGTACGATAAGGGATTTTTGTATTGGATCCTTTATATATATATATATATATATATGATTAGAATCAATTAAGAACTCATAATTTTGTTAAGAACTTTAAGAACTCTTTATAACCAATCAAAATTTCTTTTATTAATTATCATTTTAATTTAAAGACAGGGGTAGTAACGACCTTTCAAATTTTTCCATCCAAAAATATCTCGTAAGCAAGATTCTGTTTGAACATTATATCTCAAATTCCTATTTTTTCTCTAAGTTTAATGGTTAATTGGTATTCAATTATAAATCTTTTTTTATCACTGATTTGATCAATCTTATCATGTTTTATTCATTTAAGTGGGTAATATTTATTGAGTTCACGACTTCGTATGGAAATTGAAATCAAACCTTACTTTAACAAATTTAAATTTCAATTTTGTTCCAACTTGAACAGAAGGTTGTTCCAAATTCTTTAAAAAAAAGTTGATTTTATTGAGAATTATTTATTGAGCATTTTTTTTAAATAATCTACAATTTTGTTCGTCGGTGCTATAAACTTTTCTAATTTTCTACATGTCTACCTAATGGCTTGTGTTGATGACTCTTTTACTATACTTTCTTCCGCTCACATGTGCGTTAATTATACACACATAAATGCATGTGTGTATAAAATTACATTATATGTAGATTTACTATGGTGCAAATTGATAATTACGATTTGCACATGCGCACATATATATTATACTCGCATATTATTACTACAATTTACGTATATGCATCTTTAAAACCATTATATTAAGTGTTAAAAATCTAGAGTTTTAACAATGTCAAATACTGAAAATCCATTGTAATACATAAAATACTATTTTTTTAAAAAAATTTCATGTATTAATTGTTGGTTTTTAACGGTTAACACACACTCACTAGGCCAAGGGGGCATCTGCTCTTATACTTGCATATCGAAGCCTCTTTTTTGAATATTTTTATATAATCTTATACTGCGTAACATAATTTGCTTTCCCGTTGGTTTTCATATACCTAAACCATTTAGTTACATATATGTAAATGTATATCAAAGGTTTTTTTGTGTGTGAACCATTTATTTATATACATGTAAATGTAAATAAAATAGTTCATATAATTTATTTGCATATATGTAAATGTAAAATATCTATGTGCACTATTACCTTTTTGTTTTGAATTTTTTTTAAATTGTGTTTACTATTTCAAGTCTTTACGGACCATTTATTTTCATATATGTAAACCATTTATTTGCATACATGTAAATGTAACATGTGTATTAACTTTTTGTTTCGATTTTTTTATATAATTTGTGTTTAATATTATTAATTGATTGGGATGAATTAAATAAAAAAAATTAATGTAATTATTTTAAGAAGAGAGAAAACCCAATAAGTTTGGGTAAAGTTCAAAAAAGAACGTGTATAATGAAATGGAGAAATAATCGGATACATTTGTTGGCAGTGGCCCTTCTTTTTCAAAATTAACTCGGTGAATTTTATAAAAATAGCCTTATTGATAAGACTAACCGTTTAGATTTCCATTTAATTACAATTATGCCCTAATCAAATTAGAGCCATTGATTAGTAAGATCAATGGTTACTAGAAGTTCTTAGAGTTCTCAATAAAAATATGGTTCTTACAGGATACTAATCACATATATATAGAGAGAGTTTGGATTAAATACAAATAAAGAAGTAGTTTCCTAGGAAGACTATAAATAAATCATAGCCATTTGATCATGTTAATCAATGGTTGAAATTTAAAATTACCAAAACCGTCATAGTTTCCTAGAATTACTCTTTCATCACTATAACCGACATAGTTTCTTAGAATTGTTCTTTAACCATATGTTGTAATGCCACTTGTCAAAAATCTATTGGTTCTTATCATTCTTAGGAAACTCTTTTTTTTTATTTGAACCTTTCTCTCTCTCTCTCTCTCTCTCTCTCTCTATATATATATATATATATATATATAGGGTTTTGATTAAATACAAATAAAATTAACGTGCTAATTGTGAGAATCAAGTAGAGCAATTATGTAACTACTCTATAATAATTACTCTATGATATAATTACATAATTACTCTCATTGTATATATAATTACTCTACTTGATTCTCACGTTTAGCACGTTAATTTCATTTGTACGTTAACCTTCCTATATATATAATATATATATATATATAAACGAAGACATAAAAATCCTACGTGTCGCGATGTGGTCACTCCCCCTTTTTTGGTGTCACCAGATTTGCTTGATTTTTAAATGGAGGCTTCTCATGCATTTGACCCGAATTCATGGGTATGGGTCTTACCAAACCCAGATATTACTTAAACGGGTTATAACATCTCATTAAATTAAAAATTATTTTTACCACCAATTATTGATGTAAAAATCCTATAAAATAGGATATACTAAAAATTAATATCTTATTTATTTTAAAAAAAGATATATATATTATTTAAATTAAAAAACTAATTTTATAGTACAAAAGATAAACGGGTCTTGGGTCTCATCAAACCATAAGTATATTATTAACTTTCATAAATATTATTTATAATTATTTATAATTAAAAAAACTAATTTTATAGTAAAAAAATAAACGGGTCTTGGGTCTCATCAAAACCATTTAGCTTTTAAACCGGGTTATAACATCTCATTTATTTGTGAAACAATTCATCATCAAACCATAAGTATATTATGAACTTTCATATAATAAAAAAAATATTAATTCAAAAAATAAATAAATATTAGAACAAACAATATAAAACAACTATAATATATATAAACGAAAACATAAAATTCCTACGTGTCACGATGTGGCCCCCCTTTTTTTGGAGTCACCAGATTTGCTTGATTTTTAAATGGAGACTTCTCATGCATTTGACCCAAATTAATGGGTATAAATCTTACCAAACCCAGATATTCCTTATAGCTTTAATTAAACCGGGTTATAGCATCTCAATTATTTGTGAAAAAAATTATCATCAAACCATAAGTATATTATTAACTTTCATACAATAAAAAAATATAAATTCAAAAAATAAATAAATATTAGAACAAACAATATAAAACAACCCCGTAATACGGGGGATAAAAACTAGTATATATATATAGGGGTGTGTTATAATAAAAAGAAATAGTTTTCTAGGAAGAGTAAGAATAAATGTAAGCCCTTGGATCTATGATTTAGTGGTTGAGATTGATAGTTTTTAAACTACCAAATAATATCCTAAGATCAAGGATTTAGGCTAAATAGTTTCCTAACTCTAAACTTTATGTCATTCCTACTCTTCCTACAAAACTATGTCTTTTTATTTTAACCCATTTATATATATATATATATATATATATATATATATATATATGGAGGGGTTATTGTAAAAAGAAGAGTGTGTTTAAAAAGTGTAAGAAGAAATCTGGGTAGTTAGATCTTGTTAATCAATGGTCAAGATGAGAAGATGAATAAATTGAGGAGTGTTTAATTTTAAGAAGTTAAATTAGTGTGTTAAAGAGTAGTTTAGTCATATTAGGTATTATAACATACAGATTGTCAACTTAATAATCATGGAAGCTCCTCTTTTTATGGATCTTCCAAAATACGCTCAACAATAAAATTTTCTTTTATTATTCAAACCCATAAACGAATCTCCTGATTGATTCGTATATTTATGAACATAATTACCATAAACAAAAAACACAATTACAATGAACAATAACACTATAATTCATCTAACAATAATTATATTGAACAAAAACACTACAACTATGAACAATAACACTATAATTCATCTAACAATAATTATAATGAACAAAAACACTACAACTATGAACTAAAATGCTATACAAAAACATCGATATGATGATAAACTTAAACACGTTAGCTAGTTTCAGATTTTTTAACACGCACCACCAAGAATTTCCGTGAACAACATCATGAAATAAAACACATCACCAATGTTAAAAGACACCATATCCCGTTTCAGATTCTTTAAATCATTCTATCCCATCACAAAACCCAAAATTGTCCAATTATTATTATTATTATATCTACTCTAAAGTCTGATTCCCATCACCACTTTATCAAACATGATCATCACAACGAAATCAATAAAGTTCAAATCTTTGAACGTCTACATCAATTCCAGGATGAGATTGGTATGCAAAAGGGCATGATTCGATTTAGATGACACACAACAAAAACATTGATGAACATATCACATATAAGTATAATCTACCCTCATATCCAAAACTCAGATGCATCTAGGTATCTCAAATGTTGATTTTGCAATTAGAGATTTTTTTTGTACATGCTTGATTGACCCCCCCTATTTTGGATAGAACTGAACCTGTTTTCCGAATCTTGTAATCGGAAAGATGATTGTAGAGATCTCCGACATACCCCAACTCAATTCAAAAAATATGCCACCACATGGCTTGCTTGTCAGCGTCGCTGCAGAGGTGGCCGTTCAGCGCCGCCTCCGTGCCAAACCCCTACAACACGAATCTCACCATAACGCTGATGCTTCAAACAATCTTCACACCTCCCCAATTCTATGAGATTTGTCATGGTGGTGGTGATAGGCGGGTGAATGATTTATTTCTTCATCTAGATTGGGCGTGTAATCTGAAATTAATTTGAATTATGATGAACAGATTGTTGATGTATAGAGAAAGAGAAGGTAATTATGATAACTCCTAAATTAATTACAAAAATAATAGATTAACCAATGGACCATTCTAACCTTATTTGTTAAACTCTATCCAAGAGTCCATATTGCTTCCTACACTTTTTATGAATCTTGGACTTCTTTTATTATAACCTTGCTCTATCTCTCTCAATATATATATATATATATATATATATAGGGTTAGTATCATTTGAGAACTTTAAAAAAGTTAAGAACTTTTAAGAACTCATAAGAAACAAACATTTTTTTAATTTTTTCATATATTAACATTGTTTAAGACTAGTTTTACCATATTTTATATATAAATTTGTTATTACATATATAAATCACAAGTTTACATATGTGTAAAATTTATGTATAACAAATTTACATATATGCAGAAAAAAGTTTAGATATGTGTAAAAACTAATTTTCCTAATTGTAATCGTAATTATAGATATAAAAAATGATAAAACTACACTCAAATAACACTAACATACAAAAAAATTTGTAAAAAAACGTTAATTTTCAAGGGTTCCTTCAAGTTCTTAAATAATTTAAGAGTTCTGTAATGATATTAATCCTATATATATAGAGAGAGAGAGAGAGAGAAAAGTTAAAATAAAAAGAAATACTTTTGTAAGAAGTTTAGGAAAAAATCTGGACCATTGAATTAATTAAAACACATAAGGGTAGGATCGTCAATATATTTTCTATTATTTTTGGAATTAATGTAATTAGTGGTAACTTACTAACTTCCATATATTTATTGCCTCATATGTTGAACTCTTTCATATCCACGGCAACGATATCAACTTCACGCCGCCACCATATTTGGAACGACGCCGCCTCCCTAAAGCCATTGCCAGACCTAAGAGATTATTGACATGCAGTGGTTGTTGACGCGATTGCCACCGACAAGGGTTTTCAGGTCCAACTATCGTATTTGCCGACTAGTGTATGTTTTTCGCCAGTAGACATTGTAAACATGGTTAATAATTATTCCGGCGAAGCTTGTTTGTCCTCTCTGACCAATCAAACACCGACATCGGCAGAAAACTAGCTACAAGTGCGGGCACGACAGTAGCGTCTTTGTCTGTGATGGCAGCGCTGGAAGCCGTGGTGGCGGAGGAGGTGTGAGTTACGGTTGAGATTTCGATTCAGTGGTTGAGTAGTAATAAAAGGTTGGTGTGTATTTTAATCTTGTGAACCAATCATGACAAGAATTGGGAAGATGATAAGATATATGCATCACTTAGGTTTTTAAAATTTATGTAGTTGGTTTATTGTTACTAATTCATGAAAATTTTCTAGTGATTTTTTATTATTGAACCAATCATGGCGAGAATTGTGAACTTGATTTCTTCTTCAAGTTATCATATATATTGTTCATTATGTAATTTAATTGTGTAACCCTAGCTTTATAACCATAGTGTTCTAGTTTATACGTAGAGTGTTTTAGTTCATGCATCGAACATGTTGTTTTTAAAAAAAATAAAAATGAGGAAATTGTGTTTTAGTTAATAAGTGTAGTGTGTTTTAGTTTTTGAATATTGTGAATGTTAAAACGCAAAACTAAACCGTTGGTTTTCTGTTTCGGTTATGTTAAAAAGTAGAGTTTATTTCCTTTTTGATTAAAAAGAAATCATGTTATAGTTCATGTTAAAGCAAAAATGTTGTGTTTTATATATGCAGTGTGTTTTAGTTCATCAATAATTATTAGAATTCTAATACCACATGGTGTATCTGAATGAATGATCAAGAAAAATGTTGATGTTTTAGACCAACCTGCATAAAATAACACAACAAACTTGCAAAAATTTTGGATTTTTTGAATTGTTGATTTTATCTATCCTAAAAAATTGCAATTATTAATTGTAGATTGATAGTTTCCAAAATTTAATATAACACAGTAGACGATAATGCCCTTAGAGTGTTATAAAGTAAGTATAAAAATAAAACACACCCCGAAAAAACACTATAACGAATGTTAACCATTAGATCACAATCCAACGCACCAGATCATTTCTTACACTCTTTAGACACACTCATTTTTTTACGATAACCCCTATATATATATGATGTTTTAAATATATTACATTACACTCGTGTAGAATAAATTTGTTGGGCTTTCTCATAGACAAAAAAAATACCCCAACGATATACATGTTCTTGTCAATACCACATCTTTCGCCTTTGCTAGTAGCCTTAGAAATCTCTTCATGTTTCTTCCCATTACCATCTAACAATGCATTGGATTTATGTTTTATGTGTTGTCGTCAAGAAACATATCTAACTGTTGTAAATTGAAATGCCAAGTTCCTAAAGGTTATTAATTAACCTGCTATCTCATATTCTCAGCACCACACATCACGTACGGTAAGTTAAACTTGCATAGTATGAAATGAATACCCTTAAGGAGTCGTGGGGAGTTGGTCGATTGGTGAATAATTCCTGAAACTCTATTTAAACCGGCCAGTCTTACAAAATGCTTTGAAGCTGTGATATCATAGTTTCCAACATGATGTTGCAATGATGCATGCATCATCATAAAATCTAGTCCATGCCATGATAGATAAATTTATTGGCGTGCTAAGACTATAATTCCACATGTACGTAATTTTAAAAGATAAGAAATACAATATTTAAATGTTATTGATGCTGATATCTCTCACTAAATATCACGGTACTGCTTTTTAGGCTTTTTATGAAATATAATCTTTGTAGTAGAAAGTTAGAAACCCTCCATAGTGAACTAATCATGTGTTTTATTGCACCATTATAAAACTTTAAGTAATTATGAAAGTCGACAAACAAAGTCATAGACAGATCGTCATGATGTAGAAAAACACCGACAAAGACATTCTCTTGACAGAATCTTAAAAGATCATATATTACTTGGATATTAGTTCAAAAGAAACATTAAAAAAACACACTAATTATCTTCCTCGATATGTCACAAAATCCTACCATCCTGAATGTCAAGTAAAATAACACCACCACTAAATATGATAATATTATAAACCAAGATCCAAGTTCCACCAAAGCAGTCATCTTTTAACTCCAAACTTACTACACCAATGGGTTCGTCGTCGATGGTCCGTACCCATGAACTAGCCCGCCCCATGATGACCCTAAACACGTCATATACCCCCCATTACCACCATCACCACCACCGCTACCACCCGAAGTTGCACTTACACCGGTATTAATATTATCATCATTATCTTGCCATTCCAAAGCCAAAAGATTCGGCTTTACGTCATTCTCGTTATGATTATATGTAATTAACCCTCTTTGCGAAAAAGGATTATTAATCGAATCGAGTGTCATCCCTCCGAATGGCGAACAAAGATTCCCACCCTGATAGCTTTGATTGATCACATGATGATTTACACCACCCATCCCTATAAACTGACTCCCACCACCACCACCACCACTCAGATTTTCAAACATAAAACTCGTAGCAATATTATTATTACTTGCATTCCCAATCCCAAACAAATTTGACCCCGAAAACTGCATGGATGTTTCCGGGTAGGACAGTTGTAGATCCCTAGAGTTCATAATCAACTGATGATTATTATTATGATTATGATTAGGGTTAATACTAATCAAATGTGAGTTTTGCTGGTGGTGGTGGATGTTAGCACTAGCAGTTGCCGAGGTGGAGGTGGATTTCTTTGAATTGGACGTAACTTTCTTGGTTTTTCGGCATCCGCCACCAACGGGGATGTTACGAAGCGTGCCGCCTTTGGTCCAGTAGCGGCGGCAGGCTTTGCAGAAGTAACGTGGCTGAGTGAGTGAGTAGTTGTTGTAGTAGCAGAATTTGGTGTGTGTGGAGTCGCAACGTGGGCATTTGAGAGGTTGGTCTTGTGGTGGTCGAAGCCTGCGTTCCATTAACGGCTGGGAGCATGCAAGTATGTGATCAGTGGTTGCTGATGGTGATGATGAATCTGCTATTCCTATTTCCTCCGGAATTGTGCCCTAGAAGTTGTGATATGTATAAAGTAATTATCAGAATTTGTGTCAGCAAGGATTGTACTTTCAAATTAACATTTCATTCCAAATGTAAGAAATAACGACAAGTCTATACTTTTTTTATTTACTAACGTGTTAGTTTTTGAAATCAAAGTACAAAGGAAACACCTATTGTAAGTAAAAAACTAAAAATTGTTAACTATAATAGATTAATATCATATGGTATATCTTATAGAAATATAGAGCTGTTAATTATAGTTATGCCAAAATTAAATAAGCAGTTTTATATATCTCTTACATGCGATAGATAACATGTTTATATGACAATATAATTAGGATTCTTTCTCTCTTTAATATATATGGTTACCACTACATGTTAGTGGTCGTGATCTTCTAGCCCCGTCATGAACAAGTGATGTAGATCTAGAGTAGATCTAACTGACTTTACTGCTAAACAAAACGTAATTCTTAGTGTTATTCATTCCAAAGGTACGGAAAATATAAAAAGATAATTTTTTTTACCTCTTTGTACATCTTAATCAACGTTATTGTAAGTTTTTATCAAAAAAAAAAAAAGTTATATTTTGAAATCTAAATACAAAAGAAACACAAAGTTCTTATGGTAAAGTAAAATTTGCTAATTTTTAAAATTATAGTATTCTTTTGTATCTTAGAAAATATATAGTTGTTCGACATCTTTTAAGTTGATAATACATATGATGCAAAAAATACTCATGTAATTATTAAGCATCTCGATCTTTCTCTTCTTAAATATATCTAATAACCACTATCCACACTTGTTTATACCTTTCTCACAGTTATTAGTTGTAGAACTACGGATTTATAGAAAAAGTTTGTTTTAAGTGTTTATGCAATTTTCACAATACAAGTTAATTACTAGTATCGTGGATGTTATACCTGAAACCAGTCCGGTGAGTCCATGCAAACTTGAAGCGACGTTAAACCCATTTGATAATGACAGTACGTAAGTGTGTTTGAGTGGGTGTGTGTTTATGAATTAAGGTTGCAATGGTGGTGGATGGAATGGAATGTGAATAAGAAGGAAGAAAAAGTAAGGCGTGGTGGGCACCGGTCAGTGACCCACATGATAGACGGGTCTGATCTCATGCTTGCTTTTTGTGGTGTGTCATCGAGGCCGTTGGCTGAATCACAACTTTGACTGATGTTGATAGGATGATGTTTTGGGAAAAACCGAAAGTTCAGTCTGTTTTGTGGGGTCTTACATTGTCTCTCTCGGGGCCCACTTAGTCGCTTCTTACAAGCAAGGGATATTTCGTGACGTGTCGTTATGACATGGTGTACACGTGGAAACTGTGTTCGTGAAGTTTTTGCCAGCATAGTATGCTACTCTCTAAGTTACAAATATTTGCTTTTGAGCATGCATGATTAGTTTGTAACGAAGAATTGTGTTTAAATAATCGTAGTTGCTTTTCATGAACCAAATGGTTGAATCGATGAAAATCTCAAAATAAGCAGAGTTTTTTGTGTGTGTATTGGAGCCGAGCCCGAGCCATAAATATAGCTCACTTCTTTGTCTAGTTTGACTTTATGTCTTGTTTTTTAAGTTCTCTTAGTTATCAATAATGAGCTTACCTTAAAATTTATTGTTACTGGTCCTACTTTTCACCCTATTTTTTTTTGCCACTTAACTTCTGTTTAAAAAAAAAACTTAATGCCATTTAGTCATTCTTGAATTTAAAACTGATGTATTATAAAAATTTGATCGAAAAGAGTATACGGGTCGATTTATGCATAATTTATCTCTAAATGGTGCTCCAAACAACGAAACAGTGTTTTAATTCAGGTGTTTAAAATTCAATTAACAAAAATCAAGTTATTTGGAGCATCATTTTAAGTTAAGTTTTATATTCAGAAACCGGACCAACTTATTTGATTTTTCGGTTCAATTATCCAATTTAGATGGTTATTATTTGGTTTATTCGATTATATTTGATTCAGTTATTCAGATAAGCAAGATTTGTGGAACTGATAATTGAAAATTGAGTTCACAATTCGGATACAATTAGGAATCGATCAAAAACTGCATTCACAATTCAGTTTAGTTTTTCTGGTTATGGGTAGGATTTGGTTTTTAGTTTTTCTTTCTTTGTTTTTCTTTTTTGTTGCACACCCCTATTGCAAACGTGACTCTCTTAAAAATAATGATGGACGTTTAGTCTCGTAGACAAATGGTATAGATATATAACTAGGTTTAGGATGCACGAGTTTTTCATTAAAGAAAGTAAAAATTTTTGAATGGCCATTTACATCACTAATGAGCAGTGATCCATCCTGATCTTCTTTATTTCATCCTTAGAAAAAACCAGTTATATGTAAGAAAGTTCAACTTATAATCCCCTATTTTTTATTATTTTTTTTATTACAAGTGAGATTTAAAACTAAAACCTTTCATCTATAAATTAAAATACTTAGATATTTCACTTCAACCCTATATTTAAGATATTTAGATTTTGTACTTATTTGGCTAGCTTATTGTAATGATAATTTGTTGGTCTTTCACACACAAAAAAAAAATAGATTTTTATTAATATTGTTTAAGAAATTTTTTAAAGGTATAATACTTATGAAATAATTGCATTGATCTATGAGTTTCCGTAATGATTATATTCTTAAATTGGGCGTTGGTTTTTCATCATTGGAAGACAACTCAACAATAATTCTAGAACTTTCGTATGCCATCTTTCATTCATAACCGGAAATCATAACTAGAAAGAAAATTCATCATTATTCATTAATCATGCATTTCAATTTTTTTAGTCTAGTTATTATTTCAGATTTCTAAATAATCTAATATTATTATTGTAGCGGAGTGGTAAGAGTATGGTTGTCCAAATTCCTCGTTGCTTGCCGCTCGTTTGAAAATTATTCGAAAAATGCTCGTTCGATTTCAGCTCGATTTGGGAGTGAATCGTTCGGCTCAGTTCGATTTAAAACCAAGCCAAGCACGAGCAAAGCCTTGCTCGGTTTGGTTCGGTTCGTTTTGCTCGAATTATTTTTTATTTATTAGTTTTATATATACATTATATATATATATATATAAGTATATTATTTTTTTAGTTTTTTAAATTCCCTATTTTGTGTCCACTTCAAAATTTAGATATAAGCCCTAGCCGCTCGTTTTATATATGTTTTGTTGTTAACTTTGAGTTTTAGACATTTTAAAGTTGGAAGTTTAGACATTTTAAAGTAAAAATTCTTCAATTAATGATATTTTAAAGTTTTATAAATCTAAAATTGAAAACTTTGTTTGAAATCAAACAAAACCAAGCCGAACCAAGCCGCTCGGTTTCGAATCAGACCAAGTTCAAGCATCAAAATGTCGCTCGTTTTTTTAAATTCAATCCGCTCGGTTCAGCTCACTTTCAAACCAAACCAAGTATGAGCAAGCATGCGTTCAATTCGGCTCGGTTCGTGAACAGCCCTAGGTAAGAGGCGTCAAGATGCGTCAAGAAGGTCATGTTATACTTTAACGCCCCAAACACCATTATGTGGGTGTTAATCGTGTTTGTTACATAAGAAATCTAAAGAATTGTCTCCAACAAACTTTCCAGCAAACTCTACGGCAAGGCATATTAGCGTCGACACACTAATTACACAGTAGCGGCAACGACGAAGTTATAGAGTCGCTGTATTAGCGGTGATTTGTTGACGCTATCACTATTAACGGCGACAAATGTCGACGCTATTTCTCTAAAACTTTGTACGTAGTGAATGACTGAATGCCACATCATCAAGATATTTTTTTAATATAATAAGCTGTCAATATTATTACTATGGGAGCTACTAATTTATTTTTCGGACAACATGTCATGACCCTAACGAACAAAATCGACAGCGATAAAATTCGAGTCGCTGGTTTGCCGCAATATGACGGGTTTTGTTGCCTAGCTTATTTTTATTATTATTTGTGATTGAATCATAATGTGATTAATAATATCTTATTTGACAAACTATACGTACATATCTTCACTTTTACCAACTGATATACAATGATTATACACAATTGCAATAGTCTTTAAGTACGTTCCTTTTGACCGAGTATCACGCTAGGCTTCCAAGTTGATCGGTGCCTATCCTGAAAAAGAAAGAGAACAACACTCCTTCATTAGATAGGGTTTGAACCATCTTTTTTTGTGTCAAAAAGAAACAAAACCCTAATACAGCTTGTAAGAATCTTGTACCACACACTTGTTTCCTTGTGCTTTAAATCAAATGCCGATCGACACCCCTACCCCATCCCACCCCCTTCTCCTATCAAAAGTTTACGATTTTGATCAAAACTCCCCTTAAATTTACTTTGAAAATGATCGCTCCTAAATGTTATTCTTAGTCCTTTTTCTTTTTTCCTCTTTTCTTTTAAGTGTAAGTGTATAACTCTAGCTTTTAAATTTGACTAAAATATATAAAAAGAACAAAAAAAAAAAATGGAGCCAAAATCGAATTGCGAATAAATTTTTAATACAATATTAAATTACTTAGTGATCATTGTTTGCATAGTTGTCAACCGAATAATATATGCTTCGTAACTTTATTGCATAGCTAGGCACGCTTCATAAAGGATGAATATATATTATAGCCAGTATTATATATATACACTCATGGAGAGGGTTGTTACATGAAACCAAATTTATTACCAGAAAACAATAGAACTTAAATAATACTAGTTTCAACAGATAATATCCGTTCGCAATTTTGGGTCCCTACGGTTTCTGAGCAGACGCACATTGCAAATGTTATTGATGTGGGCCCAAGTATTGAACACCGGGCTATTATTTATTTGGAGGTCCAAGATCGCGCTATAAAAGGTGGCCCACGAAAACAGGCATAACTTGGCCCACAAAGCTCCGTTTCAGGTCTATTACCAGTCAAATCGAAGCTTGAGACGAGGAGCACGTTATGGAAAATGCCCACGGCGGTTTGGCCCCTGTCCAAAGCCCAAAAAAGGCTCATAAATAAAGTTTTGGACCTTTTTATGTTTTTTCAGCACTTTTTATGTTTGTGTTTTTGGGTTTGTGTTCGGCCCATGGCCCATTTTAGGCCCATTTCGTATTAGACTCTTTATTTATATGCTGGTTATGTAATCTGAATGGACAGATTTGAAGTTTATAATAATTACTTTTTCTCTTCACTTTCCCTGATCTTTGAGTGGGATTTTTGGGGTTTTGGAAGTTCGTCACGGGTATTCGTTGAATCAACGTGATTCGATCTTCATTTTCGTTTTACCGCTGCATCAGTTATATACAGTAGAAACTTGATAAATTAATACTCGATTATTTAATAAACTCTCTAAGATAATATGTTTTGCCGTTCCCGACTCGGGGATAGGGTGCTAAATTAATAATTCGCTACAATTATAAGATAATACATTTTTGATAATTTCTTTGGACCCCATATAAAATATAAATTAATAATTCCTTTTATATAACATATTACATATCTGATTTATAAAGGTTTCTTGAAAATAACTCAATTGTCTTTTGTTGAAATCAATTTCTCCTTGAATCTTGTCTCTAATTTTCCTTAGCATGGTAAGAACTTCTGGTGTTGTTTTCTCATAGCTCAACAAGAAATTGTTCAATGTGTTAACCTATTTTGATCTTGTATTTAATATTTTGTGTTAACCTATTTTGATCTTGTACTTATATTGAAAATATTTTTAATGTCCATAAAGTGATACATTGAACACAAGAAGCTTAATAAAGTGGGAGATTGAAGGTTTCTTTCAAATTAGGCCGTTCATTTGATATACATGCATTGTATACAATAATTAAGTGGAAGCTTGAAAGGTGTTTGTAAACTAAGTATACTACTATATATTAATAAAATATTAATTAATATATAAATTAATAATTATTAATTTATCGATTAATTAATAACTCTTTTAGTTAATAAATTTTGATGGTCCTAAGTGTATTATTTTATAGAGTTTCTACTGTATGTGTAGAATATATACATAAAAATGTAGGTTATATATAGGTTCTACAAATTGAATGAGTTTTATTTAACTATTAATTTAAAATTGTCTCGAGTTGAAGAAACACAATAATCTTTTATCCTTTTTTTCTCCCCACCCACGCACACACATATAATAAATATGTTATTCTTAAACTTCAGTAGACGGGATCTTATATGATTATTACATACTTTTAAAATTAAATCCATATAATTAGTAACCATATTATTCACTAGTTTGAGACCCGTGCAATACACGGGGAATTGATGAAAATGTTAAACTTTAAACATTAAGCAAAATACAATCAACAACACAATTATCATATATTGTTAACACAATTACAATTTACATTAAAATTACAGAAATTGCAAAACGAACATTACACAATTATTTTACGAATAAGTAAAAATTTCGTTTTACAGTACAATTGTGGTTGTATTGGTTAATATACCTTATTCACCAATTTTATGGATCATTCTTCCATTGCTTGAGATCTAGTTACGGGTTTAGATGCTTTCTTCTTATTCATATTCCACACTTTTTCCTTTTTCCTTCTTCCGTGCTGGTTTTTCATCATAAACGAGCTGCGTGTTTTGTAAATGTTGGTGTAAGGTCGCCAATGCATCAGCTTGGAAAACGGGATTGGCAAGAACCGTTTTTTTAAACTGGTTCATCTCTTTCATTTGTAACATCCTGTAACGATTCCGGCAAAATCAGGTATACCCTAACCGGTATATACTACTTATGTGTTATTTAATAATGAATATGTGAATTATGATGCGTTTATACGAGTATGTATGATTCATAGTACGAATTATACTCGATTATACAGTTAATCGTATTGGAAATACGATTAACCGATTAACGGTTATTGAAGCCCGAACGATCGGGGATTGCATTATAGACGAAATATATAATATTTAGTGATGTTTACGAAGTATTAAAGCTTTGGGATAAGTGAATTAAAGCACAGAAAAAGGATTTCGATTTAATGGTACGTCGGTACGTTAAACGAAACCTTTAATACCAAACCGAGCAAGAGACGATCGATCAAGCCGAAAAAATGCACAATTGTTAATACTATGATGTTTTAAGTTAATAAATGTCATGGTTTAAGTTTTTAAATCGGTTTTATATAAAATTCATTTTTAAGCCGAAAAACGACCATTTTAGCCTCGTTTTAAGCCGAATTAAACGTTTAACCGAAAAATGAACTGAACCAGATTATCCAAAACATTATCCAGATTTCGGAAATCGGAATATGTGGCTAGAAATGAAGAGGTGGGTCCCACCCACCCCTCCCTTTAGGCCGATCGGACTTAATGTCCACACCCCATTATTATTTTCTTTTTTCATCCAACTCAACTCAACAATCTTCATTCCTCTCAAGTTCTTGAACTAAAACCCGAGACTCTAGCAAGAAAAACCGAGGTAAAAATCGTGTTATGTACGTGTTTATGTTCGTTTCTTGAGTTTTCTTGCAAGGAAATGAGGTTTCCAAGTGAAAAAGGGTGAAAACCCGAGATGGAACCGATTCTTGCATGATCAAGTGATGTATACGGGTTATACAAGGGATCTTGGTCCAAGAAAGGAGTTAAACGAACCAAAAACGAATTTTTACGGTTAAATCGTTGTTTTTATATCATAACCGAAACCATGAAAGAATGGCTTGATTGTGGGTGTAACTTGCTTGGTATGGTGTTATTGTGCTTGTAGGTGTTGTATCTAGTTGCTAGCAAAGTCTAGAAAGCGAGATTCTTGCGGTTTGAAGCTAGAAACTCAAGGTAGTTCGGTTTCGTATGGTTTATGAATTTTGGACAGATTGTGATACGTGTAGAGTTAGGTCATGAAATTTTACAAAGGTATTAGATATATGAAAATATGAGTTCTGTGAATTTTTGGTAATTTTTGGATAAAGAATGAATATTTGGTGAATTTAGTGCTCGGTTTTGGCCAAAAATGGTGAAAAATAGTTAAATATCATGAAAAATTCTGGAAAACTTCAGATAAGCTTTTTACAACATGTATAAGACACACACAAAATTTGAGGTCATTTGGAGAAGTCTAAGTAGGCTTTTCGGTTAAACGAGTTCTAGGGTTTTCTAGATCGGTTTTAGTGAAAATGGCATTTAAAAAGGGATTTTGGTTCTGGAAAAATTACAGGGGACTATGGAGATGGCAGGGGTCATCCAGGAAAAAATTGGGATTTTTCTAAGATCGTTTGGTATTTACGACATATTTAGTGTTTAAATGGTGTTTAAAAATAGATAAATAAATTTTAAATATAAAATTAATTCTGGAAATATTTTTATTAACTTCCCCACTGTCAAAAAGTGATTTGTGCAAAATTTTAAGATCCGAGACTAAACGGATAATTATTTGTGCTAAAACAAACTTTTAAAGCTTAAAACGTGTAAACCGGTAAAGTTCGCATAAGCGAGCTGACTGATGTATAAAAACCCTAAAAATGAACTATTTTTATATAATTGAGTTAATCAAGTAAAAATAAATCATTCGAAAATAATTCGGATGATTTGAGTAATTTTTAACAGTTTCCGGTACGCTAAAAACGGAAACGGGTCCCGCGGCCAACCGGGGCGTCTAAACCGAGCCCTAATTTCACAATTTAGTTAAATTATCAATTAACAACTATTTTCGGGTCGTGTGTGACCAAACTCATTTTTGAAACATAAAAATGGATAACCGTGCTAGGCACGCAAAATGGGAAAAATGACTAATAGTAAAGACTAGTGAACTCTAAACGATATCACAATCTGAGTCCGGAGAAGTGTTTCTGGGTTAACATTGCCCCCAGAACGGATACAGTACTGGGTTAACAGTGTCCCCAGATGTACCGGTTAACACGGTTACAGTTATATTAATAGTAATTATAAAGTAACGAATTTAGGGATCGTATTACAGATCCGAATTAATAGCTGTGCATTGTGTACTGCTTGCTACGTTAAGGTGAGTTTCACGAGCCCCTTTTTCTGAATTGTTTTCAAATATTTTCTCGGGGCGGAAGCATGTTACTAATAAAATGTTTAAGTACATACTGAACGCATGGATTTGCGTGTATTTATAAATATTCGATTGTAAGGGAATCGTACGGAATGGGTACAGTACTGGGTTAACAGTGTCCCCAGATGTCCCTGGAAGTGTTTCTGGGTTAACATTGCCCCCGGAATGGGTACAGTACTGGGTTAACAGTGTCCCCAGATGTCTCTAGAAGTGTTTCTGGGTTAACATTGCTCCCGGAATGGGTACAGTACTGGGTTAACAGTGTCCCCAGATGTCCCTAATATATGATTATCATATTGATTTGTCACTGTTTATTTAAATTAGTGAAACTCACCAACTATTCGTAGTTGACCCGTTTTCTTTACATGCTTTCTAGGTACTCCCAAACTGGAGTAAGTGCTACATGCTTGATGAT
Source organism: Bidens hawaiensis (assembly GCF_021521415.1). Lineage (NCBI taxonomy): Eukaryota > Viridiplantae > Streptophyta > Magnoliopsida > Asterales > Asteraceae > Bidens > Bidens hawaiensis. The sequence goes on along the minus strand of NW_027491889.1, from coordinate 122,532 downwards.
GCGTGTTATTTGTGGAAGTTTAGTGATCATTTTGTATTAAATATGATAATGTAATGTTGGTAAAACTTATGTGCTATCGCCTAGACGGGAACTAAACTCGGAACAATGTAATATGATGTAAATTAATGTAGTGGTGTTTTCTTTATAAGCAATGCTGTTGATATCAGATGTGTCTGTTGCATCCCGTTTACGTTTCCGCTGCGGTTACGGGGTGTTACAGAACTTGGTATCAGAGCCATTGGTTATAAATGAATTAGGATGTCTTTAAAAGATACCTAAAATATAACCAGTAGCTCAAGTATTATAGGATATGAATATCAACTAATAATATATAGTGACGAGATCTGGATGAACTTGGATGGACAAGTGAGTTATTATGGTCCGGAACATAATAACAGACTTGTCCGCACGAGGGAATTCAGGGGAAGTCACGGGGAACCTTAATAGATAAAATCGGCAACATATGTGTAAGTATATGATAATATTTTTATGTGACAAGGTTGTATAAATGTGTGTATATTAATTTAATTATGATTTACATTATGGAATGAACTATATGTTTGCTAACTTGTGTACAGGTAAGGATGTCAAGATCACGAAGTTTATCAGTAGAGGAGGACCCGGAGGCGACCAGTTCCGGGGACTCTAGGAGTTTACGCTTAGCTTCCAGCACCGAGCCTACTGAGACTAGCCATAGGAGCGCTAGCTTGTCCTCCCCTGCTAGGGTTACCAGATCCCCCACCCCACCCGCACCACAGGTCACCCTTACCCCTCCCAGACCTGGTCCCCGCCTCACGGCGCGGATCAGTGCCCCTTATGTCCCACCTACCTTTACCCCACCCAGACCCACTTACCACAGGGGCGAGTCCTCCCGCCCCCAGCCCGAGCCTGTGCCTCCACCCATGTGGGGTACCCCCATGCCGGTGAGGGATGAGCGTCCCTCCACCGAGGCTGCATGGCTCCGAGTGCTCACCGAGCAGATGAATGAGCACACCACCGCCTTGACAGTGGGTATTCAGAGGAGGAATCACTTGGCGGACTGCATACTGGACAGCCAGTATGCGATCGCTCAGCTGAGGAGGGAGGACGCATACTCCCAGAGAATGATTGACCGGATGGAAACACGGATCCGGGGTTTGATGGCAGTGTTAGTGGCGATGGTGGCAGTGTTGGTGTGGTTGGTATACCACCGTGTTTAGATCATGTAGGGTGGTAGTAGTCAGGGTTCGCTTTTTGATACTCTGTGTAAGTAGTTAGTGACGATGCTAACATAGAGTGATTCTTGGGTAGTTATAGTACGGTCACTAGCCCATAGGGGGTCTTTTTTTTTGGGGATACCATTGTAGATATTTTGATGTATCATTCAAGCACTGACCCATAGCGGGTTATGTCGAAATGATGCCGATGTAGGACTGATGTATGAAAACTTAATCTATGACCTGACGTTAATGTAATGTGTACTGATGATTATGTAAAATGTACTAATGTTTATTAATGAATGGAATATGTGTTGTGTATCGAGATTGGAATTTGTATTAATTATATGTATTTTTCTTAATGTTGTGTAGAATGGCACCTAAACGGTCAGCTCAAATGTCAGAAGTGGATGTGAGTCGTCTGATTGCTCGACAGTTAGAGGCGGCGATACCGGATATAGTATCGCGCATCGCCGCCAGTATTAACAATACGACCAATCCAGACCCTGCGAGCAATCAAACGACCACCAATAATGCTGGGGAACAAAATGTTAATCCTCCACCGAACGGTAACCCGATTCCGAGTAATGACGCGCCGCCTAGGGTGGTCGTTACAGACAGTAATGGCCCTATACCCAGTGTAGAAACGAACCGCACTGAACCGACTCCTGCAACAAGGGGATGTTCAATTAAAGATTTTATGTTGTGCAAGCCCCTAGAATTTAGCGGGTCTGAGGGACCCAATGGGTTGGTTAAGTGGATTGAGAAAATAGAGTCGGTTGTGAACATCAGTAACTGCCCTGAGGAGTACATTGTTAAGTATGCTACCTGCACGTTCACGGACCATGCCTTGACATGGTGGAACACAATAGTGCAAACTCGCGGTCAGGCAGCGACAAACCGCATGACTTGGGCAGAACTCAAAGCCCTTGTACTGGAACATTTCTGCCCGAAAAACGAACTGCAGAAGTTAGAAAACGAGTTGTGGAACTTGGAGATTCAGGGGGCAGACCACTTGGGTTATACGAACCGATTTAATGAATTGTCGCGATTGGTGCCGTGGTTGGTCACCCCTGAGTTAAAGAGGGTGGAGCGTTATATATGGGGACTAAATCCAGTAGTAAGGAGTATAGTCAACGCTGGGGGACACCAGACGTTTGAGGGTGCGGTGACGCAAGCTGGTATTGTCACATACGATTTCGTGAGGAGTGGGTCACTGAAGGTGGCAGGAGAGTCTGCCGGAGGAAAGCGAGGTACGTATGATAATAGGACCCACGGGAAGCAGCAAGACAAACGTGCTAGGCCCGCTGCCCAGAACTACGCCATGACTAGTTCAGGCGGAAGGTAAGAACCGCAGAAGGGAACGTTTCCTAAGTGTGGGAAATGCGGTTACCACCATGGTGGCGTGTGCAAAGAGGTGGTGTGCCACCGGTGTGGCAGGGAGGGACACTACGCACCGAGATGTAGGGCAAACCTAAACAACCTGAACCAACAACCGCAACCTATCCGTGCGCAGCCATTTAGGACTCAACCAGCCCGACAACAAAACCCACAAGGAAACCAAATGATGACCACTAGCCGTGCTTGCTTTGAATGCGGCAGCACAGATCACTTCAAGAGATACTGTCCGAGACTGAACCAGGGAGGAATTGGGAGGCAAGCCATGGGTCAGGCATCGTCGTCCAATCCGGCGAGAGGCCGAGCATTCGTGATGGGGGCGAAGAAGCACGCCAGGACCCCAGCGTAGTGACAGGTACATTACTCGTCTCTGATCATTACGCTTCTGTATTATTTGATACAGGCGCTGATAGAAGTTTTGTCTCTTTTAATTTCCTATCGATAGCAAACCTTCCGATTAGTGAAACCATAAAACCTTACACCGTAGAAGTCGCTAACGGTAAAACCATGATAGTTAATCAGATAGTTCGGAATTGCCCTTTTATTTTGAACGATCAATCCTTCCTGATTGACTTATTACCGGTAGAATTAGGTAGTTTTGACGTGATAGTGGGAATGGATTGGTTAGCACGTAACAAAGTGGAAATAAACTGTGAAAAGAAAATCGTCAAGATTCGGGTGTCGGATGACGAAGAGGTGTTAGTGCAAGGAGAGAAGTCATGCACAATGATACCATTTATATCCCACCTTAAGGTGTTAAAATATATACGCCAGGGATGCGTGGCGTATCTAGCGAGCTTGACGGCCACAGATTCTGAGGAGAAACGGTTGGAGGATATCCCGGTAGTACGCGAGTTTCCACAAGTTTTCCCAGAAGAACTTCCTGGATTACCGCCAACCCGACAGGTCGAATTCAGAATCGATTTATTACCTCAAGCTGGCCCTGTTGCTAAAGCGCCCTACCGACTTGCACCATCCGAGATGCAAGAATTATCCAATAAGTTGCAAGAATTGTTGGATAAAGGATTTATACATCCTAGTTATTCCCCGTGGGGTGCACCTGTATTATTCGTGAAAAAGAAGGACGGGAGCCTTAGAATGTGCATTGATTACAGGGAGTTGAACAAGTTAACCATTAAAAATAGGTACCCTCTTCCTCGAATTGATGACCTGTTTGACCAGCTGCAAGGTGCGAGCTATTTCTCAAAAATCGATCTTAGATCGGGATACCATCAGGTTAGAATTCAGGAAGAGGATATCCCAAAAACCGCATTCCGGACTCGCTACGGCCATTACGAGTTCTTAGTTATGCCTTTTGGTCTAACAAATGCGCCGGTAGTGTTCATGGACCTCATGAGTCGAGTCTGTAAACCCTATCTCGACAAATTCGTCATCGTGTTTATTGACGATATTCTGATTTACTCGAAAAGTAAAGAAGAGCACGAGCAACACTTAAGAATAATTTTAGAGCTTCTGGATCAGGAGAAGTTGTATGCAAAATTCTCCAAGTGTAACTTCTGGTTACAGGAAGTGCAGTTCCTCGGTCACGTTGTAAACCATCAAGGAATACACGTTGATCCGAGTAAAATTGAAGCAATTAAGAATTGGCAAGCGCCTAAAACGCCAAAGGAAATCCGCCAATTCTTAGGCTTAGCTGGATATTATCGTCGATTTATAGAGAACTTTTCCAGCATCACCCAACCTTTAACTCTCCTGACTCAAAAGGATCGAAAGTATGAATGGGGAGAAGAGCAGGAAACGGCGTTTCAAACGTTAAAGCAAAAATTGTGCCAAGCGCCGATTTTAAGTCTCCCCGATGGAGACGATGGTTTTGTCGCATATTGTGACACATCGCGTAGAGGGTTAGGATGCGTGTTGATGCAGAATAATAAGGTTATAGCCTATGTTTCCTGACAGTTAAAAGTACACGAGAAAAATTACACTACTCATGACTTAGAACTGGGAGCGGTTATCTTCGCACTTAAAATCTGGAGACATTATCTCTACGGTACAAAGTGCACCATCTTCACAGATCATAAAAGTTTGCAACACATATTCGATCAGAAAGAACTAAATATGAGGCAACGAAGATGGGTCGAGTTGTTGAGCGATTATGACTGTGACATCCGTCATCACCCCGGCAAGGCTAATGTTGTAGCCGATGCCTTGAGTAGGAAAGATCGGGTTAAGCCATTGCGAGTGCGAGCGTTGGGGATGATTGTCCAGTTCAACCTTTCGGACCTGGTTCGAGTCGCTCAACGTGAGGCGTTGAAAGAGGAACAATTGGAAAAGGAGGGACTTTACGGCAATGAGAAGAATTTCGAACAGCGCGTGGACGAAATTCTCTATTTCAAAAGTCGGATTTGGATCCCGACCCTCCATGATCTGCGTGAATTAATCCTGGACGAAGCACATAGATCAAAATATTCCATACATCCGGGATCAGATAAGATGTACAAGGATGTGAAGGAGTTCTACTGGTAGCCGGGTATGAATAAGGATATCGCAACGTATGTCGGTAAATGTACGACTTGTCCGAGAGTTAAGGCGGAGCACCAGAAACCCTCGGGGATGTTACAACAACCGGAAATTCCCGAATGGAAGTGGGAGCAAATCACGATGGATTTTGTGACTCATCTTCCTAAAACGTCCCGAGGACATGATGCAATTTGGGTAATCGTGGATCGATTAACCAAATCAGCACATTTTATCCCGATTAGAAATAATTATAACACAGAGAGACTTGCGCAGATTTATATAAATGAAATTGTGTCTCGTCATGGGATACCCATCTCAATCATCTCCGATCGGGATAGCCATTTCACCTCCAAGCTTTGGCAATCTGTGCAAGAAGCGCTGGGAACGCGTATTGATCTAAGCACAGCTTACCACCCTCAGACCGATGGTCAGTCTGTGAGGACCATCCAAACCCTGGAGGATTTGCTTCATGCATGCGTACTGGATTTTAAGGGAAATTGGGATCAACATCTCTCACTCGTTGAATTTTCCTATAATAACAGTTACCATAGCAGTATAAAGGCAGCGCCTTACGAAGCATTGTATGGTCGGAAGTGCCGATCACCACTCTGTTGGACTGAAGTGGGCGACACTCAGGTTATTAGATCAGACCTGGTCCAGGAAACGACCAGCAAAATCCTTGAAATTAGGAGCAATCTGAAGGCCGCGCGGGATCGGCAAAAGAGTTATGCCGATACCCGTAGAAAATCGTTGTCGTTTGAGAAAGGTGATAAAGTGTATTTGAAAGTATCACCTTGGAAGGGTGTAGTCAGATTTGGAAAGGCGGGGAAATTAGCCCCGAGATATATTGGACCATTTAATATTACTGCAAAAATCGGTCCCGTAGCATACCGATTAGAACTACCCGAAGAATTGAGTGCAGTTCACAACGTGTTTCACGTATCGAACTTGAAAAGATGTCTGGCGGATGAGACATCGGTGTTACCTTCAGAAGGTGTCCAAATAAATGATAAACTCAATTTCGTAGGGGTACCCGTAGAAATAGTGGACGGAAAAATCAAGCAACTTAGACACAACAAGATTTCGTTGGTCAAAGTTAGATGGAATTCGCAACGAGGCCCAGAATATACCTGGGAGCGAAATGACGAATTCCGGAAGAAATAACCCCATCTATTTCCTCAAAAAGAAGTAGTCGTCGCGTAAAAATTTCGTGGACGAAATTTCTTTTACGGGGGGAGAATGTAATGATTCCGGCAAAATCAGGTATACCCTAACCGGTATATACTATTTATGTGTTATTTAATAATGAATATGTGAATTATGATGCATTTATACGAGTATGTATGATTCATAGTACGGATTATACTCGATTATACAGTTAATCGTATTGGAAATACGATTAACCGATTAACGGTTATTGAAGCCTGAACGATCGGGGATTGCATTATAGACGAAATATATAATATTTAGTGATGTTTACGAAGTATTAAAGCTTTGGGATAAGTGAATTAAAGCACAGAAAAAGGATTTCGATTTAATGGTACGTCGGTACGTTAAACGAAACCTTTAATACCAAACCGAGCAAGAGATGATCGATGAAGCCGAAAAAAATGCACAATTATTAATACTATGATGTTTTAAGTTAATAAATGTCATGGTTTAAGTTTTTAAATCGGTTTTATATAAAATTCATTTTTAAGCCGAAAAACGACCATTTTAGCCTCGTTTTAAGCCGAACTAAACGTTTAACTGAAAAACGAACTGAACCAGATTATCCAAAACATTATCCAGATTTCGGAAATCGGAATATGTGGCTAAAAATGAAGAGGTGGGTTCCACCCACCCCTCCCTTTAGGCCGATCAGACTTAATGTCCACACCCCATTATTATTTTCTTTTTTCATCCAACTCAACTCAACAATCTTCATTCCTCTCAAGTTCTTGAACTAAAACCCGAGACTCTAGCAAGAAAAACCGAGGTAAAGATCGTGTTATGTACGTGTTTATGTTCGTTTCTTGAGTTTTCTTGCAAGGAAATGAGGTTTCCAAGTGAAAAAGGGTGAAAACCCGAGATGGAACCGATTCTTGCATGATCAAGTGATGTATACGGGTTATACAAGGGGTCTTGGTCCAAGAAAGGAGTTAAACGAACCAAAAACGAATTTTTACGGTTAAATCGTTGTTTTTATATCATAACCGAAACCATGAAAGAAATGGCTTGATTGTGGGTGTAACTTGCTTGGTATGGTGTTATTGTGCTTGTAGGTGTTGTATCTAGTTGCTAGCAAAAGCAAGAAAGCGAGATTCTTGCGGTTTGAAGCTAGAAACTCAAGGTAGTTCGGTTTCGTATGGTTTATGAATTTTGGACAGATTGTGATACGTGTAGAGTTAGGTCATGAAATTTTACAGAGGTATTAGATATATGAAAATATAAGTTCTGTGAATTTTTGGTAATTTTTGGATAAAGGATGAATATTTGGTGAATTTAGTGTTCGGTTTTGGCCAAAAATGGTGAAAAATAGTTAAATATCATGAAAAGTTCTGGAAAACTTCAGATAAGCTTTTTACAACATGAATAAGACACACACAAAATTTGAGGTCATTTGGAGAAGTCTAAGTAGGCTTTTCGGTTAAACGAGTTCTTGGGTTTTCTAGATCGGTTTTAGTGAAAATGGCATTTAAAAAGGGATTTTGGTTCTGGAAAAATTACAGGGGACTATGGAGATGGCAGGGGTCATCCAGGAAAAATTTGGGATTTTTCTAAGATCTTTTGGTATTTACGACATATTTAGTGTTTAAATGGTGTTTAAAAATAGATAAATATATTTTAAATATAAAATTAATTCTGGAAATATTTTTATTAAATTCCCCACTGTCAAAAAGTGATTTGTGCAAAATTTTAAGATCCGAGACTAAACGGATAATTATTTGTGCTAAAACAAACTTTTAAAGCTTAAAACGCGTAAACCGGTAATGTTCGCATAAGCGAGCTGACTGATGTATAAAAACCCTAAAAATGAACTATTTTCATATAATTGAGTTAATCAAGTAAAAATAAATCATCCGAAAATAATTCGGATGATTTGAGTAATTTTTAACAGTTTCCGGTACGCTAAAAACGGAAACGGGTCCCGCGGCCAATCGGGGCGTCTAAACCGAGCCCTAATTTCACAACTTTAGTTAAATTATCAATTAACAACTATTTTCGGGTCGTGTGTGACCAAACTTATTTTTGAAACATAAAAATGGATAACCGTGCTAGGCACGCAAAACGGGAAAAATGACTAATAGTAAATCTGACTAGTGAACTCTAAACGATATCACAATCTGAGTCCGGAGAAGTGTTTCTAGGTTAACATTGCCCCCAGAACGGATACAGTACTGGGTTAACAGTGTCCCCAGATGTACCGGTTAACACGGTTACAGTTATATTAATAGTAATTATAAAGTAACGAATTTAGGAATCGTATTACAGATCCGGATTAATAGCTGTGCATTGTGTACTGCTTGCTACGTTAAGGTGAGTTTCACGAGCCCCTTTTTCTGAATTGTTTTCAAATATTTTCCAGGGCGGAAGCATGTTACTAATAAAATGTTTAAGTACATACTGAACGCATGGATTTGCGTGTATTTATAAATATTCGATTGTAAGGGAATTGTACGGAATGGGTACAGTTGTGGGTTAACAGTGTCCCCAGATGTCCCTGGAAGTGTTTCTGGGTTAACATTGCCCCCGGAATGGGTACAGTACTGGGTTAACAGTGTCCCCAGATGTCTCTAGAAGTGTTTCTGGGTTAACATTGCTCTCGGAATGGGTACAGTACTGGGTTAACAGTGTCCCCAGATGTCCCTAATATATGATTATCATATTGATTTGTCACTGTTTATTTAAATTAGTGAAACTCACCAACTATTCGTAGTTGACCCGTTTTCTTTACATGCTTTCTAGGTACTCCCAAACTGGAGTAAGTGCTACATGCTTGATGATGCGTGCTATTTGTGGAAGTTTAGTGATCATTTTGTATTAAATATGATAATGTAATGTTGGTAAAACTTATGTGCTATCGCCTAGACGGGAACTAAACTCGGAACAATGTAATATGATGTAAATTAATGTAGTGGTGTTTTCTTTATAAGCAATGCTGTTGATATCAGATGTGTCTGTTGCATCCCGTTTACGTTTCCGCTGCGGTTACGGGGTGTTACACATCCCGTTTTCTCGTTTCGGTTAATAAAATGAAAACATGAGTTATTATGAGTCGGGCTAGTGTTGGGTTAAATGGACATGAGTTATGGACTTGAATTGAGAAGGAAAGACGGAAAGACCATGGGCTTAAGCCCATGATCCATAATTATATAAACCTTAATTACCCATTTAATCATTAATTTCACATATATTCCATACACCTCCAAAACACACACTTAAGCTCTCTCTAATTTCTCTCCTTTCTCTAGCAGAACCAAGATAGAAAACAGATCCGGATCCAAGGTAATGAGAGTATGATGTTGTATGAACTCAAACCTGTTAAATTTAGTTTCGAAACGACGAGCCGACACCGTTAAACCGTTAAATCAAGTATAAACCGAGCCTAAGATGAGCTTAGGGGTCGCCCTAGCTCAGATTTGGATCGAACGGGACGAAAAACTGTTGGTACATGATGTCAGTAGTTCAGTGTCTAGTGTCTGTAATCGAGTCGTTTGGATTTGAGTTTGTATGTAAGCGAAGTTGCTAACAAGTTTGCTGATATAGGCGAACTTGTTAGACAAGCGAAGTTAGGGACAACTTCGCCTGAACATGCCAGGCGAAGTTGTCGTGATATATATGTCCTAGGTTACGGCTTAGAGATTAATTATTGAACGAGTTCATTTATTCAGAGAACGAGTCAGAGAGAGTCTGTATTTGGTGATCTTTGTATCACGTGTTTACGGTTGCAATATAACGTGTTTGTGTTTATTGTAACGTGTTTAATCGTTTTGTTTTCTACGCTCGTAACGTCTTACGTAGGGATTCCGTACCTACGTAGAACGCGATATCTCGTGTAGATCCGGCTGGGAACCTACAATTGGTATCAGAGCTTTTGCTTGATTGTGTGGTTCGGGATTATCACGCGGGTGTAGAAATCGTTCCGTTCGACTATTCGCGGGACGAGTTTTCTGAGTTTTTGTGTTATACTTACCTCCTACAATCATAAACAACCCATAACACCTTCACAAACCTCGTAAAATCCAGAAATCTAACCTGCATATTCATCGTGTTCATCAGGCGAAGTTGCCGTCACTGTTCGTAGGGTTTCAGCGAAGATATAAGGTTAAGCGAAGTTATCCACAACTTCGCCTACCTTCTCAAGTTCGCTTATCTCAAGCGAAGTTACCCACAACTTCGCCTACTTCACAAGTTCGCTTACCTTAAGCGAAGTTATACACAACTTCGCCGAATCAAACGAATTTAAAAAGGAAGCGAAGTTCAGAATCAGCGAAGTTCAGACTTAAGCGAAGTTATCCTCAACTTCGCCTACAGTACTGTTAAAAATAAAATTTTTATTTTTCGGGTTTCTGTGGGTTTCGTGAAAGATGTCTTCAATCAATATTACGGAACTAGTTAAGATGGAAGTGGAAGCGGGTTTGGTTACAAAGGCACCGAAGATGCTTAAGAAAACTGATTATGTAGCGTGGAAAGATCGTTTTGAACAATATGTCAAGTACCAAGATGCTAAGATGTGGGTATGCATAAAAGATGGTTACATTCCACCTACTACTGAGTATGAGGGTCGTGATCAGATAAAGAAATACAAAGAGATGGAAGAAGAAGAAAAGAAAATGTATGAGGCCGAAAGCAAAGCTCATGCAGCAATTACAATGGCTCTTCCACAAGAGATTCTGCACACTTTCAGAAAGTACAAAACTGCCAGAGAGCTTTGGGAAGCGCTTGAAAACCGTTTTGAGGGTAACGTGGGAATCCGTGCTTCAAAGATTAAACTACTTAAAACCAAGTTCTCGGTCTTCAAGTATCTGAAGAATGAATCACTTGATGATATCATCACTAGATATTATCATCTGATGACAGAACTCAGCAATTATTCAATTACTTACAAAGAAGATGAGATTGTTGAAAAGCTTCTTGATGCTCTCCCACCGAAATGGGAGATGTACACCGTGTTGATGAGAGAAGACAAAGACTTTGCCGACTATGATTTGGAAACGGCAGTAAACAAGCTACGAACTTTTGAACTAAACATGGTTCGAAAAGAGACACCTACTGATCAGGTTCAAGATCCAGGAATGTATGGTGCCAAGGTTAATACAAGTTCAAGTTCGAAGTCTGATTCGTCTGCTTACTACTCAAAGGGAGAGTCGGGGCGCTAACTCAACACATGAAGGTCATGTATCTCTCAACATGAATGGAGATGTATGCTTTGTAGCTGGAGGATCAAATGCTTCTAACCCTCAAGCAACCAAGAGTAGTTTTTCCCCAGGTGTTTTGAACAACAACTACTCAAGGATGCCCATGAGTGTTAAATCTGCTGAACAGCAGTTTGCTCTCTATGCATCCTTCATTGCTTCGTATGAAAATTACATTCAGGGTAAGATTGTTGATCCTGCGACTTTGGATGAAGATTATGATCAGATCGACGCTGATGATCTGGAAGAGATGGATCTGCAGTGGCAGATGACGATGATTGTGAGAAGGGTTAAGAGGTTTATGAAGAAGACAGGAAGGAAGTTTGTTGGTGAGAGACCGGGTTTTGACAAGTCAAAGGTGCGCTGTTACAACTGTCAGCAGAATGGCCACTTTGCGAAGGAGTGCACGAATGAGAGAGTTGAACGTAGTCAGAACAGGTCGACACACCAGAATGGGGGTGGTAATGATAATAGAGCCATGATTTCCAGACAGAATGGGGAATATAACTGGAATCTGCACGTTGAAGAAGTGTTTGAACATGCAAATGTGGCAAATATCGAAACTGCAGATACTGAGAAAGTAACTGGCGAAAGTGAAGCTTACATGGCAGAGGATCAAAATGAAGCTTGTATGGCAGATGTGAAAAATCAGCTCACCGAGGTAAGTACTAAACTCCCTTGCACTAAGTGTGAAAATCTGTCTGAGCAATTGACAACTATAACTGATCAGTATGTTAGTTTGGATGCTCAATTTAAAACCTTAAAAGAAGAACATCATTTCACTAAAGCTAGAGAAAATAGTTATAAAGTAAAAATAAAAGCTAGTGAAAAAGATTTTAGAAGTCTAAAAGCAAATCTAGCTGAAAAAATTAAAGTAATTGATCTGAGCTATGAAGTGTTAGAAGAAAAAACCAAACTAATAGCTGAAAGGGATAAACAGATAGCTGATCATCAGGTGAGAGTGGTGGAACTAAACAGGAAACTTGAGAAATTCAGAAATTCCACCGCTATACTTGATCACCCCGTTAGTGATCAAGGTTCCCCAGTTAAAAGGGGAGGAATTGGTTATCATGAAGTTCCACCACCTTACAATCATAATTACACTTATGATCCTAGTAATCAGAAATCTGTTGATGTTGATTATAGTCAGACAGTTCCGGTTAAGGTAACTATTAAAGATCCAGAAGTTAGTAAAGGCGAAACGAGTAAGCCTGTGTCTAATGTGAAAATTTCTGTGCCTAGTCCTGTCTCATCTAACTCGGACAAGTCCTCCGAGTCGAGTGAGACAAAACAAGAGGCAGTGTTACCAAAAAGTGGGGAGAAACATAAAACACTGAAAAGAAATCTCCACTAAACCCGTATGTCCCACCTTATGTGAGACAAACGGGCAGTAATACAGCCTCAACATCTAAAACAACTATGGAAAAGAAAGTTGAACACAGGAGTTGTTTCAGATGTAATCAATTAGGACACCTAATTGCTGATTGCCCTCTGAAGAAGAGATTCAGATGTGTGAGGCCTTCAAAATCTGAGAAAAGAAACAGTAATCAATATAATGGAAAAAATGAAAACCCATCAAAATTTAGAAATTGGTCTAATTCAGGTTTTCAAAGAAATAGATCTCAGTTTTTCACTGCTAACAACCAAACCATAAGTAATAATTCATTTAATTCACGATGGTTTGGATGGCCTCATAGTCAATCTCCAAGAAGGTATCCGCTCAGGACTTACAGAAATTATTCTGATGCTAACTTTGGACAGCCAAGGTACGGGATGTATTGACCCAAGACCAAGAGGTCTTGGGTCCCCAGATTTTAACTCTCTGCTTTAACCGTGCAGGAGCAGTTGAACAGGGCTGCAAACAATCTATGGGTTGTGGATAGCGGCTGTTCCCGGCACATGACGGGTAACAAGAATTTGTTACACGAATGGAAACCTGTTCAAGGAGGAAGAGTGAGTTTCGCTGGAGAGAGCGGTGGAAGGATCACAGGAATTGGGACTGTGACGAATGGAAAGATGACTTTAGAGAAAGTGAACTTTGTTGAAGAATTGAAGCACAATCTACTGAGTGTTTCGCAGATCTGTGACAAGTATGTCCATGATGTTCTCAAACGTTTCAAGATGGAGGACAGCACTCCATACGATACTCCAGTCTGCGTCAACCACAAATTGGGTGCTGAGTCAGACAACGATGCAGACGTGGACCCAACCCAATATCGGGCTATAATAGGTTCTTTAATGTACTTAACTGCTTCTAGGCCTGATATAATGTTTGCTGTTTGTCTTTGTGCTCGATTTCAGGCAAACCCAAAGGAATCTCACTTGAAGGGTGCGAAGAGAATATTGAGGTATCTCAAAGGCAAACCTAAGCTGGGGTTGTGGTACACAAAAGGAGGAGACTTGGAGTTGGTCGCCTACACAGATTCTGATTATGGAGGGTGCAATCAGAGTCGGAAGTCTACAACTGGTGGATGTCAGTTTCTTGGTGGCAGACTAGTGTCCTGGCAATGCAAGAAGCAGACCTCAGTCGCAATTTCAACCTGTGAAGCAGAATACATGGCAGCATCCAACTGCTGCTCCCAGGTTCTTTGGATTCAACAACAGTTGCGCGATTATGGCCTGTATTTTACTCTTACTCCTATTTGCATTGATAACACTGCTGCTATCTCAGTAACTAACAATCCCGTTAAGCACAGTAAAACTAAACACATTGACATACGTCATCATTTTATACGGGATTGTGCTGAGAAGAAACTGATTGAGCTCGAAAAGGTTGATACGCTAGATAATTTCGCTGACTTGTTTACGAAAGCGTTTGACAAAACTAGATTTCAAAACCTTGTTGAGCTGAATGGGATGATCAATCCCGAGTAACCATGCTTTATGTTTTTGTTTAAAAAAAAAAAAAAAACGTCACTATCGCTTAGAAGTATGTCGGTTGCCTCAGTTTGAAGGACATGTCTTCGGATATGTTTGGTCCTCATTTCTACTTGTAGAATATGAGGATAGCCATTAACCAGATGACTGAAAGTGACCAGGGGCGGTTTATGATGTGTTTTCATTCTTTCGCTGAAAATTAGTCGATCATACTTACTTAGAAGGACACATACTTGTATGTGGTCGGTCCAGCTGATCCATTGGATCTTCGGGATAGCCGTTTACCTGAAAACTTCCATTTGATCGGGGCGATTGAAGTTAAAAGTTTTTTGGGAGATGAAATTATTTTTCAAGTCTACTACTTCGTAAGAAGTACCTTTACTATGTTTAACAGAAAATTGATCCAACCTTGGAAAGTGATAGATATACTGATTCTGTGTGCTTAACTAGTGAAGTTATAAGGCCTAAAAGACTTTAGAACAGTCATTGTATGTCATGGTAGCTTTTTATGGTCGTAAAAGTAGAAGTGATACTAACTAAATCTACTCGATTTTATGTGGAAACTTCTTATGAGTTGTGCATGTCTCCATATATATCTTTCCGAATGATAGGCAGAAAAGCGATTACCCAGTCATACATGAGCCCGTGAGTGTTCTGATTCCCGTGAAGATAGCGTGTCAAGAAACTGCAGTGATCCAGATTCGGACTTGCAGGAGTTTATCTGAAGTTGTGTAAAGTCTTAAAAAAAAAAAATCTGAGACATTCTAGAGTTTATAATATTTATACTTCTCAATCAAGGTGTAAGAAAGAGAACGGGAAGCAAAATCTAAAGATCGAAGAGTACTTACTATTTAATCAGACACTACGGGTCGAGGTCAACTCGGGGTGACTTGGGGAAAGCCAAATATGCTTTGAGAATAGATAGGAGGTATCATAATCTCTGAGTTGTTGCCCATTTAAAATTTTGAGCTTAATTGAACCTAACCCGTATCACAGAAACGATGAAAACCATTCTAAGTTATTTACCTGCTTACAACCTGTTTCTTTATGTCATAATACAGCTAAACACGGATCTGTGTGACAGTCACGTAGTTAGTATGATTCCTGTTCGGATCTTTTCTAAAACATGGTAGTCCCTATTGAGACTGAAATTTGATCCCGTGTATTTTATTTAAAAAAAAAAAAATTTTAAAAAATTTTTCTGCTTATGTAGTTGTTTGATTTTATACGTGGTTACTTGGTCTTAATCGTATCATTTAATTCTTTAAAGGTTGTTTTAAAACTTAATTGCAAATTGTTCAAATTATAGGGGTTTGTTTTGAAAATTTTCATATATAGGCGAACTTATTCATAACTTCGCCTGCAATAGGCGAAGTTATCCATAACTTCGCCTGTCAAATTTTGACCCTATATAAAGAAGTTTTAAGGTCAAACAGTATCATTATTTCAAAAACCTAAGCGAACTTATCCTCCGAAACCTAAGCGAACTTATCGTATTATCGATCTCAATCTTCTGTGTTCATTCTTTCTCTGTTCTAAGTCGATTAAAGGTGTGTAGGGTTTATAGTTTCATATACTCATTGTTTTTGAGGTTCATCATCGGTCGTTTCGACTCGATTATCGACCTCGTCTTTCGAAACCTTAAACACCCGATTTCAAGCTTGTTATTACGTGTTCGTAATATATCTGAACGTCTAAAACTTCATAAAATCATGTGTTACGGAGTCCTCGATCTCCAATTTCATCATCTACACGTCGTTCGATAAACTTAACTGTTGCCGATTTGAATTCGGCGAAGTTACAGTTTAGGCGAAGTTATCCGTAACTTCGCCTGAGGTTTAACTTCGCCTGATTATAGATTTTGAAACAGTTTATGAGGCAATGTTGTGGTTAGGCGAAGTTATCATTAACTTCGCCTGGACCTTTTTACTTAACAGTTATCAGACGAAGTTCAAGTTGAGGCGAAGTTGTTCCCAACTTCGCCCCACCTCTAACTTCGCATATACAGAATAAATCACAACTTCGCTCATGGTAACAGGCGAACTTGTGATTTGCGTTGACGTGTATCTAACTTAGTCTGTTTGATGCAGATATGGCTGCTGTAGGTGGTGCAGGCGGAGATGACGGTGGTGATAACCAGAGACAGTTCTTCCCGGGTCACAACATGTATATAACATTAGACCCGGAGGCGAGCGGAGTTGATGATTTCTGCAAAATCATCACATTCTTACTACGCTCGCGTATATTCCACGCGATCTCTACAACACTGCCGATATCCTTGCCCAACATTGAGGATTTTTGGCAGACCGTGGAATATGACTGTAGAGTCGAGCCCCTGGTGATGCGCGCAACAGTCAACAATCAGATTGTTCAGTTCTCTTCTGAATATATCCGGGCGGCTTTACGATTTGGAGATGAGACGAGGGATGACCCGACAGTGTTTGTGGCTCCTTTCCGTGATGGAGCCTTTTTGAGGATGGGATACTCTGGTCCCTTGGGAGATACGCAAAGAAGAAAGGGGTTTCTGCTTGACCAGTGGCGCTTTCTCATGCATGTCATGATTGTTTGCATGTCAGGGAGAAAGGCGGGCACTGATGGCATGGGCGCGACCATGCAGTCGGCTATGACTGCTCTGACTTATAACAAGCGTTACAGCTTTAGTCAGATGGTCTTCTACGAGATCGATCGACAACGAAGAGCGGTGGCGCGTGAGAGATTTATCATGTATCCAAGATTTCTCCAAATGATCTTGAATCATGTTGCTCCTACGCTACCTCAGCGCCGCCCAATCCGATACGTAGAAAGTGTAAGCAAAAGGATCTTTGCCCAATGCAGATCCTCCAGTGCGAGGAGCAAACCTGAGCTCCGTCCTCGCCATACTCCACTATTTGGGTACTTAATCAACCCGGGGTATGTGCCTGCTCGTGGGGACGAGTTTCGGGACCCGGCACCACAACAGGCAGGAGCACCTCAAGCTATACCTGCTGCTCCTGTTGTGTCACCGGAGGAGAACGTTGACCTTGACGCAGAGTTTGGCGGTCAAGGATTTTTTGACATGGAGAGGGTTGATCCAGAGGAGTATGTGCAAGTCTCGGTTGAGAGGGTGTCGACTGTGAATGTTACTAGGACAGCTGCTACGGTGGCTGATCTGATGAGGCAAGAAGGATGTTGGTAACACATGAACGGACTCATGGGAAGAGAAAGAGAACTGATGATGACAGCGAGTCAGATTACGAGGAGGAGGTACAACAGTTAATACGCAGATCAAGAAGGGAACGGATAGGAGCAGGTTCTGGAGCCGGTGAGAGCTCGAGGGTGGTACGTTTCACCCCACCCGCACTATCCGGTATGACAATGGTTCCCTCATCATTACAGGTTACAAGGCCAAGCGCCACGGACGTTCCCGTGGTGGCTACCTCATCTGCCTTTGGCCTCCCACCAACTTCATTCCAACTACCGACTCTGGAGATCGTTTCGTTGCCGCCGCCGACTGTTACTCCAACGGAGGTCGTGGCACACTTTATTGAGTCGACTGTTGTGGCCACTGCAGGGTTATCGGTGACGATACCACCTGCGGTTACGTCTTTGCCTACTTCTGAGGTCCCGGTTACATCGGAAATCCCTCCTCAGTACACTCAAGATATATCACATCTGAGGTTTGATTTCGATGCAACCTTATCAGACTCAGAACGAATAGCAGCACTTGAACGGGTCGTGGCAGAACAGTCAAGGATTAATCTTATCCAGACCCAGGCTATTCAACGCCTAGTTGCAGAGAATCAGATGCAGTCGTCCCTGCTGGTAGAACATGGAAAAATCATAGATGCCTTGAAGGAGTTCTTGGCATCTCAGGGGGAGACGAGCTGTAAAGGAGATGAGTTGAGAACCAAGAGGAGAAATGATCAAGACGATGATCTCAATGCATCGAAAGATGCAGGTGGTGAGTTGCCAAGAACTGATCAAGCTCTTGGGACTTCCACAACTCAGGGGGAGTCGACAACTGCAGACGGTGGTGATGATGTGGTGGTAGTAGAGGTTGAGGAGATGTATGATGACTATGTTGGTGATGATGATGTACTACCGAGTGATGAGATTGAGAAGATTGGTGCAGAGATAGTGATTGATAATGATATTGAAGAGGGAGAGATAGTAGAGGAGAATGTGGAGCATGAGATACCGCAAGTCGAGAACGTAGATAGGAGTCAAGAGATTGGGAATGATGAGACTGAATGGGAAGAGCAGCCTAGATGGAAAGAAGGCTATGCTCAGTGGTTCGTCAAAACGAAGAAACCAGCGGTCCCTACAATGTTCAAGAAGAGTTACAACATTAGAGGCTATGCTGAAGCGAGAAAGGGGATTATTTGCTGGATATACGATGAGCAGTTGAGACTCTTCGTGATTAAGAGATATGATGGCGTTCAGTACTTCAAAAGACTTTTAAGATCGTTGAATACACTGCCAGAATGTGAAGTGAAAGACTTAGCCAGATTGGGATTGATAAACCGAAGTGATGATAATATGGCTAGAGTTATTGAGAAGATTGTTTGGAAGGAAAGCATAAAAGAGAAGAAGTTTGAGCTGTTGAAACCACAAAAGGGAAAACTTATCGAAGACAAAGATCGTGGATTGAGAGCAGATGGTAAACCTTGGATGATTATGAAGTATAAGCCGATCCAGTGCCTTAAAGAAGTGCCGATGAAACAGATGCCCAAGGATGTGCTCAAAGATCTAAAGTGGTGGTATGTAGATTGTGAGATAGCTGAAGCAGTGATGGAAGACGAAGATGAACAAGAGCTGCTAAGAGTTTATGATCCGATGCATCTAGTGAACTTGTCGCAAGCTGATCTGCAGGTGCTGAATGAGAAGAAAATCTTTTATATTCCTGCTTGGAAAGACGAAGCGAAGAAATATCAAAGAATTGTATCAGTTTGTGTACGCGAAGGAGTTCATGCTTGAAGATGAAGATGCAAGGTCATTGAAGATTACAAGACACGTGTTTTGAAGATAAAGAGTTGAAGCTACTGCCAAGGGGGAGTCTGTTGGTACATGATGTCAGTAGTTCAGTGTCTAGTGTCTGTAATCGAGTCGTTTGGATTTGAGTTTGTATGTAAGCGAAGTTGCTAACAAGTTCGCTGATATAGGCGAACTTGTTAGACAAGCGAGGTTAGGGACAACTTCGCCTGAACATGTCAGGCGAAGTTGTCGTGATATATATGTCCTAGGTTACGGCTTAGAGATTAATTATTGAACGAGTTCATTTATTCAGAGAACGAGTCAGAGAGAGTCTGTATTTGGTGATCTTTGTATCACGTGTTTACGGTTGCAATATAACGTGTTTGTGTTTATTGTAACGTGTTTAATCGTTTTGTTTTCTACGCTCGTAACGTCTTACGTAGGGATTCCGCACCTACGTAGAACGCGATATCTCGTGTAGATCCGGCTGGGAACCTACAAAAACGGTGAAAAACGGTGGAAAACGAGTCAGATCTCGTTTTTCCGGTGAAGCCGCGGTTTTCCGGCGACGACGGCGCCGAAAAGGCGGCGTCGGGTACGAGGATGATATGTCAGAGAATGTTTCTGACATTCTCTGACCTAACCCTAATTCGTTAACGGGGAGTCAACGAACTAGAGGTAATTCGTCAGATGATTCGTTATAAGAAACTTCACGAACTAGCCTTAGTTTGTATCCAAATTCGTTAAGGAAAAGATAATGAATTAGCCCCAATTCGTTATAAGTCATTCGTTAAAAGGAGATAACGAACTAGAAGGTTCAAATTGTTACAGAAGGGTCCAACTCATCAAGGACTAGTTCGTTATAAGGTTCACTTCGTCAAAGGACCAGTTTGTTATGGTCAATACGTTATAAAGTAACGAATGGTTCATTCGTTATGAACCCAATTCGTTAAGAGCCAAGTAACGAATTAGAAGTTTAACAAAATGACAAAGTAGTCCCTGGACTTAGAAAAAGAATGATTTAATAACAAAATAGCCCTTAGACTTTATTAATTTATGGAAGATACCTTAAAGGATTAAGAGGTTAACAATAAAATATTATCATGAAATCCTAATGGAAAATGTGTTAAGACAGTTAATAAAAATAAAATTTTTCCAAGCTGACATAGTAGCTTAACCCAAGCCAGGGCTCTGCCCCTTGGACCCCACTAGGGGTTGCCGGCCCTAGAACCCAGCTGCCAGGGGCGCTGCCCCAGGACCCCCGTTCGTTGAGGGTAATAATTAAACTAGAAACACAATATGGGTAGTGATAGCTAAATTAATACGTGTAATTGTTATACAGTTAGTCGTGCACAGCTCAAGAAATGAATTGTAACAACTCGGGTTTTTGGCTTAAAATATTAATTATCAATATCCGACTCGTTTTCATTTTCGGGTAACTTAATCAATTAAATATCATATTTAACGAGTTTAGTTTATTATTTTTTTATTATATTTAATAAAATATCAAATATAAATTTTCAATTACACACATTTTTACCCTAACTTATGGATTTAACACATTATGCATTCACACTAGAACTTCAAGGATTAAAGTGCAAAACTGATTATCTTTTTATATTATATTCTTTTACCCAAACCCAAACCCATTTACCAGAACCATAAACCCGTTTTTCATACCAAACCCGCGATCCAGACATAACTTGTAGCTTAAAATTCCTCGTATTTTTATAATTGATCTTAGTAAATTGTTTGTGATGCCTAAATGATCGCTACTGACACCATTAATTAGGAAATTATGATCCCTATTATATGATTTAACGTATTACCAAACCCGTCATATATCTTAATAACATAAACCATTAACCAGTTGTTTTCAATCCAATTAAACTCTCGTGCATCATCTTCTGGCCATCGAAATTCATAACCCTAACACCAGTTTCGATTATACAGTCCATAATGAATCATATAGACGCATATTAAGCCGTTCGTTGTAGTTCATCGTTCACCATCGTCGGAGCATTATTTAAGGTAATTGATTTGTGTATTGTGGTCATCTATAATCGATAAACAAAAGCCCCAACGTTAATTAGTCAATCATTGAACATATTTACAGATTTGATAATTAGGGTTCTTATGAGCATTTGGGGAAAAATCGAACATTTGTATAAATCTTTATGTTTTCATTTGATTACCATCAGCTGCGTTAGACCAGCTGGTTGTGCGTGTTTGTTAAGATGCTGTGCCCGCCACCCGCTCGGGTTCGAATCCGATAGTGGCTGGTTTTGCACAGTTTGTTTGTTGGTTTTTTTATTCTAATTGTTAAATGGTTTTTAAATCAATATTAATTAATATTAAGTATTGAATAAACATTATTTTATTAAGACCGGCATCTTTAAGTTATGTCTTTTGCCAAAATCTCGTTAAAAGCTCGTTTACACACACACACATATATGTATGTATGTATGTATTATAAGTACATTTTAATAATAATAGTAAATCTAATTCTTTTTACTTAAAACCCGACACTTGATTCACGTTTCGTCATCATTGAACGTCTTTATAAACTTGTTTATATATATAATAGATATATTAATAAGCGTATCAAATAGATTTTCGTTAAAATATTTACAAAATATTTATTTATATCTTAGTTCTAATTATATTTAATTATCTACACATTATTTTAATTATCTATTTATTTATATGTTAGTAACTTATTTATTTAAATAAATAAAGGTATATTTCAATTAAATTATTTTATTTTGTTTGTATATTAAATTATATATTTATTTATATCTTATTATCACAATCATATCTTATATCTTAATTATTTAAATTATTTAAGTATTTACTATTATATCATGGGTAATTATTGAGGAATTTTCAATTAATACGACTATTAATAACAATGACCATAGAGATTAATCGATCAATTAACAAACATCTTAATCCCAAACATAACTCTAATCACATCAAAATCTTAATTCATTTAAATCATGTTATCTCAGTTATAATTAATTTAATATCATATTATCTAACTAAGAATCTTTGACGGTATATCCCGAGGGATTCATCTTTCTCATCATCATCTTCACCTATATTTCGTTCATCCGAACAAGTGAGTAATCACTCCCCTTTTTACTTATTTTTAAACCTTTTGGGGACATATGCGTATCGTATCATATTTATCTATTATCTAGTATTCAAAACCGCAACTGTTTAATCCTTGTGTGTATATCAGTTTATGCCTAACTTGCTATTTGCTTACTTGCTTTACTTGAACCGCATTCGGAGAGGTCCAACATATTCTCAGTCTAGTATGATCATACGACCGTGGTAGTGGCCGGCGTCCGACACATTGACAATGGTTTCACCGACACCTCATTATTGGTAACCAATGCCCATTTGCATGGCAACGGTTTAGCCCTTTCTTTATGGTTGATTGTTTGTGTATGTGCTATGGTTTAACTGTTTATTCTTACGGGAACAGTTTGCATCTTTCTTTATATGATATATATATATATATATATATATATATATATTATTACTGTTGTGTCTTAACTGGTGTTTTACTCACTCAACATGTGTTATTGACAAAAAATATATTTTATACGCATTTACAAGTTATCAGCTAGGTTGTTTAGCAAGATGAAGATCACGTAGAGATGCATTCTAGGATACAAACTTAATTAATCATTGTTGTAGTTTTCTTTATACTTGATGTAGTTAATTGTAATTGTTTCATTTAAATAAATTAAATATATATTGTCATTTAAATAATTGTGCATGATAGTAACCTTTGAAAAGCTGTGAGCAATCAGTTCGCCCCGGCATTTCAGCCGTAGGTTGGGGTGTGACAGGAATAACCATAAACGGTGAACGTAACAGAGTTCAAGTGAGTTTCCAGCCCCATTTCCTTGTTATGTTTTCGGGGCTGTGTGCATACTCGATGTGATAGTTAATACACTTACCTTAAATGGTAAGTTTATTCCATGTATGATTTATGTGATAGATATTATGTTATGTATGTGAATGAAAGCTTGTCGGTACGTGAACGATCTTCGGATATTGCACGTATTTACAAGGGAGGTATGTATATGAAAGATGGATGTGTATGATATATATATGTGTGTGTGTGTGTGTGTGTGCACAACATATGAATATGTATGAATGATTAAAGAAAATATATGTATGTTACGGGTATGTAAAGACAGTATGTACGAAGATGAAGAAGTAAGGAATCAGACCGTAATAATATCTAAGATAGAGAAGAAAGGGATCAGACCCTAATAATATATGAGATAGAGAAGAAAAGAGGGATCATACCCTAATAATATCTGAGATAGAGAAGAAAAGGATCAGAACTTAATAATGTCTGAGAGACAAGAAAGGGATCAAACCCTAATAATATCTGAGATAGACAAGAAAGTGATCAGACCCTAATAATATCATAGATAGACAAGGACAGAGGGATCAGACCCTAATAATACCTGAGATAGAATGGACAATAATTATATAGTATGAAAGTATGTATGAATTATGTAATGAAAGTAAATTAGTAAAGTAATTATTATGTATCTTCGGATGCATAATGGAAGGTAAGTATATGTATTGTATGATGCATGATTAACTAGAACTCGCTCAGCGTAGCTGACTTTTAGTATGCACGCTGGTGAGTAGAATGAAACAGCTGGCTTGAGCGGGGACACATGGCAGAAGAATAAGAGTCTGGCATTTGAAGACGCAAGTTGTTTTATGTTTAATGTTTTAATATCGAAAGACAAGGAATGTTTTAAGACATGTTATGAATTAATATGTAATGTTTTATGAAATTTTTGTATTTCGTGCGAAGTTTTAATTAACTCTGATATTTAGAACTGTGTTTATGAGTAAATCCATCGTTCAAAGTAGGGCCGGTAACGGGGCCTTACATCATTCTTATTAAAAAACAATATATAAGAAAAAAAATACACGTACATGAAATTTAAAAAAAATTGTTCTTGAATTAAAATGAAGCGCTTGAAGTCTGCATGCGTTTCTTTCTTGGAAGATATTATGTCGGGTAAGAACTCGGCTAATGATAAATTATATGCTTTTATTTCTTTTGTCGGGTTCTAATCTTTTTCTTCATGTAGACAATAATAAAGAATGAGCAATCATTAAGCGACAAATATAATTGTTACACTTATATGAAAATAAAAAGCAAGTGAATTACAAAAATTAACTAACCTTCTTGATTGCCTTTCGAGCACTTAAAGCAACTGCTTCTCTAACATCTGAAGTTATAGTTCATGCAATACATGAATGCCACATTTTAAATATGTAAAAAATATAGAATACAAAATTTAAATTCAATACTTTGTCTTATTGTAAGAATGAATTAGATAGAAAACATACTTGAATAGAGCTCCAGTTTCTTCTCAAATTTTCGATGAGGATGCTTAGCTTCATCCTTTTTTCTGTAATAATAGTTAAGACAAAACAAGATAAAAGAAATTGCTGATTAAATTAACATTAAAACATATTGAAGTATTCAATAACAAATTTAAGAGGGTGTTTGTTTACCACTTAATGGTACCATTCAGATGCTGTCATCTGAATCGCTCAGACATAAGAGCGTTTGGCTTCTTCAAAAACTACATCTGAATGGAATTTTGAAGATTTGAATCAGTCAGTTAAAATTGGAGTCTGAATGAGAAATATGACCAAAATAACCTCTAAATAATGCAACTTCCTTTCTCATCTGGATCCTCCCAATCCTTAACCTCACAATCGACGGTGCTGCTGCTTCACAATCAACAAGCCTTTCTCATCTGCAATCCCTCCCAACCCTCAACCAGGTAATTTTTTTCTACAATAGCCATAGATGCGAATTTTATTTATGAAATTGATGGTCGTTATTTGTTCTCCCATCTACTAATTAAGGTCTTTGTGTGTTTATATTTTATAACATGGACTACAGATTGATAAACTTTTGTAATAATTGTTACATATTAGGGCTCAATTCTAGAGATTAGGGCTTCAATGGTGAAATAAAGCTGGATTGTCTAAAAACACATATTATAAGGCGTCGATAATGAGATATGGATAGGTGTATTCAGGGTCAGGTTTTGACATTTTTAAGATCAAACCGTAGCCATATCGTTAGTGTCGGTTTTTTGTTATTAAAAGCTGAAACCGAACAGTTGAAATTCCTAACCAACCCGTTCATAACGGTTTGGTTCTGGTTGGTTTAACAGTTTTTCTAATATGTAATTTGCTTTGGATTAGCACTTAAAAAGGTTTATGCTTTATTACAAAACTAAAACTATAACTAAAGGCATCAGCGGGACTAGGTTCGAAATTCCATATCAAACCGTTCATAACGATTTTGGTGGGGGTGTTGAAATGAAGGACCAGGTTTAACTTTTTTTTTTTTTATCAATATCTACAAAATTAATCAAGAATATGGTGAACATTGAATATACGTAACAAGCAAATTTGATTTTTTTTTGCCAATGCATAATCTATCAATATTTTGGTGTGGGTGTTTGATAATACAGATGTGGGCATTGAAATACAATTGGCTGTGACTTTTCCCATCATTTTGGCATGGATAAAAATTGTCTTTTTTATCGGGCATGTCCAACTTCTATACTGTGAGGCGTTATTTCTTGGTTTCGTCCAGTTTTCAAAGGTTGTGATGAATCAATAAAAATCATTGGATGGTAAGTGTGAGGGTCACTACTTGCAAACCGTTATTGCAGCCATGACAGTCTATTATACAGATATGAGCCAAGTTTTGTTATAACATAAAAATGTATTCATTTTTCAAACAATTTAAAGTGTGAAATTATCTAATGTAAAAGTCCTACAAAGTATAGATTTTGTCATTAACAGACCATTCGTTTTGAAAGGTAGGCATGGCATAAAAATGTATTCATTTTTCAAACAACTTATCTAATGATTGTAGTTCAAATTTATACAGTTTTGCTGGATATTCATGTTAGTGCTAAGTGAAATGGGCCAAAATGCATTGAAAGTAATGAAGTGCAGTTTTAACACTTAAATCTCAAAAGATTCAAAAGATTATATTGTCATTGAAATAAAATAATCTTTGTAATCATATTTGAGAAACTGATTGCAAAAAAAAAAATGTCACTTTTTTTTGGAAAAATTGTTACACTGGTCAACCCAAGCTAAACCCATTACATGACCATCGATTTAGTGACCTCTAATTTTAAGTATAACACCGGTACATCTGTATTTGCAGGAGGTGGAGAAGGTAATAACTTGGGTCCCACCAGCCAAACCAAAGCATCGGCTTCGAAGAACATCATCAACTCCTTTCTGATGGCTGCCGAATCTGTTGAAGGTTGGAACAACGGTAAATGTTTTCGTTTGTGATCTTGGTCTGAGTCATTGAAGTTCTGCAGCAATGAAAGTGAAAAGCTAGTGTTTTGCTACTTTTCGGTTGTAGTTTGTTTTATATATAGGTAATGTGATGGATTGTTTCAAGCAGTTTGTTTGTTGGTTAATATCGTCAAGAACGATCTTATGTACATTTGATAGTGTATGAGTGTATCGTTCGTTGAATTAACTTAAATTGTTCATTTAGATACCTGTGAAAACAACTTAAACAGTCACTAGTGCCCAAAACACACAATGCTGATTATGGTCAATGAAAAATTTCATGGAATACACATACAGTGGTCCAATTCAACATCATCAAATAGAACAAAAAAAATGAAAGAAAAATAACCCATAAACGGTAAATAATCTATTCTGAATGTTTGATCACTGAAGAACTTTAACAGGCCTAATTTGCAGACGAACTGTATTTGATCTATAAAAATCTGCATGCGTCTTCCGCATTCACAAGACACCTGAAAATGCCACTGCTAACACAAAAAAAAATCAACATCTTTTCTTTTATTTTAGGGCAAACATTATTTCTTTTATTTTATCATTTTTCAAAATTTTATTAAATGTCATTAATACAATAAAATATGATTAACAAACTACATTACTTTACTATAGTAAGAAATTAACTTTTTAAGATAAAATTGTTTAGGCGGTTGTAAGCATTAAAAATACAATTTATGCAACTTTCTACCTGGATATATTTCATTAAACACGAAATAGTTTAGAGGGGTAAAATAGTAATTATGCACAGTCATTCAGAAGTCCAACCAAACAGCCATTTACTACTTCAGCTCTTACTAGTTCAGAACCTCTTAATCATTCAGACATCTTACTGATTTAGTACTTAATAGCTCAGCACTTGTCAAACAGTCCCTTAACTTGTAAGATGCAAAATCGCAAATTGTGAGTTTGTATTTTCCATTGCTGAAGTCATAGCTATCAAATGCGTTAGGTGCACTCAAGACGCATAGGCCTCTCCGTGGGTCTAGGCGCAAGGCGAAAAAAAAGTGTGGGCCTCAAATAAACAAAACACAATTAAATAAAAAAATCTAAAAAGTATTTTGTTATCGAAAATATCACCTTTTAAGTGTGGAATTCACTAACCAAAGCTTATTGTTCTTCAAGTCAATCATAATTTAAAAATAAAACATGTTTCAAGCTGTTGGTTTATCAATTCAATCTCTAAAAGCAATATACATCTAAATATCTAACCAAGCAACACATATCATCAAAGATTTCAAATAACACAAACAATAAACATACTTTGTGGTATGCTATCTAAAACTTAAAATAGCACCAATCACGAACAAAGAAGCAA
Source organism: Bidens hawaiensis (assembly GCF_021521415.1). Lineage (NCBI taxonomy): Eukaryota > Viridiplantae > Streptophyta > Magnoliopsida > Asterales > Asteraceae > Bidens > Bidens hawaiensis. The sequence goes on along the minus strand of NW_027491889.1, from coordinate 94,507 downwards.
AACTTCAACCTATCATATACCACGTTCAAAGGTTATCCTAAAAAAAAAAAAAAAAAGATGAGGAAAACCTACACGCAGGTCAGATATGGGTAAAGTTTAGCCATCCTACTAAGTGCAAGTGACGGTCATACCCGCACAATCACGAAAGAGGAAGCAAAACTTCACACCTATTATCTACCACGTTCAAAGGTTAACTTATCCTCAAATAAGGTAAACCTACACGCAGGTCAGATGGTAAAGTTAGCCATCCTACTACGTGCAAGTGACGGTCCTACCCTCACAATCACGGAAAAGGAAGCAAAACTTCACACCTATCTACCACGTTCAAAGGTTAACTTATTCTAAACACTTGGAAAATGCTAATTTAAACTTAAGTATGTAAGTCATATAACGTTTATAAAGCAAGGAATCCAATGAATCAAGCGGTCTTAGCCGCGCAAAGATTTACATTTCATAAATATTCGTTACAAGAATGGCCGGGTAACTACCCGCCTACAAGAAAGTAAATCTGTACAAACTAAATCTATCCTAGCAGCGGGAAGGGATCTTCAGGATCAGGCTTCAGGGCCACTTCCACTTGGACCAGCGCCGTCAGTAGAGCGTGGCTGTTCAAGGTAAGCCTTAAGGATAAGTAGCCCGTCATCAGCAGCATCAACTTCATTCACCTTCTCCACCACCGGATGCGGGAAGGCGGCGTATTGATTTACTGCTTGGTCATATATGGCTTCAGTATCTACATTGTACAAAGGGAAGTTGGATGGCGGGACGCCTTTCTCAACAAACCCTAGACCAAGCAGGAAGCCGACCCGTTCCCCATCCTCGTGAGAAGCGTTGAGGGCTGCGCTCATTGCATCGTCGTAAGATGTCTCTGAAAAGACCCGATGCACAACCTGCATAAGAAAATATACAAGTGTCAACACCCTATCTACAAAGAAAAGCGTGAAGACATGAAGATAGACATACCTGAGACAACGCTTCTCGAAGAAGCCATTCCTTGGCAACCAGAGCTTCTTTAAGGGCGGCTTGAGCTTGGGTGCAGGCGCGTTCGGCTTCGCTTTGGTTAAGGTTGGCAAGTAGCACTTCCTTTGCGGCAGCCTCTTCGACGCCCTTAAGCTTCCGCTCAGTTTGGTTAAGCACGCCCCTCTGATCCAAGATCTCCTGGAGCTTCTTGGCATCTTCCATCGCCAAGGCATCATGAGCACGTTGGAGAGCCTCTAATTTGGCCTTGAGCTCCTCGTTCTCCATGCGTAAAGGCTCAGCAACGGCTTCAGCCTTGGTGGCCCTCTCGGTCGCGTTCCTCGCAGTCTCCTTAGCTAGCCGAAGCTGTTCGTTAACAGCTTGGGCAGCCTTGGAGCGGGCCTCGAGTCGCGCTTGAACCTCAACCTCGAGGGCCTTGAAGGCCTTCTCCTTCTCCGTAGCAGCTGCGGACAGCTTTTGGTTCTCCTCCCGAAGAGCCCGCGCTTGAGATACTTCTTTGGCGCGAGCTGCTTTCAACTTGTCGTTTTCACGACAAAGCAGCTCGACGCGCGGCTGCATCCGGGCTTGGAGAACCCGAAGCTCGTTGGTTAGCCTACCCTCCTGGTAGCTAGCCATGGCTTCCCCCAACGCACCATGGGGAGCAGCGTGGCGAGCCCATTCCACGCACTCCACAGGGGTACGAAGGGTTGTTCCTCGGCGTATGTTCCATCGCGGAACATACACTTCATTGGAATCCGACACTGCAAAAGAAACAAAAAGCAGTTAGGAAAAAATGATAAAATATATATAGAAAAATGGGCCAAAAGAACCCTACGCACCTGTAGAGTCAATTACAGGCCGATAGCCGCCGAACCCATCACCTGAACCCAATGGAAATCCGTCCAAGAGGTCAGGCAGATGGGAAGGTGGCGGAAAGATGCGAGAAGCCCCACGCGTACCTGAAGGACCGGCCGTCGTTGCCGATGACGGGGGCAGGGTAGCAGCCGCCGTGGTTGCCGCCGCGGTCGCTGCCGCAGAATCCGCGGCAAAAGTAACCGCCGGCTCTGTGAAGGATGCTGTAAAAATCGCACTCACAGCCGGCGGTGACGTCGTCTCGGCTGGAACAGTCGGCTCAGAATGAGCAACTGAACCAGCGGAAGCAGGCGCAGGCGCCAGGGTCGACGCCTCAGGTAGGCTGACCAAACCTACCGTCATTGGCGGAGAGGTAGTACTCGGCCCCTCACCCTGGAATGCGCCAACATCCACACCTGCGTAAAGAAGAAAAGTGTTAAAAGACTTGGAAGATTAAACTACGAAGATAAAAGCCAAGAGTTGTACTTACGGGTTTTCTTGAGCTTGAACGTACGGACTGGCGGGGACGAACCCAATGGAGCCGGTCTCTTGATGCCGGTCACCGTCGTCGCCATTGGTTCTCCGGAGGTAACAGTCGTAGCCTCCGGAACAGTGGTCTTCTCACCACCGGGGTTCCCCGCCACCTCTTCACTATCTGACTCAGTGTCAGATAGGAGCACTGGATCGGCTGTGGAGGCCGCCTTCTCCTTCCCTTTCCCGCCGGCAGCCCTCTTCTTCCGCACTAACGGAGGACCATCTGCGGATTCCTCAGAAGAAGACAGGATGTCAGGAATTCCAGCAGCGGGTACAGCACTGAGGGGTGGAGGAGAGAATAACGCCTTACCTGGCCGCCGGTGGCTCAGGATCTCATGGCCCAGCGGATAGATCTCCACGAACCGATCCGCTGTTTGCTCCAGGATGGGCAACTCGTTCTCGTCAAGAGCACGAGTACCCACCCGCACGGGACCGTCAGCTTCCCGCGGGTACAGGAGCGACTCCAAATTGTTCCCCTCTGAAAGAAAATAAACAGTTAGAAGACAAACTCATATCAGCAAGAAAGACAAGACATACCATAAGGAGTAGAGTTCAAACCGTATTCGAGAAGGATGGGAACCTGAGACGCCTCCTTCCATACCCGGCTCATCCCCAGCATCACCATCCCGGACTCCGCAAACCGGTAAACCGGAGATTGGACCCGGGATATCTTCGCAAACCATTCCGCCTCCTGGTAGTTGGTGGCGTGGTGGCTCGGAATTGCTTGGCCATTTTTAAACTTCATGGCAATGGGGACGGCGCGGGCAGAAATGTAGAAGAACTCCTGCTTCCACGATCGGAGACTGCGCTCGGTCGCGCAAATCTTCAAACCCTTGATCCGGGTTGTCAGGGTGTACCACCCCTGGATGCACCTCCAAGTATAGAAGGTCATCAGGCGGTCCACATAGGGCTCAATGCCCAAAATTCGGCACACCCACTCGAAGTGGCGAATCTTGGCGATCGCCATGGGGTGCAACTCGGTCAAATGCACACCGTGCCTCTCCAGGACACGGTACACAAACTTTGTCAATGGGAACCTAAGGTTCCCATAAACAAAGAATGCAGCATATACCCCGATCTTGCCACTGGGGGCATCGTACACGATCTGATGAGGTTCAGGAAACTCAGGCTCGAGAGGATCGAGCATGAACTTCCTAACAATATACCTGTACTGATCGCCGGGCAGAGCACACTGGCACTCGCCAGCAGTACTCTTATCATCGACTACAGCTTCAGTATCATGTGAAGACATATTGCAAAGGAAGAAGAAACGATTTCGGAGGAATGCTCAACTGAATAAGAGAGTATTCACCAGAAATCGCCTTAAGAGATGAAAGAGAAGAAGTGAAGATGTGAATTACAAATGACCCTCTTCCCCTTTATATAGTGATCGCAATTAGTGCGGTGAATTTAATGCGAAGGAGAGAGAAATTGAAGGTGCAATGAAACTATGACACGTGGCAAAGGGCAGGCTGGCAACAGCTGTTGACAGGACGCGTACCATTAATTTCGCGGCCACGCGCCCGAAAAATCACGCCCACGCGCCTGAAAAAGCGTCTGGAATGACCATGTACTGTCACGTCACCATAACTTCCTGCACGTCCTGACACAGTCAGAAGAAACCGTCGCACGACGTTTCAGATGTTTGGACTGTTCTTATCCTCACCAACCTTTCGAATTTCAAAATTCAAAATTCAAAAAGATTCAAAAGTAAGCGGGAAAATACCCCTTACCTTGGCAACCAAGTAACTATAAGACGGGTGCGGGTACAGTGTTAAGGCAAAACCCTTCACATACCTAGCACCCGCAGGGAATTGAACCAAGAATACCCCGGCAACAAAGTAACTATAAGACGGGTGCGGATACAGTGTTAAGGCAAAACCCTTCACATACCTAGCACCCGCAGGGAATTGACGCCAGGGGTACCTTGAAAGTAAAGTAACCGTAAGACGAGCGCGGGTACAGTGTTAAGGCAAAACCCTTCACATACCTAGCGCTCCGCAGGGAATTGAAACCAAGAAGGATCTTCTGGGCAATGCTTGCGGAAACGGAAATAACACCCCCGCAAAGCGGGAACGTCGAGAACTACATTGTTTGAGGCTCCAGGATGGAATTGGTGGTTTAAACATAATTGATCACTATGTTCAAAACTACCAAAACCTCAGGGAGAATCCACACAAGTGAGACTCAACGCTCCTGACTTGCGAGAAGGTTACATACCTACCCGCATCATACCCAAAGATCAAGCAAAAAAATCGGGAATTTTTGCAAGTGACATTAGGAAACCCGCGGGAAGAATCCCCACGGAGAACCTTAAAACTAAAAATCCTTTTCAAAACCCCTTGCTTAAAGTCCAAAAGTTCACCTCACTTTATTAAACATTCATGAGAAGAACATTGGACTGGGGGGACTTGAAGAGGTAGGTCTCAGCAGAGACCAGTTGGTCCCGCAAGACTCACCTAGAACAGGGACGTCTGCGCAAAGGCCATCTGCTCCCGCAGGACCCACCATGCTCATAGAATCTTACGCGCAGTACGCAAGCTGTACACGCAGGGAAAGCCTCCCAATGGTGAAGTACCCCGCCTGTTCCCGCAGTTGCGGATACAAGCCATCAGGGAAGGCTACCCGCAGACAGCAGGGCTACACGCACAAGACACTAGATACTTCAATAGTCACATGAAGGAATGAGCAAGGCGGGAACAATCCCGCCTAAATGAGCCAGTCTGTATGATTCTGAAAGATCTTTTGTACTATACCTACCAAGGTATGGATAGGACAGACGATCTGACCAGAACAGCCCATGAGCCAATCACAGGGTGACAGCTCACCGACAACAGTGCGAGGAGGAGCACCCTCTAGTACTGTTTGTCACTATTAGCAGCTGCCTACTCACCAACCCTTACTGTGGGGCATGCGCAGCCTACAGTTGGTGGAATAGTGTTACTGTTGGCCGTAACCTATTCACCAACCAGCATGGCCTGCGTACAATCCACAGTAGGTGGGACGTGCATAATCTGCAGTTGGTGGAATAGTGCAGCCGACTTTGTTACTGTTGGCCGTAACCTACCCACCAACCAGTATGGCCTGTGCATAGTCCACTGTTGGTAGAACAGGAATACTATTCAGCCGGCTGTACCTTCTAGGAAACCTACCTTCGGCTATAAATACTCCAACATCTTGGAATGGTAAGATCATCTGCTATCCAGTTATCTAGCAATCTCTTAATATACACTTATATTCAGAGCAATCTAGTCTGATTCTCACGCCGGAGGGTGGTCACAAGGAGGAACCCCCCCCCCCCTTCTCAGTGACGAGCTTACGGTGTTTGTTTTGCAGGTCCCCTGAAGAACAACCGTCTCTGTTGGACCTCATTCTCGTGGGAAACATTATTTAACCCCCAGATTATCTATAATCTGTACCGGGTCGCTTAGTGTTTCTTCAAGCACCAACTGAAAGATTGTTGATATTTTACAGTTTACACACAAATTTGTGTCATGATTAAAACAAAGGAACTGCATAATCATAAATAAAAAAAGCATGCTTCTTCAAGTAATTAATAAAAAAAAAAAAAAACATGAGAATCGATCATTACTGTTACTAACCTATCCCAATTGTCGATCATTATAATATTGGAGTTACTGCTTATTATAGTTAATTCGACTGATTTTAGGTAAGTTGTTTAATTTATTTGGGGTAAGTGATAAATCAAAACCAAATCAAGCTAAAAAAATCAAAAAAATTGGCAACTACCGATTAATTTCCTAAAAAACCGCATGTAGTCAAGGGAGTCAATTAAAGAGCGCTCCACCTAAAGAAACCTCCTAGGAGCAGAGACGATGCGCTTTTGATTACTGGCTGAAGTTGTTATAAAGCATGCTTTTAGAAAACACTAAATTTCAAAAAGAAAAAAGATGATGTCAAAGTTGACTTAACTATTATATATTTAACAGGGAGTGGTTACGTAGAATGTAAAGAAATTGCAATCTGTATACAAATCAGTGCTAGAACATAGCTAGTATGACTTTAACATGTTCGTGATAAAACACACAATTTTTAAAAAGTATCAATTTGGTTGGGGTCAATAAAATATATGGGTTTTGACTAAAAATAATAATTATAGTAACTATATTAACTCATAGAGATAGGTATAGGTGCATATATGTTAAAAAAATTGCATAAACATAACAAAGATAGATATTGTTCGTTTATTAAAATATAGGTACCATTTGTTTATACGTTGAGAAAAAAAGTAGCCCTGGATGTAAATTGAGCATTGCATATGAAATCCAAAAATAATAGCACGCACTGCAAATTAATAATCACATACATATCACATGATAGAAGATGACATAACATGTAAAGATAATAGTTTGATGAACACTTTATATTATACCCCCATTTACAATGCGGAAAACCTTATGTGTTGCCCGCCCATATTCTGGCACTCCGATTTCAATCCTAATCAACTGAAACTGTAATAACAAACACAAAACAATCATTACCAATTCATCGTTTCTACACATCCAAACACAAATTAAACCTTCAAATCAAAAATAGCAATTATCATTTCTACACATCCAATAATGCCCGTGGTTATCGTGGAGAAGAAGAGGGTAACAATTAATAATTGCATGTTTGATAACATAAATCATAAATCTGAAACACTTCAAATGTAAGTAAAACTAATCAAACATCAAAAGGATTTCAAGCTAATAAAACATGAAAATTGATGGATCTAAAGGAGGGAACTGGAAGTTACCTGGAAAATGGGTGACGATTTGGGAAGAAATAAGGCATCATATAACCCTGATGTTTTGCAACTGAAGAAATGATTATCAATGTTTAGATTTAACTTGTAAGAAGCAAAATCACTAACTATATATGAGCTTGTCTTTCCCGTTGCTAAAGTTGTAAATCGGCAGCGGGTGGAGATGAACGGTCTCACACCAGTAATCGGAGAACGAAGAAGGCAAATAACAATCAGTTCTGCAGCAATTGCGACGACGACGACATAGGGTTTGTAATCGGTGATGGGCTACAAACATTTGTGTTGTGTTGAATGAAATTAACTAAACCTAAACCGGGTTACAGTAGTATATAAATCCAAAGTATAATATCCAGGTCAAATAATTACCCATGCGAGATCCATTAAAAGAAACCATATTTGAAACCGCGTTTAAAATGGTGAGAGTGACAAGTGGTAATGTGTGGTATTCTTTTATTAGAGTAGATAGATATATAAATTATACCATGTTTCATCAATACGTACATATAATTACACCAAGTCTTTTACAGATAGTATACTTACTACTCACGTATATTTGTGCGTATAGGAGCCAATTACTCTAAAAACAATTAAAAAAAAAGAAATGAAAATCCTAAAAAGTGTTGAAAGGCAACATGACACGATATGTATGATAAGGCAATCAGGAGAAATGCGTTTCTATTTAACATGCAACATTTGTCAGGTGTGCATCTACATTAAAAACGTTTCTAATTTGTCACGTTTCTAAACGCAACGTTGTATCAAATCTTCCAGGATAAGTTGTTTTAGAAATAAAAGAAAAATATAGTAATATTTTATTCAAATAAAATCTCATCTTTGTTGTATAACGAAACACGTCTTTTTTACATAATTTTCAATTTTGATCTCTTTATTTTTTAATATGCTCCCATTTGTGCACACAATCATTTCAAAACAAGAGAATGGAAAGAAATAGGAGATTATATATTAAGCATCCTTTAAAATACGGTTTGAGTTACAAATGAATTAAACTATTGAAATGTTGTCATCGATCTCAATATTTATGATAGATTTTTGATTGTTTTACTAGATACTTTTAATTTCTAAAATTTTACTTTAGATATGAAGAAAGTGTTGGAAGTTTTAAGTAAAAGTGTGTAAATGAAGTCAAAGAAGTGGTAAAAGGTTGTCTCACATTGGATTAGGAAACAAAATGATGAGTGGTATATAAGGTAGAGCCTTTATCACTCATTTGAATCTTTATGACATGTTTTACCACAAGTCCTACACGCGCGCAAGGGGGTGCAAATTTAGGTTTTTGGACTAGAAATTCATCGATTTCGTGCGTGCGCAACTCCAAAAACCCAGGCTCTATTTTTGTTTTTGTAATTTGCACTAATGACCCTTAAATTAATATTATTTCAATTTAATAGTCATTGTCAGGTTTAATTATGATTCTTTGGTTATAAAAACCATGACCAGTCTTCAGTTTTAGACGCACCAACATACACACTTCATCTTCTTCCTCTTTGCTGCAACAATATTATTTACGATTTTGTTTCAGGCAAGTGATCGAGTCCGGCAGTACTACGCTTCTGCTTCGAACCGGAGTACCCTGGGAACAAACCGCGAATCTTTTTAAGGGAATGGTGTTTAACACAAGCCCGATTCACTGTTTCGTGTTTAATTCAGTTCTTCTTTCTGATTTTATTATACAAGATTTCTAACAAACTTAAACAGATTACTTATTATTCTTGTATTTTCGTTTTCAGAATGGAATCCCAATCCATGAGTACTGTCGTTTCTGCAATCGTGACTTCCGTTGTTGCTGTCACAACCGGTTTGGTTACTCCGCTGCCTACTGCAGTCACGTCTCATGCTGAGAAACCAAAAAAGTTCACCGGTGTGAATTTCAAAGAGTGGCAACAAAAGATGTTCTTTTATTTAACCACTTTGAACCTCGCGAGGTTCCTGACAGAAACCGTTCCCCAAAGTTGATGAGGGGGCAATGGATGCGCAATCATTGCGCGGTTCAGGCTTGGAATCATTCGGATTTCTTGTGACGAAACTATGTTTTGAATGGCATGGTGGATGAACTCTATAACGTGTATTGTAATCCCAAGACTGCCAAAGAATTATGGGAGTCTTTGGACGGCAAATACAAAACGGAAGATGTCGGCACTAAGAAATTTGTGGTGGCTAACTTCTTGGACTTTAAAATGATAGACTTAAAAACTGTTATGAGTCAAGTTGTCACACCCTCACTTAGGGCCTATGCGTGTGACCCAACAGTTGGTACCACAAATGTATATAAATCAGAGTTACGTTTGATTAGCGGAAGTCTTATAAAATATAAGGATCAAAGTTGTAATATTACAAAAGACGGGATTACAAAATATTCCCGTTTTAAGTTAAAAGATTATTTGTTTTAATTACAAGCCACCGTTTATCATATTAAGTTTATACAAAATAAATCCGAGCCATCGGATATAAAAGTAGCACTTCGACACTCCAAGCGCTATGTTTGGTCACCTGCAAAATGTAAATAAAATACGCCAATAACTAATGCTGGTGAACACGCTGATGCTAAAACATTTTCTTTTACTTTATTACCCCTCGAGACTACGCCTGCCTCGGCCCATCGTGGCTTAAGAATAACAAAGTTAAATAACACATTTATAAATTCAAGTCTCTACTCTAGGTCACCTCAGCAAACACCGCAGCGTTCGACTTAGTTAAGTACCCGTAAATATACACAAAGATCGTACTTACCGCGGGAAAGCGTCCTACGATCAGGGTGGTGCGATGTGCCCATCGCGTAGTACCACCTATGTAAGGATCCAAACATACGTATACCACAGCCTGAGGGCCAGATTTATACTTTCATTTATAATGGTTTTAGGAACACGTAGTTCCTTGTAAACAATTTTCATATAACATGTTTGACTCGTTTGAAAACAAGTTTATAAAAGTTTTTGGGGGCGTATTCACCTTATCGCTTTGGGATCGGCTTCAACATCGTCCGAGGGTCTTTCCCTTTTTATCTCGCACCTATAGTACGAGTATAAACATTTGTTAGTCGGATATATAATCCGGCTTAAGACCTTTAGTCTTATTTTATATCTCTACCTCGATGAACCTTTAGTTCATATATTTCTTTTACTTGAAAACCTTTAGTTTAATAGTAAATTATAAACCTTTAGTTTATATAAAAACCCGACGTTTCTTCTTCTCTAAGAAACATATTATTTTTCTTGTATTATTTAAGAATACTCATTATTACTTAAATAATAAATTCATAACAAAGAATATACATATATACTTACACACATATATACATATTTGAAATTCATTCTTTTGTTCTTTTCTTTGTTATGTTTATTTCTCTTTTATCGAGGTATCGAGTATAACCTCGACTTAAGGCATAAGCCCTTAATATAATATTATATTATATATTCATTTGTCGTTACGCCTAACCTTGTTGGCGTTTAGAAACCTTAGAACTTGAGCAGCACTCCAACACTGCTTCTCTTTCTCGAACAACTTGGGCACGCCAACGACAACACCAATCTTTGAGAATTGATGACACGCCTTTCGAGAACAAACACCTTCCTTGGTCGTATGTGGGTGGAAGGTGGCACAAACTTCGAGGAATCGTCGGTACACAAAGCGAGGAATCGGGACACGTTTATCAAGGAAATAAGGCACGAACTTCGAGGTATGATTATATGATTAGAGAGATGTTAGAGAGAGAAAGGAAGACTGATTTTGGTGTGCCTTGAATAAGATCCCGGACTTGCTATTTAGAGGCAAAATCTGAGATCCCATCGCGGTACGCGACGGTGTCCTTGACACCCGTCGCATAGCGCGACGTAGCCCTGGTGAGTCGCACAGTAGGTCTGCCACGTGGCAGACGGTGTGCCACGTGTTGACACGTGGCGGACGACGTGCCACGTGTAGCCACGTGGCGGGACACGTGGCGACCAGTGTGGCCACGTGGCAGGCCACGCGTCTCGCTGTCAGACACCTCATCGCGTATAGCGATCGGTCCCTCTTCTGATCCATCGCGTAGCTCGATGGGTCAGGAAAAACAGAATTTTCATTTTAAACCCTAAGGTTTGGAATTTGGCATATTTGGTCTATTGACTTTGGAAAATTGATATTTTGAACTCGAAATTTTCACGATGTTACATCCTCCCCATCTTGAAACAAATCTCGTCCTCGAGATTGCTTTACAAGAACAAGTGGGGGTATTTCTTTCTCATTTCCGATTCGAGTTCCCATGTGTATTCGGGCCCTCTACGCGAGTCCCATTTAACTTTCACAATTTTCAATGTTCTTCTTTTTAATTTCTTAGTTTTCGAATCTTCAATTTGGATTGGACGTTCTATGAATTTTAAGTTTTCATTTATTTCAACGTCTTTTAATGGCATAGCTAATGATTTATCAGTTAAGCATTTACGCAGATTCGAAACATGGAGTACATCGTGTATCCCTTGCATTTCCTCGGGCAGTCGCAAACGGTATGCAACAGTGCCGATTTCCTTGGGCAGTCGCAAAAGAATCGAGGACTCAATTTTCCTTTCTTACCGAAGCGAACAACGCCTCTCCAAGGTGAGACTTTCAATAACACTTTGTCACCAATTTTAAATTCTAACGGCTTACAACGGACATCGGCATAACTCTTTTGGTGATCACATGTCGTCTTAAGTTGTTCTCGGATTTTGAGAATTTTGTCGGTGGTTTCTTGGACTATTTCGGGTCCAGATAATTGATTGTCTCCGGTTTCAGACCAACACACGGGCGTTCTATACTTTCGACCATATAATACTTGTGTGATAACTGTTATTATACGAGAATTCCATTAGGGGTAAGTGGTCATCCCAACTTCCACCTAAGTCGATCACATAAGCTCGGAGCATGTCTTCCAACGTTTGAATAGTTCTTTAGCTTTGCCCATCGGTTTGTGGATGATAGGCAGTGCTAAGGTTAAGCTTTGTGCCGAGTGCTTATTGAAAGCTCTTCCAGAAATGAAACGTAAAACGACTGTCTCGATCGGGGTTTATAGACAGCGGTACTCATGTAAAGCAACGATGTTGTTCACATAAATACACGCTAGTCTATCCATTGAGTATGATTCATTGATGGGTATGAAGTGTGCGGACTTTGTTAAGCGATCCACAATTACCCAAATAGCATTGTGTTGTTGAGTCGTCTTTGGGAGTTTAGTGATGAAATCCATAGTGATTAACTCCCATTTCCATACGGGATGTTCGGGTTGCTGAAGCAGTCCCGAAGGCTTTTGGTGTTCAACCTTGACTTTCAAACACGTTAAACATTTCGCAACATGATCCCTTTTCATTCCATTCCACCAATAATTCTCTTTAAGATTATGGTAAATTTTATCACTTCTGGGATGCATCATGTATTTGGATTTGTGAGCCTTGTTCAAAATTTTCTCACGCAAACCTCCAACGATTGGTACCCAAATCCTATTACCAAGTCTAAGGATACCATCGTCACCCTTGACTAGTGAGTCAATGGTGCCGTTACATTTTTCGTCGGAGATTTGGTTTTCATTGATCGCTTGGATTTGAGCAGATTTGATTTGTTCGAAGAGATCCACTTGGAGTTCTAGCCTCAATGCTCGGACTCTTTTTGGCTTCTCATGCTCTTTACGACTTAAGGCATCAGCCACAACGTTGGCCTTGCCCTCTTGATAAACAATTTCACAATCATAGTCGTAGAGAGTCTTCATCAAGCGTCGTTGGGGCATATTGAGCTCTTTTTGATCAAAGATATGCTTTAAGCTTTTATGATCAGTGTACACGGTAAATCTTACTCCATAGAGATAGTGCCTCCATATCTTAAGTGCAAAGATTATGGCGCCTAACTCTAGATCGTGAGTCATATAATTCTTTTCGTGTACTTTGAGTTGACTAGAGGCGTATGCGATTACTTTCTTACGTTGCGTTAGTACACATCCCAAACTGGAGTGAGATGCATCACTAAATACTACAAAATCCTCAGTACCTTCTGGCAAGGCCAGTATAGGTGCTTGGGTGAGTTTTTGTTTGAGTATATCGAACGCTTCTTTTTGCTTTGTTCCCTATTCATATTTGATGTTCTTACAAGTTAAGGAGGTTAGGGGAATAGCGATTCGAGAAAAGTTTTCAATAAACCTACGGTAATAGCCGGCCAAACCTAGGAAACTTCGGATCTCGGTTGGCGACTTTGGAATCTCCCACTTAGAGATAGCTTCAATTTTAGTGGGATCGACTTGAATACTGTTGACGTTGATGATATGCCCAAGAAATTGTACCTCGTGCAACCAGAACTAGCATTTCGAGAACTTGGCGTACAACTTCTCGGTTCTAAGAATTTCAAGTAGTGTTCGAAGATGGACTTCATGATCGGCCTTAGACTTAGAATAAATTAATATGTCGTCGATGAACACGATCACAAATTTATCCAAGTAAGGCTTGCAAATACGATTCATCATGTCCATGAACGCGGCTGGAGCATTAGTAAGTCCAAACGGCATAACCGTGAACTCAAAATGTCCATACCTTGTTCGTAACGAGATCTTTGGAATATCTTCGGATTGGACTTTGAGTTGGTGATAGCCGGAACGAAGATCGATTTTTGAAAAGAAGCTAGCACCTTGAAGTTGGTCGAAAAGATCATCGATTCGAGGGAGTGGATATCGTTTTTTGATTGTGATTTTATTCAATGCACGATAATCGATACACATACGCATGGAACCATCCTTCTTTTTGACAAACAGAATTGGCGCTCCCCAAGGTGGCGAGCTCGGTCGTATGAAACCTTTCTCCATTAGCTCATCGAGTTCTTTCTTTAGTTCTTTCATCTCAGTTGGCGCTAAGCGATACGGAGCTTTAGCGATCGGAGCAGTACCGGGAACAAGGTCGATCCTAAACTCTACTTCGCGATCGGGAGGGATTCCAGGAAGTTCATCAGGAAATACATCAGAAAATTTGGAGACTATAGGTACGTCCTTTATCTCCTTTTGGCTTTGACTCTTTAGTGACGTAGGCCATGAATGCTAAGCATCCTTGGTTTAAACATTTGTTAGCCCTAATCATGGAAATTATGCTAACTTGACCAGCATCTTTGTCCCCTTCAATTAGAATCGTTCGTTTATCGGGGGCTTGAAGTTCAACGGTTTTGCTATTGCAGATGATATGGGCATGGTTATCGGATAACCAATCCATACCAAGTACAACATCAAAACCAGCCAGACTCATGGGCAACTAACAAATAGGTAGAATATAACCAACTAAAAGAATTTTTCCGTATTCAAGGGCTTCGGAGATCTTAACGATTTCGCCACTAGCACTCTCGACGCTTAGAGTTTTATCTAACTTTATTAAAGGTTCTTTTAATAGACTACAAAAGCTATAATCTATAAAACTTAGATTGGCACCTGAATCAAATAAAACTCTAGCATAGGTGTCGTTGACTAGAAACGTACCGGTAATGGTTTCCGGCATGTCAGAGGCTTTCTCGAGTACGAAGGCTCACACGTTTCCTTTCTTGTCCTTGCCACTTCCACCCGCACCTCCAGTCGCGGGTTTGTTCTTTGGGCATTCAAAACTAAGATGGCCCATTTCCTTGCAATTGTAGCAAGTCATTTTCTTCTTCCAACAGTCAGCAGCCGCATGACCCGTACGATTGCATGACTCACATACTTTAGGAGGCGGGGCAAAGTTACATCGTCCCTTGTGATACCTCCTGCATGTTTTGCATGGCGTAGAGTTGTATCGATTTTGGTTTACGCCTTTGCCTTTGAAGTTGGCACCTCCACTCGTTCTTCCTTGAGTTGTTGTTGTTGAAACCTTCTTGTCCTCTTCCTTATTGCGGACCATTCCGCCCATCAGATAGACAGCTAACTCCATCGCAGAGTCAGTGGTTTGAGGTAAGTGTGACCTCACCATGTCGCGGATTTCCAGCGGCAGTCCCCAGATATACCTTGTAACCTTGCTGGATTCAGGATTCACCAGCTGGGGAACCAGACAACAATACTCGTGAAACTTGGTGTTGTATTCACGAAGGTTCGTCCCCACGACCTTAAGATTTAGAACCTTAGTTTGAATTTGGTCGGTTTCATGCATGGGACAAACTTTCCCATCAATAATCCTTGAACTTATCCCAGCTTAGATTGTTCATTGCCTCTCTCCCTTTACTCATCAACATCGTATTCCACCACTCAAGCACTTCTCCCTTAAACATAAGGGCAGAGTATTGAATCTTCTCCTCATCGGAACATTTTCTTGTTATCACGATTGTCTCCATCTCCTCAAGCCACCTCACGGTTGTGATGGCTCCTTTATCGCCATGGAATTCCTTTGGTCGATAGTATTTGAAATCCGTAAACGAACACCCACTAGTCTTGTGTTTCTTGAACTCTTGTCTAACTCTACCATCAGTGTTAGACTCATGAACACTTTCTTCACTATGCGAAGGTCTAGAACGGGGTTTAGAAACAAATTTTCGGGAAGGATTAACAGAACGAGAATGTTTTGAATTTCTTGATTGAGACCTAGCCATGGACTCTTCTCTCACCGCATCCTTAATCATCTTTTGTATTTGACTTTTATATTTATCGGGGATGGGTTCTTCTTGTTCTTTCTCGGGGCCTTTCCTCTTTTCTTTTATTTCTTTTTCTTTTCGAATTATCTCAATGTTGTTACTTTGTTCAGACATTTTATCGTTTTCTTTTTGATTTATATATGAAATTCAAACAACGTTTCTTTCTATTAAACATATAATTTTATTATACATTCCTATATATATATCACAAAGGATATATATATATTTATTTTACACATTACATACACAAACACACACACACACACACACACACACACACACACATATATATATATATATATATATATTATCCTATCTTTATTTTAAGAACGTTCTTGTTACATACATATATCATATAACATACATGATTATATTACACACACACACACACACACTTCTCATTGCATTTTTCTCCACCATCTTCAATTTTTCAAGAACTTTTTCACCACCCTTGTCAGCTTGTTACACTTATGAAGAAGCTTTTCTCCCATCGTCTTCTTTTTCTTCCCTTCATCAGCTACCTTCTTCCTCCAATCATCTGTTTCATGCAAAGCGCGATCTAAGTGTTCTTCATATGACCGTGGGACCTTGTCTGGGTATCCATATTGTGGAGGTGGGTCGCGGTAACCCAATGTCACCATTTCATAGTGATTTCTCGGTTCTAGATACTGGACCTCAATCATGTTGGATGCAAGGTAGAAGAAGGTCTTGGCAGCCATGTTTTATTCTAGGATCTCATCAGCTTGCTCCTCAATTGATGGAATCTTTCCTTGGAATGGTGGGAAGCTTGATGAAGCTTGGTTAGTGAGTTTCTCGAGATATTGGACATATGGGTCAACAGAACCGTAGCTCGGGTTTTGGGAAGTGAGTGATCCATCCATTGATGTTGATATCTCATTGGGATTATCGGGATACTCTTCTTCCGGTTCTTCCTCATTCTCTTCCTCGGGATCCTCCTCCTCTTCTGGTTCCTCTTCTTCCTCTTCAGGTTCTTCCTCATCCATATGCTGGGTAGTCTCGTTGATCATCGGGGGCATTTTGAAGCTTTCGTAGGGCATCATTACCCTCATCTTGGGCTTGCGGGACGGCCCTTCACCATTATTGGGTTGTGAGTTGACTTCGTTGAAAGTAGAGTTTCCGGTATGCCACCTTCGTTGATCGGAGTGGCATTGCATCCAGTCGGAGGATGGGGATCTTGGTTCTTCTTTTATTGGTCGGTTTGAGAGGAAGGCATAGGACGGGTGTGGATTTGGTAGGTATCTAGTTGGAAAGTACTGCGGTATCTCCGATGGTTGGTAAGTGGGAATCTCTGGTGGATGGTACGTCGGTACTTCAGAGGGTTGATACATGGGTAAGGTTGGTGGATGGTAACTTGAGTGCCTTGGTGGTTCAATTCCTTGTCTTGGTGGACTATCGGGAACGTTTATTGGATAGTGTCTACTTCCGGGGTAGTACACAGGTTTGGTCAAGTCATATTCCACATCTTGTTCAAAAATATGCTTCATAATAACCATCACTCATATTATCCTCGGGGTAAGGTTCAACGATTCCAGCCTCTTTTGCTTTTCGTACATAGTTCTCCATCCAATTCTTGAATGACATCTATATTATGGGTGGTTTAGAATGTGGAGGGAAAGAAAATGTTACCAGCCTATCTTATCCCTAAAACAAATAATCAATTATTTCCTATACTTGGATCGAAGCTTGGGTATTGTTTTATGATACCCAATTCGCTAAGATCGATAGTTCCGATACCAACCTGTCACACCCTCACTTAGGGCCTAGGCGTGTGACCCAACAGTTGATACCACAAATGTATAAAAATCAGAGTTATGTTTAATTAGCGGAAGTCTTATAAAATATAAGGATCAAAGTTGTAATATAACAAAAGACGAGATTACAAAAGATTCTCGTTTTAAGTTAAAAGATTATTTGTTTTAATTACAAACCACCATTTATCATATTAAGTTTACACAAAATAAATCCGAGCCCTCGGATATAATAGTAGCACTTCGACACTCCAAGCGCTATGTTTGGTCACCTGCGAAATGTAAATAAAATACGTCAGCAACGAATGCTGGTGAACACGTTGACGCTAAAACATTTTCTTTTACTTTATTACCCCTCGAGACTACGCCTGCCTCGGCCCATCGTGGCTTAGGAATAACAAAATTAAATAACACATTTATAAATTCAAGTCTCTACTCTAGGTCACCTCAGCAAACACCGCAGCGTTCGACTTAGTTAATTACCCGTAAATATACACAAAGATCGTACTTACCGCGGGAAAGCGTCCAACGATCAGGGTGGTGCGATGTGCCCATCACGTAGTACCACCTATGTAAAGATCCAGACATACATATACCACAGCCTGAGGGCTAGGTTTATACTTTCATGTATAATGGTTTTAGGAACACGTAGTTCCTTGTAAACAATTTTCATATAACATGTTTGACTCGTTTGAAAACAAGTTTATAAAAGTTTTTGGGGGCGTATTCACCTTATCGCTTTGGGATCGGCTTCAACACCGTCCGAGGGTCTTTCCCTTTTTATCTCGCACCTATAGTACGAGTATAAACATTTGTTAGTCGGATATACAATCCGGCTTAAGACCTTTAGTTTTATTTTATATCTCTATCTCGACGAACCTTTAGTTCATATATTTCTTTTACTTGAAAACCTTTAGTTTAAAAGTAAATTATAAACCTTTAGTTTATATAAAAACCCGACGTTTCTTCTTCTCTAAGAAACGTATTCTTTTTCTTTTATTATTTATGAATACTCATTATTACTTAAATAATAATTTCATAACAAAGAATATACATATATACTTACACACATATATACATATTTGAAATTCATTCTTTTGTTCTTTTCTTTGTTATTTTTATTTCTCTTTTATCGAGGTATCGAGTATAACCTCGACTTAAGGCTTAAGCCCTTAATATAATATTATATTATATTCATTTGTCGTTACGCCCAACCTTCTGGGGTTTAAAAACCCTAGAACTTGAGCAGCACTCCAACGCTGCTTCTCTTTCTCGATCAACTTGGGCACGCCAACGACAACACCAATCTTTGAGAATTGATGATACGCCTTTCGAGAACAAACACCTTCCTTGGTCGTATGTGGGTGGAGGGTAGCACAAACTTCGAGGAATCGTCGGTACACAAAGCGAGGAATCGGGACAAGTTTATCGAGGAAATAAAGCACGAACTTCAAGGTATGATTATATGACTAGAGAGATGTTAGAGAGAGAAAGGAAGACTGATTTTGGTGTGCCTTGAATGAGATCCCGGACTTGCTATTTAGAGGCAAAATCTGGGATCCCATCGCGGTACGCGACGGTGTCCTTGGCACCCGTTGCGTAGCGCGACGTAGCCCTGGTGAGTCACAAAGTAGGTCTGCCACGTGTCGCCACCTGGCAGACGGTGTGCCACATGTTGACACGTGGCGGACGACTTGCCACATGTGGCCACGTGGCAGGCCACGCGTCTCGCTGTCAGACACCCCATCGCGTATCGCGATGGGTCCCTCTTCTGATCCATCGCGTAGATGGGTCAGGAAAATTAGAATTTTCATTTTAAACCCTAAGGTTTGGAATTTGGCATATTTGGTCCCTTGACTTTGGAAAATTTATATTTTTAACCCGAAATTTTCACGATGTTACACAAGTCCAAGAGTTGCAAGTTATTCTTGATGATGTTCATGCGGAAGGAATGTCCCTTAGCGAGACATTCCAAGTTGCTTGTATTATTGAAAAGCTACCACCAAGTTGGGTCGATTTCAAGAATTGCCTCAAGCATAAGCGAAAGGAGATGATCATTAAGATCTTATATTTCGTCTTCGTATTGAAGAAGATAACAAAATTTCCCTAAAAATAATTGACGGTCCCGGAACAACAATGGCCAATGTTGTTGAACATGGCCAATCTTCAAAGTGTGATAAAACGGTGGAAAGAAAAATCATGGGAAAAGTTTCAACCTTGGTCCTAAGGGGGGAGTTAGGAAGAAAAAGAAGTTCCAAGGAACTTGTTATAATTGTGGAAAGCGAGGTCAAAGGGCCAATGAATGCAAGTTTCCAAAGAAAGAAAATGCTCGAAAAGTGAACATGGTTCGTGAGGTTGAGAACCTTGTTGTTGTCACGGACCTATCGATTATGGTCAACGCAGTTAAATTGGTTGGGCAAAATAACAAAGATCGGTGGGTCGATGACAAAAGTCTCTTTAGCACCTTCAAGGAGATGACTAATGGAGAAAAGGTGTTTATGGGAAACTCCGCGGCCGAAGTTAAAGGTGAGGGGAATGCGGTTTTGAAGATGACTTCGGGAAAGGAGCTCACTTTGTCAAATGTGTTGTATGTTCTCGAAATTCGTAAGAATCTTGTGTCGGGGTGGCAATTGATCAAGTTTGGTTTCAAAATGGTGATCGAGTATGATAAGGTCGTGTTGACCAAAAATGGTATGAATGTTGGTAAGGGTTATGCCCTTAATGGTATGATCAAGTTGAATGTAACCGTGTTTAATGAAATAATGAAAACGCTACTAGTTCTGCTTATATGCTAATGTTTGGCATGGTAGACAAGGTCATATTAATTTTAATTTCATTTGGCGTTTGATTAAACTTAATTGTTTACCAACTTTCGATATCGAATCAAATAATAAATGTGAAACTTGCGTCAAAGCAAAACAAACGAGACCGTCATTCAAAAAGATTGAACGATTCACCGAACCCCTTGAGATGATTCACACTGATGTGTGTAATCTAAAAGCAATTCCTACTCGTGGTGGGAAAAAGTACTTCATCACGTTCATTTATGATAGTACAAGGTATTGCTATGTTTACTTAGTTAAGAGTAAGGACGAGGTTATTGATAAGTTTATCTTATTTAAAGCCGAAGTTGAGAATCAACTAAATCGGAAAATCAAAAGAGTAAGGAGTGACCGAGGAGGTAAATATGTTTCACCTTTTGTTGACTTGTGTGAAAAAGAAGGAATCATACATGAACTCACGCCTCATTACTCCCCTTAATCAAATGGAATAGCAGAACGTAAAAACCGAACCTATAAAGAAATGATGAATGCCGTGATGATAAGTTCTAGGGTAAGCCCGGACATGTGGGAGGAAGCAATCTTATCGGCGAATTATGTCTTGAACATGATACCCAATAAGAGGAAAGATCTAACGCCATATGAATTATGGACGGGAATTATACCATCATATAAATACTTGTGAGTGTGGGGTGCCTAGCCAAGGTAGTGGTGACTCCACCAAAACGCCTACTAATAGGACCCAAAACCGTGGATTGTGTATTTATAGGATATACCCGTCCTAGTGGTGCATTTCAATTTATTGTGCATGATTCTAAGAACCCTGGAATAAACAATGGCACCATAATATAATCAAAGGATGCATCATGGTTTGAACATATGTTCCCATGTTTGGATAAAGGAAAACCAAGCTATTCTAGACCGGTTGAGGAAAGTATTCAAAACGAGGGTACTAGAGATGAACCTCGGGAACAATCTGAGACAGAGGAGGCTGAAATCAAAAAGAGTAAACGGCAAAAGACTGAAATATCCTTCGGCCCTGATTTCCTTACCTACATGGTAGAAGAGGAACCTCAAACGTACCAACAAGCGGCGAATTCCGTAGAACGACCTCAGTGGAGGGAGGCCATCAAATGTGAGATAGACTCTATCTTACAAAATTACACATGGGAACTAGTGTATCTTCCTCAAGGGTGTAAAACACTAGGATATCGATGAATCTTCAAGAAAAATATAAAACTTGATGGCACCATCGATAAGTATAAGGCAAGGTTGGTGATCAAAGGATATAAACAACAAGAAGGTTTAGCTTACTTTGATACGTATTCGCCAGTTACATGTCACACCCTGAATTAGGGCCTAGGCGTGTGACCACAAGTTGGTACATGTTTTGTAAATATATCAGAGTTATGGGTTAATTTTAGCGAAATACTTTAGGTTTGAATAATATTAATTTACATTGAAAGTTTATTTGGGAATTAAATGCCCAAGTAAATGTTTACAAAATATATGTTTCATATTACAAGGAATAGTTTATCAAAACGGAGCCATCTCATAATGCGCTTCTATCTTCATATAGACTTGAATCCTTTCTATTGCTACTTATACTTAATTACCTGCAATGGGTTGGAAAAATACGTCAGCTATATGTTGGTGAACACGTATGACTCTATAAAACAATTGAATGGCAGTTACAATACAATTATAGTTTTTTGTACACTCAGCAGAGGTATTTCTACTTCTGGGCTTTGTACCACTACCCTACACACACACAAGTGTTCCCCGAGCCATGAAGCCCCTAAATGGAGAACTAGTTATGACTATTAACCTGCGGTCACTTGGCCTTTGATTGTTTAGGCTGAACAGTTATGTATGGATCAAGACACATGTGTACTCGGTCTGAGTTGCTATTATTTTCTATATTGTATTATGACGTTTTAGAGATCACGTAATCTCATGTAAATGTTGACTGACTCATTAAGACAAACACCTGTTCATCTTACCGAGTAAATATGTTTTGACTGATTAAAAGGTTAACATATCACCTGTACCGTCGGTGTTGGAAACCTTGACTGATTGATTGAGAATGATATTTAACCTATACATAAATAGGTTTGTATGAATGTTTTGAATGGTGTTTCTTGATTAAGCTATGATTCCTAAGCTTAACCTTGAAATCATTTATCTTTGATTGTGAATGAAAACACTTAGTTTTATGTGACGTTTGATGTAGCATGCTTTGGCTTAATAGGTTATAAAACGTTGGTAAGTTTCTCCAAGTAAGTAAACGGGTCCCTAGGTTGATTGGGATTTGTAAGAATTACTTTCCTTAGGCAATAAACTTACTACTAGTGATATCCCCATTACGGTTTACTACATGCCTGTCAAAATATATCTTTTGTTAACATTACTTTTCTATGAAGTAACTTTTATGAAAACTCGTTTATGAATGATTATAGAATGCTTATGAAATAATTTCAAGGTTAAAGGCTATAGCCTTGATTTATTGTCTAAGCTATAATTTGAATAACATAACGTAACTCCTACCTTAGTACGGGAATTTAGAATGATAATAAGAAAAAGGCAAGATCTTGATCTACTCGTTTATGTGATTACTACTCGATTATGACTTCAAAACTTGCACGAACATCGAGAAAATGGCACGTCGGCTTGTTACGGCAATAGGGCACGCCTTTTAATGCTAAGTGTGTAAAATAGAGGTGTGATGGGATGAGAATAGCTCAATACACGTCACCCCCTTTTATAGGAGAAATCCGCACCCCATCGCGATACGCGATGGGTTCCTCTCACCCTCGTCACGTATCGCGACGCCGCAATATGACGCCGCCTTAACAGCTCGTGACAAGTGGCCTGTCATATCGTGCCACGTGTTGACACGCGGTTGGACACGTGTCCAGTGACTCGGCATGGTCATCCCGATACGCTATGACCGTTGTGGATGGGCCGTAGCGTATTGTTACGCCGCCCATTTCTGGGTGTGTGTGCAAGGCCATCGCACTACGCGATGGGTTTATGTTCGCCTTGTCGCGTAGCGTGATGAGTGAAGTTTTCAGAATTTTCAAGTTTGGTCCCTATACTTTCTAAGTTAGTATATTTAGCTAAGTTCTTGTGAGGTTAAATACGCGGTGTTACATCCTCCCCACCTTTTGAATGATCTCGTCCTAGAGATTTATTGGAATAGATAGGGGTACTTCTTCTTCATTTCTGGCTCGAGCTCCCACGCATACTCGGGTCCTCTTCTTGAATCTCATTTAACTTTTACGAGCTTGAGACGCTTATGCTTGAGGAACTTGATCATGCTATCTTCTATTTGAATTGGTTGTTCTACTAAGCTTCTCGTTGATCTTAACATCTTTTTTGGCATGACAAGAGTTTCTTCGGCTAAACACTTGCGTAATTGGATACGTGAAACACGTTGTGAATGCCTTTCATTTCATCAGGTAACTCTAGCCAGTAAGCGGCTGGTCCGATTCTATCAAGTATCTTAAAAGGTCCAACGAATCGTGGACTCAATTTTCCTTTCTTTCCAAATCTTACTACACCTTTCCAAGATGATACTTTCAACAATACTTTATCTCCTTCTTTGAATTCCAAAGGCTTGCGCGAATATCCGCATAGCTTTTCTGTCTATCTCTTGCTGCCTTCAATCTTTCACGGATTTGTATAACTTGTTCAGTGGTTCTTTGTAAAATCTCGGGTCCTGACAATTGACTATCACCCGTTTCAGACCAACATACAGGTGTCCTACACTTACGCCCATACAACGCTTCAAATGGTGTCATTTGGATACTTGTATGATAACTGTTGTTGTGTTGTTGTACGAGAATTCCATTAGAGCAAGATGGTTATCCCAACTTCCTCCTAAATTGATATCACAGGCACGAAGCATGCCTTCTAAGGTTTGAATTGTAGGTTCACTTTGGCCATCAGTTTGGGGATGATATGCGGTACTTAAGTTTAATCGTGTCCCCATGGCTTTTTGAAAACTCGACCAAAAATTTGAAGCGAAACGACTATCTCTATCGGAAATGATGGATAGCGGCACACCATGTAAGGATACTTTGTTTTCGACATATAAGTGTGCTAACTTATCCATACTAAACATTTCTTGAATTGGAATGAAATGAGCGGACTTGGTAAGTCTATCTACAATAACCCAGATTGCATCGTTTTGGCAAGAAGTTTTAGGTAACTTCATAATGAAATCCATGGTTATCATATCCCATTTCCATATCGAGATTTCCGGTTGTTGTAACAATCCTAACGGATTTTGGTGTTCGGCTTTTACCTTAGAACAAGTTAGGCATTTGGCTACATATAAGGAAAAATCCTTCTTCATACCAATCCACCAGTAATCATTCTTTAGATTGTGATACATCTTGTCACTTCCCGGATGCATCATATATTTTGACTTGTGTGCTTCTTCTATAATTTTGTCTCTCAAATTTCCGATATCGGTACCCAAATCCTTGTACCGAGTCTAAGTAATTCATCATTTCCTTTGACTAGTTGATCAATAGTTCCGTTCTCCTTCTCGGCTTTAATGTTTCCTTCCTCAAGTGCTAACTTCTGAGCTTCCTTGATCTAAACAGCTAAATCAGCTTTGAGTTCCAACCTAAGGGCTTAGACTCTCTTTGGCTTTTCGTGTTCTTTCCTACTTAAGGCATCAGCCACAACGTTGGCTTTCCCTTCATGATATACGATCTCACAGTCGTAGTCGTTGAGCGTTTCCATCCAACGTCTTTGTCTCATGTTTAATTCTTTTTGATCTAATATATGCTTCAAAATTTTGTGATCAATGTATACAATGAACTTAACACCATAAAAGTAATATCGCCATAACTTCAACGCGAAAATTATAGCGCCAAATCAAGGTCATGTGTGGTGTAATTCTTTTCATGAACCTTTAACTGTCTCGAAGCATAAGCAATTACTTTCTTTCCTTGCATCAAAACACATCCCATTCCCGTATGCAAAGCATCACAGTAAATGGTAAAGTTCTCTAGTCCTTCTTTCAATGCCAGGATAGGTGCATTGGTTAACTTTTGTTTGAGTGTTTCGAATTCTTCTTCTTGATTCGGTCCTCATTCAAACTTAATTGTCTTTATTGTGAGTGAAGTTAATGGGACAGCTATTCGGGAGAAGTCTTGAATGAATCTTTGGTAATATTCGGCTAAGCCTAGAAAGCTTCGGACTTGAGTCGATGTTTTCGGTTTCTCCCATTTGGTTATAGCTTCTATCTTTGCTGGGTCTACTTGAATACCCTATTCATTTATAACATGACCAAGAAATTGAACTTCGGACAACCAAAATTCACATTTGGAGAATTTGGCGTATAATTTCTCGTTTCTTAGGGTTTCAAATATGATTTTGAGGTGAACTTGATGATCGTCTTTGGATTTTGATTAAACGAGAATGTCATCAATGAAGACGATAACAAACTTGTCCAAGTATGGTTTGCAAATTCAATTCATCATGTCCATGAAAGCTTCCGGAGCATTAGTGAATCCGAAAGGCATGATGGTGAACTCATAATGTCCGTATCGGGTTCCAAACTTGTTTTAGGTATATCTTCCTCTTGCACTTTGAATTGATGGTAACCTAAACTAAGATCTATTTTAGAAAAACAACTTGCTCCTTGAAGCTGATCAAACAAATCGTCGATTCTTGGTAATGGATACTTATTCTTAATTGTGACCTTATTTAACTCTCTATAATCTATACACATCCTCATCGATCCGTCTTTCTTCTTTACGAACAAAACTGGAGCTCCCCATGGTGACGAACTCGGTCGTATGAATCCTTTTTCTAATAACTCATCTAGTTGTTTCTTCAATTCTTTCATTTCCGTAGGTGCTAGACGATAAGGAGATTTAGTTCCTGGAATGAGGTCAATCCTAAACTCTACTTCTCTATCTGGCGGGGCTCCTGGTAACTCGTCAGGAAATACAACTTGGAATTCGGACACAATTGGCATTTCTTCCATCCTCTTGGGTTTGGGTTCTTTAGTTACATAGGCCATGAATGCAAGTCATCCCTTACCAAAGCAACTACTTGCTTTGAGCTTAGAAATGATTCCTACCTTTCCTGCTTCTTTGTCACCGGTGATACGAATAGTTTTATTGTTAGACGTTCGGATATCAAAGGCTTTATCATTACATAAGATACGGGTTTGATTTGACGGTAACCAGTCCATACCTAAAACTACATCAAAACCTGCTAACGTCATAGGTAACGGTCGTACAGGTATGATGTGATCGGCTAATGAAATTGTTGCATTATCTAAAGCCTTTGTTATTCTACTAACATTTCCATAAGCAGTTTCGACTTCATAATGTTTATCTAGTTTAACTAAGGGTTCAATCAATAGACTACAAAACTTATAATCTATAAAATTTTGGTTCGCACCTGAGTCAAATAAAACCCTAGCATAAACATTATTAATAGGAAACGTACCGGTGATCATGTCCGGTATGTCAACTGCCCTTTGAGTGTCTAGCATGAAGACACGAGCGTTTCCCTTCTTGGCATCGGTCTTGGCATCGCTGCCACTTGCACCAGCCGCCACTGTCATCAGCTTCCTCTTTGGAAATTCCGTACTAAAATGCCCATTTTCACCGCAATCGAAACACACTAATGCCTTTTTCTTGCACTCAGCTTCAACATGACCCAGTTTCTTACAGAAATTGCATACGATGATATTTAGAGGTCATTGACATCTTACAAAATGTCTTCTACCACATGTCTTACAAACAAGGCGAGTATACACGAACGCCCCTTCCCTCTTTTTCTCAACTTTCCTAACTTTTCCTCCCACTGGCGTCTGGCCATCATCTCTTTTCTTCTCATCTCGGTTTCTAATCATCCCATCCATTAAAGTCCCGTCCAAATCCATAGCAGATTCTATCGAAGACGGCATATGTGAACGAACTAAGTCACGGATTTTGATTGGTAATCCGTAAACATTATGAAGTGAGGTACAATTCTGCAGTACTCAAGAAACTTGGTGCTATATTCCTTGAGGATTTTTCCCACAACCTTATGGTTCCACAGCTTGGTTTGTATTTGATCCATTTCATTAATCGGGCAAAACTTTTATAATATCATGGCTTTAAACGTTGCCTAGTCCAAATTATACAGGTTCTTTCTACCCTTGATTCCGATTAGGGTATTCTAGTATTCGAGTGCCTCCCCTTTAAAAATTTGAGAGGTATATTGAACTTTCTCTTTCTCTGTGCATTTACTAATTAACACGATCGACTCCATTTCCTCCAACCATCGGAGGGTAACTATCGCTCCCTTGTCTCCATGGAACTCTTTGGGATTATAAACTTTGAATACTTTAAAATCACAACCTTCGTGTGTTTTTAGTTTCTTGGTTTTCTCTTGCAAGTGATCTTCAGCAGTTGAGCCTTGATCACTCTCTTCCTTCTTTTTCTCACTTTCCTTTATCTTACTCTCTTTCTTTTCTGTTTCCCTTTTAGATTCCCTCTTTGACAGTTTCACTTTTGCTTTGACTCGTCCTTTTATTAGAATGAGGGGCGATTCGGATAGGATCGTTTTTCATTAATTCATAGAGTTGTGTTACAGCTTCCTTTATCAGATCGCGAATATCGAGCACATAGTCCTTCAGTATCGCTTGAATGTTCTCTGCTACAATGTTTTCTTTATTGTGGTTTATTTGCATATCGAGATTACTGTTGACTTTATGTTGTCCTGACATGCTGTTACATGAATAAGACAAGATTCAGAGAAAAACAAACTTTCTTTATAATACATTATTTATTTTACAAGAAAGAGAACATGACAGTCAACAACAGTACATAACAACGATTCCAAATCCTTAATCCAATTTTTAACTAGATTTTTCATCTTGTCACATTTCTTAACTATCTTCTTTCCTATTTTCTTCTTGTCCACTTTCTCGTTCCTCAGCTCGTTCATCACTGAATTAGGCGGGTTAGGATATACCATTGGTGCGGATGCAGCTGGGAAGAGATAAGCGTTCTCCCTTGGATAGAGATGCGGGTTTGAAACGTATGCATGCATTTCTTCATCGGGGATATTGGTAGTATAGAATTCCCGTTGAGATTTGCTTCCTCGCGGATCTCATTAGCTTGTTGTGAGAACGTCTCGGTCCAACATACGAAGGAAAATAAGGGTTCTCTTTTTCCTCATTTTCTTCCTCGGGATCTTCCTCCAATTCATAAGGATTCTTAATTGGTGATGGAGTAAATCTCTTTTTGTATGGCAAGATGACCATCATCCTTGGTTTATGGCTTGGTTCGGCAACAGTCTATGTAATCGGATATTGGTAGTTCGGTGGTGGTGATCCAAACTGCCATCTATTCTTATCAGAGTGACAGTCCATCCAACTTGACGAATCGGTTTCTTGCTTGATCTTACTATGTACTTCCTGCTCCTCGGAAGGATGGTAAGTTGGGATTTCGGATGGATAGTACTGGGGAAGGTTGTTGGCAGTGTTGTCAGAGATTTTGATTGGGCATTGCTGACTTCCTGGGAGATACACGGGTTGGCTCCCATATGGTAACATCGGAATGATCGGTTGATTGTGATTGAAAAAGCTACTATAATAACTATTGCTACTGTACATAACAGATGGTTCGTGAATGATTGTCGGTGTTGATCGGATAGCTACTCGGCGTCAAAGACCAAGATAGTTAACGTAAGACATCTGAACTTAGTTAATATTTAGGGATAGGAAGTTTACCAATTTTATCTTATCCCTACGAAATAATAAAAAGGATAATAATAATTTTATTTTAATGGTTAAAGCTAAGGTACTAATGTTTAATACTTAATTTGCTGAAACCGATGGCTCTAATACCAACCTGTCACACCCCGACTTAGGGCCTAGGCGAGTGACCTCAAGTTGGTACCTGTTTTGTAAATATATCAGAGTTATGGGTTATTTTTAGCGAAAGACTTTATGTTTGAATAATATTAATTTACATTGAAAGTTTATTTGGGAATTAAATGCCCAAGTAAATGTTTACAAAATATATGTTTCATATTACAAGGAATAGTTTATCAAAACGGAGCCATCTCATAATGCGCTTCTATCTTCATATAGACTTGAATCCTTTCTATTGCTACTTATACTTAATTACCTGCAATGGGTTGGAAAAATACGTCAGCTATATGTTGGTGAACACGTATGACTCTATAAAACAATTGAATGGCAGTTACAATACAATTATAGTTTTTTGTACACTCAGCAGAGGTATTTCTACTTCTGGGCTTTGTACCACTACCCTACACACACACAAGTGTTCCCCGAGCCATGAAGCCCCTAAATGGAGAACTAGTTATGACTATTAACCTGCGGTCACTTGGCCTTTGATTGTTTAGGCTGAACAGTTATGTATGGATCAAGACACATGTGTACTCGGTCTGAGTTGCTATTATTTTCTATATTGTATTATGACGTTTTAGAGATCACGTAATCTCATGTAAATGTTGACTGACTCATTAAGACAAACACCTGTTCATCTTACCGAGTAAATATGTTTTGACTGATTAAAAGGTTAACATATCACCTGTACCGTCGGTGTTGGAAACCTTGACTGATTGATTGAGAATGATATTTAACCTATACATAAATAGGTTTGTATGAATGTTTTGAATGGTGTTTCTTGATTAAGCTATGATTCCTAAGCTTAACCTTGAAATCATTTATCTTTGATTGTGAATGAAAACACTTAGTTTTATGTGACGTTTGATGTAGCATGCTTTGGCTTAATAGGTTATAAAACGTTGGTAAGTTTCTCCAAGTAAGTAAACGGGTCCCTAGGTTGATTGGGATTTGTAAGAATTACTTTCCTTAGGCAATAAACTTACTACTAGTGATATCCCCATTACGGTTTACTACATGCCTGTCAAAATATATCTTTTGTTAACATTACTTTTCTATGAAGTAACTTTTATGAAAACTCGTTTATGAATGATTATAGAATGCTTATGAAATAATTTCAAGGTTAAAGGCTATAGCCTTGATTGATTGTCTAAGCTATAATTTGAATAACATAACGTAACTCCTACCTTAGTACGGGAATTTAGAATGATAATAAAAAAAGGGCAAGATCTTGATATACTTGCTAATGTGATTACTACTCGATTATGACTTCAAAACTTGCACGAACTTGGAGAAAATGGCACGTCGGCTTGTTACGGCAATAGGGCCCGCCTTTCAATGCTAAGTGTGTGAAAATGAGGTGTGATGGTATGAGAATAGCTCAATACCCGTCACCCCATTTTATAGGCAAAATCCGCGCCCCATCGCTATAAGCAATGGGTTCCTCTCACCCCTGTCGTGTATCATGACGCTGCAATATGACGCCACCTTACCAGCTCGTGACAAGTGGCCTGTCATATCGTGCCACGTGTTGACACACGGTTGGACACGTGTCCAGTGACTCGGCAAGTTCATCCCGATACGCTATGACCGTTGTGGTTGGGCCGTAGCGTATTGTTAGGCCGCCCATATCGTGTCACGTGTTGACACGCGGTTGAATGTAACCGTTTTTAATGAAATGAATGAAAACGCTACTAGTTCTGCTCATATGCTAATGTTTGGCATGGTAGACTAGGTCATATTAATTTTAATTTCATTTGGCGTTTGATTAAACTTAATTGTATACCAATTTTCGATATCGAATCAAATAATAAATGTGAAACTTGCGTCGAAGCAAAACAAACGAGACCGTCATTCAAAAAGATTGAACGATTCACCGAACCCCTTGAGATGATTCACACTGATGTGTGTAATCTAAAAGCAATTCCTACTCGTGGTGGGAAAAAGTACTTCATCATGTTCATTTATGATAGTACAAGGTATTGCTATGTTTACTTAGTTAAGAGTAAGGACGAGGTTATTGATAAGTTTATCTTATTTAAAGCCGAAGTTGAGAATCAACTAAATCGGAAAATCAAAAGAGTAAGGAGTGACCGAGGAGGTAAATATGTTTCACCTTTTGTTGACTTGTGTGAAAAAGAAGGAATCATACATGAACTAACGCCTCATTACTCCCCTTAATCAAATGGAATAGCAGAACGTAAAAACCGAACCTATAAAGAAATGATGAATGCCATGATGATAAGTTCAGGTGTAAGCCCGGACATGTGGGGGGAAGCAATCTTATCGGCGAATTATGTCTTGAACATGATACCCAATAAGAGGAAAGATCTAACGCCATATGAATTATGGACGGGAAATATACCATCATATAAATACTTGTGAGTGTGGGGTGCCTAGCCAAGGTAGTGGTGACTCCACCAAAACGCCTACTAATAGGACCCAAAACCGTGGATTGTGTATTTATAGGATATACCCGTCCTAGTGGTGCATTTCAATTTCTTGTGCATGATTCTAAGAACCCTGGAATAAACAATGGCACCATAATATAATCAAAGGATGCATCATGGTTTGAACATATGTTCCCATGTTTGGATAAAGGAAAACCAAGCTATTCTAGACCGGTTGAGGAAAGTATTCAAAACGAGGGTACTAGAGATGAACCTCGGGAACAATCTGAGACAGAGGAGGCTGAAATCAAAAAGAGTAAACGGCAAAAGACTGAAATATCCTTCGGCCCTGATTTCCTTACCTACATGGTAGAAGAGGAACCTCAAACGTACCAACAAGCGGCGAATTCCGTAGAACGACCTCAGTGGAGGGAGGCCATCAAATGTGAGATAGACTCTATCTTACAAAATTACACATGGGAACTAGTGTATCTTCCTCAAGGGTGTAAAACACTAGGATATCGATGAATCTTCAAGAAAAATATAAAACTTGATGGCACCATCGATAAGTATAAGGCAAGGTTGGTGATCAAAGGATATAAACAACAAGAAGGTTTAGCTTACTTTGATACGTATTCGCCAGTTACATGTCACACCCTGAATTAGGGCCTAGGCGTGTGACCACAACTTGGTACATGTTTTGTAAATATATCAGAGTTATGGGTTAATTTTAGCGAAATACTTTAGGTTTGAATAATATTAATTTACATTGAAAGTTTACTTGGGAATTAAATGCCCAAGTATAAGTTTACAAAATATATGTTTCGTATTACAAGGAATAGTTTATCAAAACGGAGCCATCTCATAATGCGCTTCTGTTGGTACATAACATCTTCATATAGACTCGAATCCTTTCTATTGCTACTTATGCTTAATTACCTGCAATGGGTTGGAAAAATACGTCAGCTATATGCTGGTGAACACGTATGACTCTATAAAACAATTGAATGGCAGTTACAATACAATTATAGTTTTCTGTACACTCAGCAGAGGTATTTCTACTTCTGGGCTTTGTACCACTACCCTACATACACACAAGTGTTCTCCGAGCCATGAAGCCCCTAAATGGAGAACTAGTTATGACTATTGACCTGCGGTCACTTGGCCTTTGATTGTTTAGGCTGAACAGTTATGTATGGATCAAGACACATATGTACTCGGTCTGAGTTGCTATTATTTTCTATATTGTATTATGACGTTTTAGAGATCACGTAATCTCATGTAAATGTTGACTGACTCATTAAGACAAACACCTGTTCATCTTACCAAGTAAATATGTTTTGACTGATTAAAAGGTTAACGTATTCACCTGTACCGTCGGTGTTGGAAACCTTGACTGATTGATTGAGAATGATATTTAACCTATACATAAATAGGTTTGTATGAATGTTTTGAATGGTGTTTCTTGATTAAGCTATGATTTCTAAGCTTAACCTTGAAATCGTTTATCTTTGATTGTGAATGAAAACACTTAGTTTTATGTGACGTTTGATGTAGCATGCTTTGGCTTAATAGGTTATAAAACGTTGGTAAGTTTCTCCAGGTAAGTAAACGGGTCCCTCGGTTGATAGGGATTTGTAAGAATTACTTTCCTTAGGCAAGAACTTACTACTAGTGATATCCCTATTACGGTTTACTACATGCCTGTCAAAATATATCTTTTGTTAACATTACTTTTCTATGAAGTAACGTTTATGAAAACTCATTTATGAATGATTATAGAATGCTTATGAAATAATTTCAAGGTTAAAGGCTATAGCCTTGATTGATTGTCTAAGCTATAATTTGAATAATATAACGTAACTCCTACCTTAGTACGGGAATTTAGAATGATAATAAGAAAAAGGCAAGATCTTGATCTACTCGCTTATGTGATTACTACTCGATTATGACTTCAAAACTTGCACGAACTTGGAGAAAATGGCACGTCGGCTTGTTACGGCAATAGGGCACGCCTTTTAATGCTAAGTGTGTAAAATAGAGGTGTGATGGGATGAGAATAGCTCAATACACTTCACCCCCTTTTATAGGCGAAATCCGCACCCCATCGCGATACGCGATGGGTTCCTCTCACCCTCGTCACGTATCGCGACGCCGCAATATGACGCCGCCTTAACAGCTCGTGACAAGTGGCCTGTCATATCGTGCCACATGTTGACACGTAGTTGGACACGTGTCCAGTGACTCAACATGGTCATCGCGATATGCGATGACCATTGTGGTTGGGTCGTAGCGTATCGCTACGTTGCCCATTTCTAGGCCTGTGTCAAGGCCATCGCGCTACGCGATGGGCTTATGTTTGCCCCGTCGCGTATCGCGATGAGTGAAGTTTTCATAACTTTCAAGTTTGGTCCCTATACTGTCTTAAGTTAGTATATTTAGCTAAGTTCTTGTAAGGTTAAATACGCGGTGTTACATTACGCGAATAACCTCTATTTGGTTGGTGCTTGCCATTGCCACCATTAGAAACTTGGAAGTTCACCAGATGGATGTAAAAACAGCTTTCTTGAATGGAAATCTAGAGGAAGAGATTTACATTGAACAAACAGAAGGCTTCATAGCCGTTGGGCAAGAAAAGAAAGTCTGTAAACTTGTGAAATCCTTGTATGGATTGAAACAAGCTCCTAAACAATGGCACCAAAAGTTTCACTGTGTCATGCTTGATGATGGGTTCAAAATAAATGAATGTGACAAATGTGTATACGTTAAGGACATATCCGATGGATATGTCATTTTATGTCTATACGTAGATGATATGCTCATTTCTGGAAGTGATGACAAAATCATAACGTCTACAAAGAACAGGCTAAAAGCAAGATTTTACATGAAGGACATGGGTTTTGCGGATCTGATTCTGGGAGTTAAAATCACATGAACCCAAAATGGACTTGTTTTAAGTCAATCCCACTACGTGAACAAAATTCTTGAGAAGTTTTATGCGAATGACTCTAATGTAGCTAGAACTCCCATTTACACAAGTCAACATCTAGTAAAGAATAGAGGTGAACCCGTTAACCAGTTGGAATACTCAAGAATTATTGGCAGTTTGATGTTTCTTATGAGTTGCACTAGACCCAACTTAGCATATACTGTGAGCAAGCTAAGTAGATACACAAGCAACCCAAGTTCAAGTCATTGGAACTGTGTGATTCGGTTGCTTTGGTACCTAAGATACACTAGGGAATTCGAGTTACATTATAACAGATACCAGCAGTTTCCGGAGGACACTATGATGCAAATTGGATATCTGACACGAATGATTCCAGAGCAGCAAGTGGGTATGTATTCACACTTGGAGGTGATGCTATATCGTGGAAATTGTCAAAACAAACGGTTATAGATAGATCCACGATGAAATCAGAATTCATCTCCCTAGATAAAGCGGGTGAAGAGGCAGAATGGTTACGTCAATTTGTTGAGGATATACCAAGATGGCCTAAGCCGGCATCGGCCATCTGTATACATTGTGATAGCCAATCGGCAATTGGCGGAGCTCATAGCACAATGTATAATGGTAAGAATAGACATATTAGACGTAGACATAATACGGTACGACAACTAATATCTTCTGGAATTATCATTGTTGACTACGTGAAGTTAAAGAATAATATTGCGGATCCGCTAACAAAAGGCCTAAGTAGAGAGTTAGTTCAGAAGTCATCCGTGGGAATGGGACGAATCCCTTGAAAAATTAAAGCTCATACAAAGAAAACCTAACTCAACATATAGGAGATTCCAAGAATTGAGTTCAATAGGAAAACCTAATTGTATAAATTACTGCGGTCACTATGGGGGGGGGGGGTAACCCTAAAATTTAAAAGGGAGTTTACTACATATATTGGTAACCTTCCTAGTCCATTCCTAAAATTACAAGTGTGAGGCTAAGCATATGGCTTTTAATGATTCGACCAAGGTAGTAATACATGGTGAATCACCTATGTGAGAGAGAAGTGGGGTCGCTTCGAAGGGTGTTGTTGGGCACAATACATAATAGCTCATGCAGAACCAGACGCATGTTCACGACCATAACGAACATAACTATGAGGACATGACTTTGTCAGGGAGAGTCTTGTGTGAAGTGTATTGTCGTCTACACAAACGGCAAACGAGTTCAAAGACATCAATGTCTACTCAGAGCCAGTGGGCTAAGTATGCTTCATAAGAAAATGTTCAAACGATAACACCTACCTATTGTATGCAAGATTCAACTGCTAAAATCTAATCGGGATAATTTTGTTTCGACCTCCATTCATGTGGGGTATTTTTGGAAGTTTTAACTAAAAGTGTGTGAATGAAGTCTTAATAAGGAAGTGGTAAAAGGTTGTCCCACATCGGATTGGGAACAAAATAAGGAGTGGTATATAAGGTAGAGCCTTTACCACTCATTTGAATCATTATGACATGTTTACCACAAGTCCTACGCGCGCGTATGGGGGGTGCAAATTTGGGTTTCTGGACTAGAAATTCATCGAACTCGTGCGTTCCCGCACGTCCCGTGGACACGAATGCAACTCCACCCGGGCTCGCGTGAGACAATTTTTTGAATTCGTTTTGAATTTTGAAATTCATAAATGATGGAAACTGATTGGTCAATATTATTAATAATCATTATGATAATGATTATTATTTTCGGTTTTGTAATCTGCACTAATGACCATTAAATTAATATTATTTCAATTTCATAGTCATTATCAGGTTTGATTATGATTCTTTGGTTATAAAAACCATGACCAATCTTCAGTTTTAGACACACCAACATACACACTTCATCTTCTTCCTCTTTGCTGCAAAAATATTATTTACGGTTTAGTTTCAGGCAAGTGATCGAGTCCGGCAGTGCTACGTTTCTGCTTCGAACCGGAGTACCCTGGGAACAGACTGCGAATCTATTTAAGGGAATTGTGTTAAACACAAGCCCGGTTCACTGTTTCGTGTTTAATTCTGTTCTTCTTTCTGATTTTATTATACAAGATTTCTAACAGAAAGTTTCAATTAATTGAATCATTTTTATTAGGGGGGGTGGTGGTGGTACAAATTTCATCACTCACCACACCCGATGGTGGTGTGCCACCTCACCCTAACACATTCCATCACTAGTTATGGAAATAGTGGGGGTGGTGGTAGTGATGGTTTGTTTTTTTTACAACTTAAAAATTAAAAACAATATTACTAGAACATATTACAACTTAAAAATTATAATTAAAAAATAAAAGTTACATTAAACAATCTATTCCTCGTCTGAATCCAAAAAATCCAAACCTAAAGAACCTACAAGTTCAACAAGATGTTATCTCAACCGATGGTGAATATCTTCATCCCGCAAGTCTAATTGCACATTCTCAAGAACGGGAACTTGAGTAGGAGGTTCCCGCACCCAATCTGAAGAAATTGCAAGTCCATCTTCTTTTATTAACATATTGTGTAATATGATGCATGCATATACTGATCTATAGATCATGGGTTTTCTCATTGCACGAAACGGTCAACTAAGTTTGCACCATCTACCCTTTAAGACACCGAAAGCTCTCTCGACATCTTTTCTTGCCGATTCTTGAAACTTCTGAATGCCTTTTCATTGTCCTCGACAGGAAACGAAAAGGCTTTCACAAAAACAGACCATGCCAGGTAGATACCATCGACAAAAAAGTAACCACGTTTGTAATATCTCCCATTGACAAAATACGGACAGAAGGGCGCGGTGCCATCTGTTACGTTTTTAAACAATGGTGATGTGTATAGAAAAGTGATGTCGTTGTTTGATCCAGGAACACCAAAATAAGAATGCAAAATCCATAAATCATTTGACGCAACCACTTCAAGTGAGATGGTCGGTCGTTTGATATCACCCCTAACATACGCCCCTCGAAGCTCCCATGGACAATTCCTCCATTTGATATGTGTACAATCAATGCTACCGAGCATCCCTGGAAAATGTCATCTAGCCTCATGGGCGGCGTAAAGACATGTAATTTCGTGTCTTGTTGATTTTCGTAGAAACTCTTTGTCATACAATTTAATAATCGGGTGAGGTTGCATTGCGTATGGGTCAGCAGGCACCACACAAAAAACAGATCACAAAGGTTGTAGTGCTCCCCGCCATGAATACGACCTATGACAGACGTGACAATAAGGCGATAAAGATACCTGTATAATACAATATAATGCAATACAATACAATATTATATTTAACGTACATGTGCAATGGGTCCCTGATAGCGGAGACCTTGGCTTTGTAGCCATATGCCCGACCCCGAAAGGCTCATCGCTAATCGTCATCCACCAGACCCGCAACTCATCGCCTAGTAACTGGTGGATGCTCTCTGTGTAAAGCGGAAGCCGTACATTTGCCGATGTGTATAAACCGAGTGCCACGACAAACTCCTCCATAGAGAGGTGAATCTCGTCCCCGAACATATGAAAAACAATCTACGAATGACGAGTATGTGCACCTGGCTGCCTCATCAACATCTCAGCCGTACCCGCCGCGCGCGGCCTATATAAAATAATATAATATAATATAATATATAATATAATATAATATAATATAATATAATATAATATAATATAATATAATATAATATAATATAATATAATATAATATAAAAATATACCTAACACTTAATGTAGAGTAGACCTCCGGTGTGAGCTCTCGGTGCGCTGAGTGTGCCATCTACATAAATTTTTGGTGGCATTAGGGAAGACTACTTGACACTCATTCATAAGGGCTTGGTCCGCGTCAGTTAGTATCACGCATGGCTCCATACGATCCTCGAGTAATTCTTTAAGTTTCTCGAGGGCACATGTGAAGTTCTTCTCTTTTTCCCTAATTATAAATGATGGCCGATACAGAATGACTATGATGTGGACGTCACGCCGATAAATTGAACCAACGGCCAGTCGTACATGTTGGTCTTGTACATCGTGTCAATCAACGGCACCTCAGGGAATGCACGCCACATTTTATGCGAATTATTATGACCGAAGAAAATATCCTCCGTTGTGGTCGTTGGAAGCATTCTCCCCGGTATAGTACACGAAACCATTTTTATAGAAAAAGTTTTCAAGTACCTGCATTGGATTAAATAAAACTTTAATAAATATTATAAACACAAGTTTATATATATATATATATATATAGTAAAACTATGAAGGTTTTCAACTACCTTCATGGGGGTATCACCAATTCTCTCCTGGTCTTTAAGTTTATATAAGTAGTTTTATAAATCCTTGAATGTAGGTTGGCAACCGGGAAACTGGTCTTTTACGGCTGCTTGAATTTGAAGGGGCTTCAAGCCGTTCCGATATAACCTAGCAACCAGATCAAGTTCATCGCTGGTCATTTTCCGGAGTTGCACGTACCCCGCCTCATAGACAATGGGATCGTGGTTGTGTGTCTCGTTTACCACTTCAAGCCTCCAACATTTACATGACGAGTCGTATATGCCTAGGAGTTTAAATGGACAATTTTTTTATACTACCGGTACGTCTGACCATGGCCTACAATTTCGATTCCCCTCCACGATTGCATAAAAGGTCCACACCGTTTTTCCTTGACCGCTGGACCACAAAAATACACCCATGATATCACCCTCTCTTTTTGGCCCATTCCTACAACTCGTTACACGACTGAAAAATCTAAATCCAGTTACAAATACATTTTTAAAACATGTTCAAAAACCATAGCAATAACTAAAACAAAACATATGGTGTCTTCCAGTATTTGTTTTATACGAAACCGCCGGCTAGCGTATATAATCATCATCATAATTATCTTCATCATCTGCCCCCCCTCCCATCGTCATAATTATCTCCAACATGCTCGTTTCCCTCGTTATACGGTGAAACTTCTACCGGTACGTGGTACGAAGACTGGGTTCCGTAATATGGTAGCTCTACTGCTGGTTAGTGGTACGAAGAAGACGACTGGCCTCCATAATCTAACTCGCCTACAGGTAACTGGTACATTGGCTCACCGTAAAATTGTTCAAGTTGACTCTCGTAAGCGAAATACTCCTGAAAAACGTAATGGGAACATTATATTTGTTAAAAATCAAATAACAACTTTATATTATATAAATATTACCTAGTTCATATTTGGTAACCCGGTCGTGCTAGGCTGACCATAAGATTATTCAGCCCGACTATCGTAATGTTGATACTCCAGACAAACGTAATGGTAACATATTTTAGTTATAAACAAACTAATAGCTTTATATTATATTAATATACAACGAAACCTGGTTCAAATCAGGTATTCCCAACGCGCTAGGCTGATCGTTAGGCACGTATCCCGGCTCCTCCTCGTTGCCTGGAAACATATTGTCGAACCAGCACATTTTATTTTTTTTGCTTTTGATTCTCGA
Source organism: Bidens hawaiensis (assembly GCF_021521415.1). Taxonomy (NCBI): domain Eukaryota; kingdom Viridiplantae; phylum Streptophyta; class Magnoliopsida; order Asterales; family Asteraceae; genus Bidens; species Bidens hawaiensis. The sequence goes on along the minus strand of NW_027491889.1, from coordinate 54,549 downwards.
AAGGTGATGTTGAATTGGTGTGTGCATGTATTTGTGTATGTTAATATATGTAACATGTATATAGTAAAGAGAAGAAAGAGGGAACCGGTGAGCTCAATTATTCAAAATGGACAAATAGGCCATGTATAGTGTTATACGCGGCCTATGTGATACGATATGACAAACTAGGACTGTCAAAAGCACTCCTAGGTTGTCAGTCGTACCCTATAGGCCGCGTATAGCACTATATGCGGCCTATCGGGTACACTATATAAGACAAACACCCCTTAATACGTGGCATATAGCACTATACGCTGCGTATTAAGGGTGCATGGGGTGCCCCTAGTAGGACCGTTATTAAAATCCTATAAACCTTAATTTTTTATTCATTTGGTCGTAAGGAAAGAAGGCTAATTATAATTAATAAATTAAAGAGGATAGATTTAATCGTTTAAATAAAATTTAACTACTAAACTATGATATTGCTGCTTTAATTTTCTTATAATTTACATTGGAACCTTATTGTAATTGTTACTTTATAAATATTTAATCCAACTAAGGTGTTTATCGTGTGAGAAATTGAGTTGCTTTTTGACAAGAAGCGATTAAACCGGGAGACAAGAAGGACCAAATGGAGGTGGGTCCCATTCATCAACTCTAATGATGACGACGATGATGGTCAACCTCGTTCATCGTGCAGTCAAACTTATTCTTACATACTTCTTGTGGGTCCCACTCATATATTCAGATTGTCATCTACATTCCAATCAAATTCCCACAATTTGAAATCGACTAAAAGTGGCCCCTTCTAAATCTACAAGAGTTTTTCTATCATTTAGTACGAATAATAATATATAGAATATTAACGATTTGACAAATGACAACTTCAAGACCGGGATAAAGAGAGCAGAGATTGCTGTACTACTGATACAAATAATGTACACTACTGATACCTACCGGATAGTATGGACATGTACTACAAGGCGACAAGTCGTATCATATGTCAGTGATGCCAGTTTATGTCGGTTGTGTTTACATATGGGTTGTATCGTGTTATATATCGGTCGTACGCTATTCTTTTAAGCCATGAAACACTAGTAGTAATATATCAAGTTTATAATATTTTAATAAAAATAATATATCTGACATGCATATTAAGAAAAACCTTTTCCGAGGACAAAATAACTAAAACGTTATCCAACAAGAAAAATATAATCTGGCACACATTTTAAGGCAAACAAAACAAGCCATATAATGAACTGCGGGGCGTATGTGTGGAAGAACATTCAATTCATATTCTCCCATGTGGATTGTATGAATGGACCGACATACATGCCATACGCGTCTAAGGAATTGACTGATGTGACGGGGGTGATGTAATTGTTTTGGTGTATTTTCTTGGGTGAATACACCAAAACTGAAACCCACATGATTTAAAGCACAAATCTTTTAGTTGTGAGCGCATCATTTAACGATCTCCTCTTTAAAAACCTCTCAATGGTTAATGATTAGTGCTTTTTGTATCTTGATTGTTGTTGAAGTTTTAGTGTGAACTATGGTCAATATTTTTGTTTCTTATAATGAGGTAAGCTTTGGTGGAACCCAGTGGTTTATCGGGTTGTGTTTTCGTTTAGATGGTTGGAACTGAAGGTCAGAATTTTGACCATTTACTATTGGACAAGTCGAACTGTTACTCAGTTCGGTCAATCCTTTATTATGTCACCTCTAATTACAAATTGTTTCAGTAATATCGAATATCGATATCTTGAAGTTCAATACCGTATGCTTGTTACGACTATTAAAATATGGGTCAAGTAATTTATGGAATCCCAAAAAAAAATTGATGGATGAATTTAATGGTGGGCTGGGTCATTTTGGGTGGATTTAAATGAAGGGCTGGCTTGTTGGATTCTTCTATGGTTCATCTTTTGGGCCTAACTTGAAAGGGTAAACCTTAAAAATGAGAAAACAATCAAACAGGCGTGTTTAATTTTTCTTCTGAATCTAGATAGAAACTTTTTCGTAAATTTTTTTATATTTTTATTTATTTATTTATTTATTATTTTTTTGTAAACCTTTGCCGCTACAACTTTTGGGATTGCAATAAACCAAGAAGATAATACTCTAGCTATCTTTATTATTGTTTTTAGAAGATGTCATAAAGTTGCATTTATTTTCATAATTGGTTTTAGACGTAACGTTCATTATAATAACGAGTCCAACTTATTTCAATAGTGTCTGTGACTTTTCAAGAATGATAACCCATTGTAATTAGTTTTGACTATGCAAGTAATCGCCCTTCATTACTAGGCCTGTTTACGAGCCGAGCCGAGGCAAGATCGAGCTCGGCTCGAACTCGAACTCTTTATCGAGCTAAAAATATGAGCTCAAGATCGGCTCGGTTTAAATCGAGCCGGCTCGGCTCGGCTCGATCTAGATCGAGTTTACATGTAATAATAACAATTATATGCAACCATCATGTCAAACTAAATAAATATTGTTTTGGTAAAAAATCGGCTAAAGATATTGTAACCAAATTAGTTTTGTGAGGTTTAGTGCTAAGGTGACAATAATGAATATATGAATAAAATGGAGATGAACACCGTGATTTGTTGCGAGTAAAAACTCCTTAATCTTGATTAGATCAAAGGAAAAAAACCCCGGGTGATGACAAATCGTCTATCACCACTTTAGTAATATCAAAATCGGGTTACAATGGGTGGAGTTTATGATCAACGAATACACTAAAGCTAAGTGTGTGTGGTTACAGAGAATTCTGAGCTAACGTATATGAGTGTAAGCTAGTAAGTGCGTGTGTAAAACCTAGTTAATCATAACTCGTTTATAAACAAAAATCACAACTAACTATAACTCCTATAATCACGCCACTCTTCCCACTAGCCGTTCCATCTCTTTTGACCACGTGCGGGAGTTGTCCAGTAGCATAAAAATAGGATGACCAAGTCGTCCAGCCGTTATATCTATCAATCACAACACCACTCAAATACAATCATTAGTAAACAGATAATACCAAGAATCCTTGATCCTTTATAACCTGGAGCATATCCTAAGGATAATTGATCCATAAATTATTCAAGGATAGATGATCCTCAGCAAAAATTCTATGCCCTAACAATAGCCCCAAAAATGGCGAGTGATTGTGTAACACAACTGTCATTTTGAAATTTGAAACCCTGCTAAAAGTAGATAATTAGACGGGTGTCATCGATAATTATGATCAAAACCCTTATTATCAACTATAGCTGTCTATATATGTGATCCCTTCAACCCTTTTATAAACACATAATCCAGCCGTCAATCAGGTATCCTTCTCTTTCTTTTTTTTTATTATAATATTCTTCTAGAGATGTCTGTCGCTTCTTCTTCTTCTCATTCTAAACATTCCGACCAGTCCGACGACTCTGAATTATCGGAGATGCAACCTCAGAACCTCATTGCCAATCCGTCCATGGAGATCTGCAAGTTCACCGACCCTAAGATTGACGAATTCCGGCCACTGTTCCCACCAGAAACCGTTTTCCGACCATACGACTCCTTGGTCCGATGAGATGTTTACTCGCAGACCTGGGTTTGTTTTCCGGCCTGCCCTTTTTCTCATCGGCTACACATACCCGTTTCCTCCTTTTACCCAGAGTTTCTTTGAATCCACTGGCATGTCTAATATTCAGGCCATGCCCATGATTTGGAGGGTTTTAGGTACCATCGAAAGAATCATAGAAGAGGAAAAAATCGACTTCGGCGTCCAAGAGTTGTCACATCTTTATACCCTAACTACCCATGGTTCGAATCGGTTTATGATGAAGTCTAAACCTCGACAACCCAATTCGATTTCAAAAGTAATCTTGAACGTTTCCTTCTAGAGGAATCCGTTCTTCTTTGTGAATCGAAACTCCATACCTAGTGGGGCTGATTTACCTCTAACTTGGGCTAAAAAGGGTAGGATCTCGGATCCTTAACAAAGAAACAATCTGTGATAACTGATCTAACTCTTAATCTTTTTTCTTGTTTATATTTAGTTGAAAACTTTGCTTCCCTGGCCAAGCTACCTGGAACAGAAGAAAGAGCAAAAAGGTTTCTTGCCCTGGATTCCGAAGTTAGGACCTTCCAAGCCAGATTCGTTGAGGCTTTTTGTGAAATTTCCTCAGACTTCAACATGTCAAGTAAGATAGATATTTGTATATTAAATAAAAAAATGAAATAGAATACTTATCTATTACTTGGTTCCTGCAGGTGCTCAAAAATTTCAGAAATCCGCCATCAAGTTTTCCTTGGAGGACATTGATAGTATGATTACTCCTCAAACTGTCAAGAAGGAAATTTTGAAGGCCGCTACCACTTCCGAGCCAAGGACCATAACTACCAGGGCCAAGTCGGCAGCTTCCAAGAGAAAAAGATCTTCAGGGCCCGAAACCCACTTCGATATGATCCTCACTGTAAGTATCATCTATCCTGATATCTTGAATTTGAGGATCCAGTATTCTTATAAATTTTACATACTTGTTGGTCATAGGCTGTGAATGCTTGCAAATATCACTACGAGAAGATTGTGAGCCAAATGAGTGACAGCCTTTCAGGAATGGGAAGCGCAGCGGTCACCAAGGACAAAGCCATAGCCCAGCTCAGCAAAGACAAGAAGCGGTTAGAAGATATGTTATCCACCATAGAATCCCAACACCAAGAGAAAGTGAAGCAGGCCACTAAGGAAGCAAAGATGTGGGCTGCAAGGTCGGTGCTGCAGGCCGGGATCAAGATGGCGATAGAAGCCAGTGATCTTGCTTTTGACAAGGCTGCTTGGGATGTGAAGAAGTGGAAGCTGGCTTTGGTGGCTCTAGGTGGTGAAGAGGATGTGGTGATGACGGATGGGAATGAAGCTGAACCAGTGGAGCAAAGGAGGTGGTCGTGACTGAGGAAGGAAAGGTTGCAGCAGATGGTGAAGAGGCTGCTTGAACGGGCAATGAAGGATATCAAAGACAAGGCCAGAGCCCGTTTTTTATTTGGCTTTGATTATGTTTATATGGGTAATGGTTTGTAACAGATAATAGTAATTAGGGGAAGGATCAGTGATCCTTAAGACAATTTCAAGGGGTAGCAAAGGTGGACGGATCCTCTGTTTGTGGGGATGAAGCCTTTGATGCCCCTGACTTTTTATTTTCCTACACTCGGTTAAACTGTTAGAAACAACATACTTTAACCCGGATGGATGGTCCATGTTTTAAATGGTGAAGTCCGGGTTAACTTTTGGTAATTTTAAGTAAGTTTTTAATAAACAATATCTTTTGATTATTTACGTGTTATCATCTATTAATCTCAAATTAAGATAGTTTTAGCTTTATTGAGAATTTAAAAAAATATATTTGAATAAAAAATTTTAGGATAGAATATACTTGTAAAATAGACAAGAATTTTATATCCTTAAATAACAAAATTCACAAAGATTTTAACCAAAAAAATGTAGATTGATAGGTAGAAATCATACCATGAGGTCTGATTAGACCTATGTTACCATAAATAATGATCCTTCCGTGATCCTTGCATAGATAAACTAAAGATTTTTGAATCCACAAGTGTTGATCCTCGTAGTTGAACCTAGGGCATTTGTTGCAAATAACTTATAAGATTAATTGGGATTTGACCCATCAAACTGGGGACAAGCCCATAAAATAAACTAGGAACAAGCCCGCGCAACTGGGGACAAGCTCAAACTGGGGAGAAGCCCAAAAACTGGGGACAAGCCCAAAGATACGGATGTCAACTAGGGACTTGCCCAAACCGGGATTTAGCCCTAACGTACGATAACATGAAAATGTTATAAACCGGTGGTATGGTACGTCTACCATAAATCGTAGGATCCTCCATATAGCCAAAGACAACGAAATTGTCAGCCACTAAGCGTGTACTGGTCCCGCTGCCCCGGACTATACATTGGATAGCGTGCGCTCTAGGCGAGAGTGTAGAAACTCTAATTTATAATAAAGGTGAAAACCTTTAAACCTTGGAAGATATGACCATCGGGGGTCATACCTTAATCGTGAACTAGGCCAAAGGAAATAGTAAAGTACCTTAAATGTGAATGAGAGGTGGCCAACCTCTTGATCATTGAATATCTTACTAATATCCTGCATTGTTACTTAAAACTTGGAAAAAATAAATGTTAAGAATATGTTATCCTTAAACTAATAAAAATCTTAAATGAATAAGTGATCAGATAGATATTACCAATTTTAGGATCCTTGATCCTTTAAGGATACTCGATCATCATAGGATACTTGATCTTGATCAGAAAAATTACTTCTTGAGGTGGATAGCATTCCATGCTCTTGGTAACCTGTTGCACTCCATAGTGAGCAAATGATATGCCCCATTTCCTACTTCCGATTCGAGCAGATAAGGGTCTTCCCACTTAGGTGCTAGCTTTCCATCAGCCAGATTGGTTGTATTCTGGAAGGCTTTTCTCAAGACCAAATCTTCTTCTTGAAATCTTCTGATCCTTATACTTTTGTTGTATGTCCCAACTACCCTTTGTTGATATACCGCCATTCTGATCTTGGCTAGGTCTACGAGTTCTTCAACAGTATCCAAGTCTTCGAAAAGGATTTCTTTATTGGCCTCAGGATCACGGATGCTTGTTCTGGCTGTAGGAACCACCATCTCTGTAGGGACAACTGCTTCTTATCCAAACACGAATGAGAAGGGTGTTTGGCTTGTTGCATTCTTTGGTGTTGTCCTGTCAGCCCAAAGAATATAAGGTAGCTCTTCGGCCCACTTGCCTTTCTTGGATCATAATTTCTTCTTCAAATTGTTGATGATTATATTGTTACTTGATTCCGCATGGCCATTAGCTTGAGGATGCACTGGAGTAGAGGTAATCATCTTGATGCCCCAAGTGTCACAAAAGTTAGTGATTCTTTTCCCGATAAACTAGGAACCGTTATCACAAATAATTTCTAAAGGTATACCGAATCTAGTAATAATATTTCTTTTTATGAAAGATATCACCTCTTTTTCGCGGACTTGAACAAAAGCTTCTGCTTCTATCCACTTTGAAAAGTATTCAGTCATTGCAAGCATGAATACTTTACCTCCTGGCCCTTTAAGTAGCTTGCCAACAATATCCATTCCCCATTTTATGAAAGGAAATGAAGAGGATATATGATACATAGGTTCTGATGGTTAATGTAGGATGTTTCCATGCCTTTGGCAAGCATCACACTTCTTTGAGTATTCCATAGCGTCTCTCTTCATGGTTGGCCAGAAGTATACTATTCTTAGAATCCTAGAAAACAAAGCTCTACCTTCAGTGTGTGTAACACCCCGTAACCGCAGCGGAAACGTAAACGGGATGCAACAGACGCATCTGATATCAACAGCATTGCTTATAAAGAAAACACCACTACATTAATTTACATCGCAATTCATTGTTCCGAGTTTCGTTATCATCTAGGCGTTAACACATAAGTTTTACCGATAATACGTTAACATATTCAATACAAAATAAAGATTCTCTAAGCCTCCACAAAAGCACGCATCATCAAGCACGTAACAATTATTCCAGTTTGGGAGTACCTAGAAAGCATGTAAAGAAAACGGGTCAACTACGAATAGTTGGTGAGTTTCACTAATTTAAATAAACCATGACAAATCATTATAGTAATCATATGTTAGCGATGAAATTATGCTGAGCCCACAAGTTAAACCTCTGTTAACCCAGAGACACATCCAATAACATCTGGGGACACTGTTAACCCGGAAACACATTTAATAATCTCTGGGGACACTGTTAACCCAGAAACACATCTAATAACCTCTGGGGATACTGTTAACCCAGAAACACATTTAATACCCTCTGGGGACACTGTTAACCCAGAAACCCATTTAATAACCTCTGGGGACACTGTTAACCCAGAACACTGTTTCGGGCCTTACAATGTTAGCAACTCAGACAATTACCATCTTAATACATTACCGTACGATTCCCGTACAATAAACATTATATAAATATATTCATTTCCATGTGATCAGCATGTACTTAAACATTTTGATAGAAACATGCTTTCCGCCCCGGGAAAATATTTAAAACAGTTCAGTAAAAAGGGGCTCGTGAAACTCACCTTCTCGTGAGTCAGTATGTAGTACAGTGAACAGCTATGAGCCTGAATCTGTAATATGATACCTAAGTCGTTACTATACAATTTCCATAAATTAAATCCGTGTCAACCGGTACATCTGGGGACACTGTTAACCCAGTACTGTACTCGATCCGGGGACAATGTTAACCCAGAGACACTTCTCAGGACTCAGATTGTGATATCTCTTAGAGTTTATCCGTCAAAATTATTATTATTATGTTTTCCCCGTTTTGCGTGCCTAGCACGGTTATCCGTTTTTATGTTTCAAAAATGAGTTTGGTCACACACGACCCGAAAATAGTGTTTGACTGATATTTTAGTTAAAGCCGTGAATTTAGAGCTCGGCATAGACGCCCCGTTTGGCCGCGGGACCCGTTTCCGTCTTTAGGGTGCAAGAAACTGTTATTTCGTAAAAAAAATACCCAAATCATCCGAATTATTTTCGGATGATTTATTTTTACTTGATTAACTTAGTTTCATGAAAATAGTTCATTTTTAAGGTTTTTATACACCAGTCAGCTCGCTTAGGCGAACTTTGCCGGTTTACGCGTTTTAAGCTTTAAAAGTTTGTTTTTATGTTATTTTTAGCACAAATAATTATCCGTTTAGTCTCGGATCTTGAAATTTTGCACAAATCACTTTTTGACAGTAAAGAATTTTATAAAAATATTTCCAGAATTAATTTTTATATTTAACATTTATTTATCTATTTTTAAACGTCATTTAAACACCAAATATATCGAAAATACCAAACGACCTTAGAAAAATCCCAAATTTTTCTGGGATGACCCTTGCCATCCACATAGTTCCCTGTAATTTTTCCAGAACCAAATTCTCATTTTTCATGCCATTTTCACCAAAACCGAGCTAGAAAACCCTAGACTCGTTTTACCGAAAAGCCTACTTAGACTTCTCCAACAGATCTGAAATTTTGTGTGTGACTTTTATATGTTATAAAAAGCTTATCTGAAATTTTACAGAATTTCTCATGATGTTTAACTATTTTTCATCATTTTTAGCCAAAACCGAGCATTAAATTCACCAAATATTCATCCGATGTCCAAAAATTACCAAATTTTCACAGATCTCATATTTTCATGTGTAGATTATCTTTGTGAAATTTCATGACCCAACTCTAAGTCTATCACAATCTGTCCAAATCATATAAATCATACGAAAAACCGAACTACCTTGTGTTTCTAGCTTTAGATCGCAAAGATCTTGCTTTCTAGCCTTTGCTAGCAACTAGATATAACACCTACAAGCACAACAACACCACACCAAGCAAGTTACACCCACAATCAAGTCATTTCTTTCATGGTTTCGGTTATGATAAAGAAACAAAGATTTTAACCGTAAAAATTCGTGTTTGACTCTTTTAACTCCTTTCTTGGACCAAGATCCCTTGTATAACTTGCATACATCACTTGATCACGCAAGAATCGGTTCCATCTCGAGTTTTCACCCATTTTTCACTTGGAACCTCATTTTCTTGTAAAAACTCAAGATCATGGAATTGAAACTAGAATTTATGCATTTACAACATCCATTTACCTTGTGTTCTTGGTGTAAATCAAAGGAAAATTGGATGAATGTTTGAAGGGTTGAGAGAATTGTGGAGTTGGGATGTTAGAAAAAAAAGAAAATGGAATGTTAATCCATATGCATGGACCGATCGGTCCTCATAATGGTGTGGGGTGGGGCCCACACCTCAAATCTTGGCCACACATTCGGATTGTGTAATCCGGATAATGTTGTGGATAATCTGGTTCAGTTCGTTTTTCGGTTAAAGGTTTAATTCGGCTTAAAACGAGGCTAAAACGGACGTTTTTCGGCTTAAAAATAAAATTTATATAAAACCTATTTAAAAACTTTAGAAAACTTAAACCATGACATTAATTAACTTAAAACATCATATTATTAGTAATTGCGCGTCTTTTTCGGCTTGATCGATCGTCTCTTGCTTGGTTTGGTATTAAAGGTTTCGTTTAACGTACCGACGTACCATTAAATCGAAATTCCTTTCTGTGCTTTATTTCACTTCTCCCGAAGCTCTAATACTTTATAAACATCACTAATTATCATATATTTCATCTAAATGTAATCCCCGATTCGTTCGGGTTTCAATAATCGTCCATCGGTTAATCGTAATTCCAATACGATTCACTGTATAATCGAGTATAATTCGTACTGTGAATCATATATATACTCGTATAAATGCATTATAATTCATATATTCAATATTTAATAACACGTAAATAGTATATACCGGCTAGGGTATACCTGAATTTGCCGGAATCGTTACATTCTCCCCCCGTTACAAAAATTTCGTCCTAGAAATTTTACGCGTCAACTACTTCTTTTTGAGGAAATAGGTGGGGGTATTTCTTCCGAAATTCGTCCTTTCGTTCCCATGTATATTCTGGGCCACGTTGCGAGTTCCATCTAACTTTGACCAACGAGATCTTATTGTGTCTAAGTTGCTTGATTTTCCCGTCCACTATTTCTATGGGTTCCTCTACGAAATTAAGCTTATCACTTATTTGGACACCCTCTAAGGGTAACACCGATGTCTCATCCGACAGACACCTTTTCAAGTTCGACACGTGAAACACATTGTGAACTGCACTCAGTTCATCAGGCAGTTCTAATCGGTATGCTACAGGACCGATTTTTGCAGTAATGTCGAATGGTCCAATGTATCTAGGGGCTAACTTCCCCGCCTTTCCAAATCTGACTACTCCTTTCCAAGGTGATACTTTCAAATACACTTTATCACCTTTCTCAAATGATAACGGTTTTCTACGGGTATCGGCATAACTCTTCTGCCGATCCCGTGCGGCCTTCAGATTGTTCTTAATTTCAAGGATTTTGCTTGTCATTTCCTGGACCAGGTCCGATCTAATAACCTGTGTGTCGCCCACTTCAGTCCAACAGAGTGGTGATCGGCACTTCCGTCCATACAATGCTTCGTAAGGTGCTGGCTTTATACTGCTATGGTAACTGTTATTATAGGAAAATTCAACGAGTGGGAGATGTTGATCCCAATTTCCCTTAAAATCCAGTACGCATGCACGAAGCAAATCCTCCAGTGTTTGGATGGTCCTCTCAGACTGACCGTCGGTCTGAGGGTGGTAAGCTGTGCTTAGATCAATACGCGTTCCCAGTGCTTCTTGTACAGCTTGCCAAAGATTGGAGGTGAAATGGCTATCTCGATCGGAGATGATTGAGATGGGTATCCCATGACGAGACACAATTTCATTTATATAAATCTGCGCAAGTCTCTCGGTGTTATAATTATTTCTAATCGGAATAAAATGTGCCGACTTGGTTAATCGATCCACGATTACCCAAATTGCATCGTGTCCACGGGACGTCTTAGGGAGATGTGTCACAAAGTCCATCGTGATCTGCTCCCATTTCCATTCGGGAATTTCCGGTTGTTGTAACATCCCCGAGGGTTTCTGGTGCTCCGCCTTAACCCTCGCACACGTCGTACACTTGCCAACGTATGTGGCTATATCCTTTTTCATACCCGGCCACCAGTAGAACTCCTTCACATCCTTGTACATCTTATCCGATCCCGGATGTATGGAATATTTCGATTTATGCGCTTCGTCCATGATTAATTCACGAAGGTCATGGAGGGTCGGGATCCAAATCCGATTTTTGAAATAGAGAATTTCGTCCACGCGCTGTTCGAAATTCTTCTCGTTACCGTAAAGTCCCTCTTTTTCCAATTGTTCCTCTTTCAACGCCTCGCGTTGAGCGACTCGAACCAGGTTCGAAAGGTTCAACTGGACTATCATCCCCAGCGCTCGCACTCGCAATGGCTTAACCCGATCCTTCCTACTCAAGGCATCGGCTACGACGTTAGCCTTGCCGGGGTGATAGCGGATGTCACAGTCATAGTCGCTTAATAACTCGACCCATCTTCGTTGCCTCATATTCAGTTCTTTCTGATCTAATATGTGTTGCAAACTTTTATGATCGGTGAAGATGGTGCACTTTGTACCGTAGAGATAATGTCTCCAGATTTTAAGTGCGAAGATAACTGCTCCCAGTTCTAAGTCATGAGTTGTGTAATTTTTCTCGTGTACTTTTAACTGTCGGGAAGCATAGGCTATGACCTTATTATTCTGCATCAACACGCATCCTAACCCTCTACGGGATGCGTCACAATACACGACAAAACCATCGTCCCCGTAGGGGAGACTTAAGATCGGCGCTTGGCACAATCTTTGTTTTAGCGTTTGAAACGCCGTTTCCTGCTCTTCACCCCATTCATACTTTCGATCCTTTTGGGTCAGAAGGGTTAAAGGTTGGGCGATGCTGGAAAAGTTCTCTATAAATCGACGATAATATCCAGCTAAGCCTAAGAATTGGCGGATTTCCTTTGGAGATTTAGGCGCTTGCCAATTCTTAATTGCTTCAACCTTACTCGGATCAACGTGTATTCCTTGATGGTTTATAACGTGACCGAGGAATTGCACCTCTTGTAACCAGAAGTTACACTTGGAGAATTTTGCATATAACTTCTCCTGATTAAGAAGTTCTAAAATTAATCTTAAGTGTTGCTCGTGCTCTTCTTTACTCTTTGAGTATATCAAAATATCGTCAATAAACACGATGACGAATTTGTCGAGGTAGGGTTTACAGACTCGATTCATGAGATCCATGAACACTGCTGGCGCATTTGTTAGCCCAAAAGGCATAACTAAGAACTCGTAATGGCCGTAGCGAGTCCGGAATGCGGTTTTTGGGATATCCTCCTCTTGAATTCTAACCTGATGGTATCCCGATCTAAGATCAATTTTTGAGAAGTAGCTCGCACCTTGTAGTTGGTCGAACAGGTCATCAATTCGGGGAAGATGGTACCTATTTTTGATTGTTAACTTGTTCAATTCCCTGTAATCGATGCACATTCTAAGGCTCCCGTCCTTTTTTTTTACGAATAGTACAGGTGCACCCCACGGGGAATAACTGGGACGTATAAATCCTTTATCCAACAATTCTTGAAACTGGTTGGATAATTCTTGCATCTCGGATGGTGCAAGTCGGTAGAGCGCCTTAGCAACAGGGCCAGCTTGAGGTAATAAGTCGATTCTGAATTCGACCTGTCGGGTTGGCGGTAATCCAGGAAGTTCTTCTGGGAAAACTTGTGGAAATTCGCGCACCACTGGTATATCATCCACTCGTTTCTCCTCAGAATCTGTGGCAGTCAAGCTCGCTAGATACGCCACACATCCCTGGCGTATATATTTTAACACCTTGAGGTGGGATATAAACGGTATCATATTGCCCGACTTCTCACCCTGCACTAATACCTCTTCGTCATCCGACACCCGGATCTTGACGATTTTCTTTTCACAGTTTATTTCTACCTTGTTACGTGCTAACCAATCCATTCCCACTATCACGTCAAAACTACCCAATTCTACCGGTAACAAGTCAATCAGGAAGGATTGTTCGTTCAGAATAAAAGAGCAATTCCGAACTATTTGATTAACTATCATGGTTTTACCGTTAGCGACTTCTATGGTATAAGGTTCTATGGTTTCACCAATTGGAAGGTTTGCTATCGATAGAAACTTAACGGAGACAAAACTTCTATCGGCGCCCGTATCGAATAATACAGAGGCGTAATGATCAGAGACGAGGAAAGTACCTGTCACTACGCTGGGGTCCTGGCGTGCTTCGCTCGCCCCCATCACGAATGCTCGGCCTCTCGTCGGATTGGACGACGACGCTTGACCCGCGGTTTGCCTCCCGTTTCCTCCCTGGTTCAGCCTCGGACAGTGCCTCTTGAAGTGATCCGTGCTGCCGCATTCATAGCAAGCACGGCTGGTGGTCGCCGTTTGGTTTCCTTGTTGGTTTTGTTGTCGGGCTGGTTGGGTCCTAAATGGCTGCGCACGGATAGGTTGCGGTTGTCGGTTCAGGTTGTTCAGGTTTGTCCTACATCTCGGTGTGGAGTGCCCCTCCCTGCCACACCGATGGCACACTACTCCCCGGCACTCGCCCCCATGCTGATAACCGCATTTCCCAAACCTAGGAAACGTCCTTGTCTGCGGTTCCTGCCTTCGGCCTGAACTAGTCGTGGCGTAGTTCTGGGCAGCGGGCCTAGCACGTTTACTTTGCTGCTTTTCCTGGATCCTATGGTCATGTGTACCCCGCTTTCCCCCAGCGGATTCTCCTGCCACCTTCAGTGACCCGCTCCTTACGAAATCATATGTGACGATACCAGCCTGCGTCACCGCACCCTCAAACGTCTGGTGTCCCCCCGCGTTAACTAAACTCCTTACTACTGGAGTTAGTCCCCAAATATAACGCTCCACCCTCTTCGACTCTAGGGTGACCAACCACGGTACTAATCGCGACAGCTCATTAAACCGGTTCGTATAACCCAAGTGGTCCGCCCCCTGCATCTCCAGGTTCCACAATTCATTTTCTAATTTCTGCAATTCGTTTTTCGGGCAGAAATGTTCCAGTACAAGAGCCTTGAGCTCTGTCCAGGTCATGCGGTTTGTCGCCGCCTGACTGCGAGTCTGCACTATGGTGTTCCACCATGTCAAAGCATGGTCCGTGAATGTGCAGGTGGCGTACTTAACAACACAATCCTCGGGGCAGTTGCTGATGTTCACAACTGATTCTATTTTCTCGATCCATTTAACCAACCCATTTGGTCCTTCAGACCCGCTAAACTCTAGGGGCTTGCACAACATAAAGTCTTTGATTGAACAACCCCTGGATGCAGGAATCGGCCCAGAGCGGTTCGTTTCTACAGTTGGTATAGGGCCATTACTGTCCGTAACGACCACCCTAGGCGGTGCGTCATTACTCGGAATCGTGTTATCGTTCTGTGGAGGATTAGCATTTTGTTCCCCGTCATTATTGGTGGTCGTTTGATTGCTCGGAGGGGTTGGATTGGTCGAATTGTTAATACTGGCGGCGATGCGCGATACTATATCCGGTATCGCCGCCTCTAACTGTTGAGCAATCAAACGGCTCACATCTACTTCCGACATTTGAGCTGATCGTTTTGGTGCCATTCTACACAACATCAAGAAAATACATATAATTAATACAAGTTCCAATCATAACACACAACCCACATTCCATTCATTAATAAACATCAGTACATATTACATCAACGTCAGTTCACATACTTTCCTGTCATCATTACATAGGTTAAGTTTTCATACATAGGGCCTATGTCGGCATCATCTCGACATAACCCGCAATGAGTCAGTGCTTGAATGATACACAAAAGTATCTATAATGATATACCCCAAAAGAGACCCCCTAAGGGCCAGTGGTTGTATTATAACTACCTAAGATTCACTCTATGTTAGCATCACCACTAACTGCTTACACAGAGTATCAAAAAGCGGTTTATGACTTCTACCATCCTAACATCACTAAACACGGTGGTATACCCACCACACCATCACTGCCACCAACACCACCATCACTGCCAACACACCCCGGACCCGCGCCTCTAACCGATCAATCATCAATTGGGAGTATGAGCACTCCCTCCTTAGCTGCGCAATCGCATACTGGTGGTCCAGTATGCAGTCCCCCAGATACATCCGCCTCTGCACTCCCACTGTCAAGGCGGCGGAGTGCTCATTCACCTGCTCGGTGAGCACTCGAAGCCATGCCGCCGCGTCCCTTTCCTGCCTAGGGAGACCCCACACAGGTGGAGTCACCGGTTCGGGCTGGTAGCGGGAGGGCTCGCCCATGCGGGTAGCAGGTCTGGGTGGGGGAGAGGTAGGTGGGACATGCGGGACACTGATCCGCGCCGTGAGGCGGGGTCCGAATCCGGGAGGGATAGGGGTGGCCTGTGGTGCGGGTGGGGTGGGGGATCTGACAATCCTGACTGGGGAGGACTGGCTAGAGCTCCTACGACTAGCCTCGCTAGGCTCAGAGCTGGATGATATGCGTAGACTCCCAGAGTTCCCGGAGCTGACTTCCTCCGGGTCCTCCTCCACCGATAAACTATGAGTTCTCGACATCCTTACCTGCACACAAGTTAATCAAACATATAGTTCTTTCCATAGTGTAAACCATAATCAAATTAATATACACTTACTTATACAACTTTACCACATAACAATATTATCATATATTTACACATATGTTGCCAATTTTACCTATTAAAGTCCCCCGTGACTTCCCCTGAATTCCCTCGTGCAGACAAGTCTGTTATTATGCTCCGGACCATAATAACTCACTTGTCCATCCAAGTTCATCCAGATCTCGTCACTATAAATTATTAGTTGATATTCAGATCCTATAATACTTGAGCTACTGGTTATATTTTAGGTATCTTTTTAAAGACATCCTAATTCTTTATACCAATGGCTCTGATACCAAGTTCTGTAACACCCCGTAACCGCAGCGGAAACGTAAACGGGATGCAACAGACGCATCTGATATCAACAGCATTGCTTATAAAGAAAACACCACTACATTAATTTACATCGCAATTCATTGTTCCGAGTTTCGTTATCATCTAGGCGTTAACACATAAGTTTTACCGATAATACGTTAACATATTCAATACAAAATAAAGATTCTCTAAGCCTCCACAAAAGCACGCATCATCAAGCACGTAACAATTATTCCAGTTTGGGAGTACCTAGAAAGCATGTAAAGAAAACGGGTCAACTACGAATAGTTGGTGAGTTTCACTAATTTAAATAAACCATGACAAATCATTATAGTAATCATATATTAGCGATGAAATTATGCTGAGCCCACAAGTTAAACCTCTGTTAACCCAGAGACACATCCAATAACCTCTGGGGACACTGTTAACCCAGAAACACATTTAATAACCTCTGGGGACACTGTTAACCCAGAAACACATCTAATAACCTCTGGGGACACTGTTAACCCAGAAACACATTTAATACCCTCTGGGGACACTGTTAACCCAGAAACCCATTTAATAACCTCTGGTGACACTGTTAACCTAGAACACTGTTTCGGGCCTTACAATGTTAGCAACTCAGACAATTACCATCTTAATACATTACCGTACGATTCCCGTACAATAAACATTATATAAATACATTCATTTCCATGTGATCAGCATGTACTTAAACATTTTGATAGAAACATGCTTTCCGCCCCGGGAGAATATTTAAAACAGTTCAGTAAAAAGGGGCTCGTGAAACTCACCTTCTTGTGAGTCAGTATGTAGTACAGTGAACAGCTATGAGCCTGAATCTGTAATATGATACCTAAGTCGTTACTATACAATTTCCATAAATTAAATCCGTGTCAACCGGTACATCTGGGGACACTGTTAACCCAGTACTGTACTCGATCCGGGGACAATGTTAACCCAGAGACACTTCTCAGGACTCAGATTGTGATATCTCTTAGAGTTTATCCGTCAAAATTATTATTATTATGTTTTCCCCGTTTTGCGTGCCTAGCACGGTTATCCGTTTTTATGTTTCAAAAATGAGTTTGGTCACACACGACACGAAAATAGTGTTTGACTGATATTTTAGTTAAAGCCGTGAATTTAGAGCTCGGTTTAGACGCCCCGTTTGGCCGCGGGACCCGTTTCCGTCTTTAGGGTGCCGGAAACTGTTATTTCGTAAAAAAAATACCCAAATCATCCGAAATATTTTCGGATGATTTATTTTTACTTGATTAACTTAGTTTCATGAAAATAGTTCATTTTTAAGGTTTTTATACACCAGTCAGCTCGCTTAGGCGAACTTTGCCAGTTTACGCGTTTTAAGCTTTAAAAGTTTGTTTTTATGTTCTTTTTAGCACAAATAATTATCCGTTTAGTCTCGGATCTTGAAATTTTGCACAAATCACTTTTTGACAGTAAAGAATTTTATAAAAATATTTCCAGAATTAATTTTTATATTTAACATTTATTTATATATTTTTAAACGTCATTTAAACACCAAATATATCGAAAATACCAAACGACCTTAGAAAAATCCCAAATTTTTCTGGGATGACCCCTGCCATCCACATAGTTCCCTGTAATTTTTCCAGAACCAAAATCTCATTTTTCATGCCATTTTCACCAAAACCGAACTAGAAAACCCTAGACTCGTTTTACCGAAAAGCCTACTTAGACTTCTCCAACGGATCTGAAATTTTTTGTGTGAATTTTATATGTTATAAAAACTTATCTGGAATATTCCAGAATTTTTCATGATGTTTAACTATTTTTCATCATTTTTAGCCAAAACCGAGCATTAAATTCACCAAATATTCATCCTTTGTCCAAAAATTACCAAATTTTCACAGATCTGATATTTTCATGTGTAGATCATCTCTGTGAAATTTCATGACCCAACTCAAAGTCTATCACAATCTGTCCAAATCATATAAATCATACGAAAAACCGAACTACCTTTTGTTTCTAGCTTTAGATCGCAAAGATCTTGCTTTCTAGCCTTTGCTAGCAACTAGATATAACACCTACAGGCACAGCAACACCACACCAAGCAAGTTACAACCACAATCAAGCCATTTCTTTCATGTTTTCGGTTATGATAAAGAAACAAAGATTTTAACCGTAAAAATTCGTGTTTGACTCTTTTAACTCCTTTCTTGGACCAAGATCCCTTGTATAACTTGTATACATCACTTGATCACGCAAGAATCGGTTCCATCTAGGGTTTTCAGCCATTTTTCACTTGGAACCTCATTTTCTTGTAAAAACTCAAGATCATGGAATTGAAACTAGAATTTATGCATTTACAACATGCATTTACCTTGTGTTCTTGGTGTAAATCAAAGGAAAATTGGATGAATGTTTGAAGGGTTGAGAGAATTGTGGAGTTGGGATGTTAGAAAAAAAAGAAAATGGAATGTTAATCCATATGCATGGACCGATCGGTCCTCATAATGGTGTGGGGTGGGGCCCACACCTCAAATCTTGGCCACACATTCGGATTGTGTAATCCGGATAATGTTGTGGATAATCTGGTTCAGTTCGTTTTTCGGTTAAAGGTTTAATTCGGCTTAAAACGAGGCTAAAACGGTCATTTTTCGGCTTAAAAATAAAATTTATATAAAACCGATTTAAAAACTTTAGAAAACTTAAACCATGACATTAATTAACTTAAAACATCATATTATTAGTAATTGCGCGTCTTTTTCGGCTTGATCGATCGTCTCTTGCTTGGTTTGGTATTAAAGGTTTCGTTTAACGTACCGACGTACCATTAAATCGAAATTCCTTTCTGTGCTTTATTTCACTTCTCCCGAAGCTCTAATACTTTATAAACATCACTAATTATCATATATTTCGTCTAAATGTAATCCCCGATTCGTTCGGGTTTCAATAATCGTCCATCGGTTAATCGTAATTCAAATACGATTCACTGTATAATCGAGTATAATTCGTACTGTGAATCATATATACTCGTATAAATGCATTATAATTCATATATTCAATATTTAATAACACGTAAATAGTATATACCGGCTAGGGTATACCTGAATTTGCCGGAATCGTTACTGTGTGATTACCACAATCTCCTTCATGAAAGTTTTTAAGCACCTCTTGAATTTCAGGATCTTCGATACACCTCAAGTATGGACCTGCAAGAGATTTCCTATACATAATATCATATAATAAAATGTATTGTGATACCTTAAGTTTGAAGGACTTCGGATTCTCTGTGGCTGGAATTTCTCCATCTTGAATGTATTACTTAATCGGGAGGATCCAGGATCCTTGATTATTTGAGGATGATGGATCCCAAAGTACAATTTGTTTGTTAGTAATTATCTCCCAAACTTCTTGTTCTCCTATTTCTAGCGAGAGTATATGGATGATTGGAATCTTCGTGTCTTATGGAATTTTTCAAAGATGAGGCTAAATTTGACAAAGAATCTGCCCCAGCATTCTCTTCCCTTGGTACCTGATCAATACTAAACAATTCGAAGGATTTTGCTAATTCATTCACAACATCTATATATTTGATTAGTTTTTCACCTTTAACAGCATATGAGCCATTAAAGTGGTTAGCTATCAACAATGAATCTATATATACTTGAAGATACATGATCCTCGTGCGTTTAGCTAATTGCAAACCTGCGATCAGAGCTTCATATTCTGCCTCATTATTTGTCGCTTGGAAATCACAGGCTATAGACTGGGGTAATATGTCCCTCTGTGGCGATTTTAGTAGGATACCCAATCCTATTCCTCTTACATTGGAAGCTCCATTTGTGAAGAGGATCCAAGGATCCTTGGTTTCTTCTAATTGTTGGACTTCTAAATCAGCTTCCTTTTGCATGTCACTGCTGAAATCAGCCACAAAGTCTGCTAGTGCTTGCGATTTAATGGCTGTTCTGGGCTCATACTGAATATCATATGCTCTCAGCTTCACAGCCCATTTGGCCATTCTTCCTGATAATTTTGGTTTTCTAAGCACATTCTTAACAGGATAATTAGTTCTCAAAATAATAGTATGCGTTTCAAAGTAATGTCTCAATTTAGTAGAAGCCATAATAAGTGCAAGAATTAATTTTTCTAAATGAGAATATCTGGCTTCCGCATCTAGAAGACTTTTACTTACATAATAAACGGGATGTTGTTCACCTTCGTGATCCTTTACTAGGACGACACTTACTGCATTTCCTGAAACAGCTAGGTACAGATATAAGGATTCTACATCAATAGGCTTCATCAAAGCTGGTGCTGAGGATAAGTAATCCTTAACGCTTTCAGTGCAACTTCATGCTTCTCCGTCCACTCGAACTTCTTATTTTTCCTAAGGATGTCGTAGAAATCTTTGCACTTCTCGGAGGATCTGGAACTGAATCTATTGAGCGTAGCTATTCTTCCCGTTAGCCTCTGGACATCCTTAGCATTACAGGAGACTTTAAATTAATGATGGCTTCTATCTGTTCGGGGCTCGCTTCTATTCATCTCTTGGTCACCATGTATCCTAGGAACTTCTCAGCTTTGACACCAAAATGGCATTTTGATGATTCAGCTTCATATTGTATTGATCCAAGATATTGAAAGCTTCTTCAAGATCTCTGAGGTGATCATCTGCCCTTTTTGATTTCACCACCATGTCATCTATGTAGACCTCCATAGTCTTGCCTAACAGATCTTTGAACATCATGTTGACTAATCTTTGATATGTTGCCCCTGCATTTCTTAGCCCGAATGGCATAGCAATATAACAGTATATGCCGGCAGGAGTCATGAATGCTATATCCTCTTGATTAGATGGTTCCATCTGAATTTATTGAAATCCAGAGGAAGCATCCATAAAGGTAAGCATCTCATGTCCTGCCGTTGCATCCACCATGGAGTCTATATATGGTAATGGGAAAGGATCCTTGGGGCATGCTTTGTTTAAATCAGTAAAATCGACACACACCCACCACTCTCCATTCTTTTTAGAAACAACAACCACATTAGCTAACCATCGATGATACTTGACCTCTCTTATCATACCGACCTTAAGAAGTTTTTCAACTTCTTCTTCTATGATCGGGTTCCTCTCATGAGCGAATTTTCTTCGCTTCTGATGGACGGGTTTAATAAATAAATCAAGGCCTAACTTGTGAGTAATTACCTCCTTAGAAATACCTGTCATGTCTGAATGTGTGAAGGCAAATATGGACTTTCTTCGCTTTAGGAAGGATATTAGATCCTCCTCGATCTCACTAGAGATACTGGATCCTAGGAACACTTTCACATCTGGATCCTCGAGATCCAAGGATACTTCTTTTATGTCTCGCTCCCGAGCTTCGAGCATGTCCCTAGGATGTTGCTATGGTTGCTATGCTATCGTATGTTTAGCTGTTGGCTTCATGGATGAAGAATAGTAATTCTTGGCTTTGACTTGGTCACCATCTATCCTTACGACTCCCCAAGGAGTTGGTAATTTGATGCATTGATGGTAAGTAGAGGCCAATGCCTTCATCCGATGTAGCCAAGGCCTGCCTAAAATAACATTGCAACAAGATAGGTTATCAATAACACAGAATTGGTAAGAAATTAACCCTTCGATGTATATTGTGAGTTTGATGTCCCCCAATGTTTTCTTGGTTTCGCCACTAAAACCGACTAGCACCGATGTCCTTGGGATGATCTTCGAGTCTGGTATATTCATATTCTGAAGCACATCGTGTTGGATGATATTGACCGATTTTCCACCATCAACTAGGGAAACTGCGTACATAATGGTTAGCAATAAACAAAGTAACAATCAAACCGTCATGATGTGGATCATTGATGTTTGTTTTATCTTTTTCATCGAAGAAGATCCTTTTGTCAGTCGTCAAAGTGGTGGATATAACCGGTCGTTCCCCGTTATCCAACTTGGTCTCCTTGGCGAGTCTCTTAGCTGCGGAGAAGGAAGATCCATATATGTCTGAGCCACCGGAAATAAAGTTGATCACTTGAGCATCTGGTGGGGGGGGGGGCGGAGTTGCTTTTTGAGGAACCTCTTCAGGATCCTGGATCCTAGACTTTTTTCTTCCCAATAGTACCTTAAAATGGCCTTTGCTTAGGAGGTATCCAATTTCCCTCCTCAAACCGATGCAATCGCCCGTCATATGGCCAAAATCCTCATGGAAGGCGCACCATTTGGATTTGTCTCTGAAGGCCGTTGACTTCTCGTTCTTTCTAGGCCACCTTGCCTTCTCTCCTAGATCCTTCATGGCACAAATCAAGCCATGAGTATCCACAGAGAAGCACAATTCTAAGACGCTTGGGTAATCTTCATCATCATCTCCTTCTTCAACCGCTTGAACATTTTGTTTGTTGAATTTGGAGTATGGCTTCAAGTTATTGTTTTTGAACGAGGATCCTTGTTTCTTGTCAGGAGATTCTTGCTTCATTTGAGCCCCTAACCGTTCTTGGATCCTTTTGTCATCTTCCAGCCGTATGAACCTCAGTGCTCTGTTCCATACTTCATCTAGAGACCAGCAAGGAGTCATCATAAGATCATCATAAAAGGGGGAGCCCCTCTGAAGTCCCATCTTGAATGCTTCAACAACGGTAGCCATATCAAGATTGGGGATTTCCAGGGCTTCCCTGCTAAACCTTGTAACAAAATCCCTAAGGGATTCATCATAAGGTTGGATAACTTGGTACGAATCACTAGTTAACTTCTCAAATTTCTCACTACAAGAAAATTGACTATTGAACAAGTTAACTAAATGAGAAAATGAAGTAACAGAGTAAGGAAGGAAACTTAGCAGCCATTTAAGTGCAGATCCTGTTAGTGTGGATCTGAAACCCTTGCATAGACAAGCGTCCTTGAGTCTTTCAGGGATTGGATTAATCTTTATCCTTTCCCTATATTGAGCAACATGCTCCTCAGGATCAGTGGTCCCATCATAAGTCTTCATGTTGAGGGTCTGAAATCGCTTTGGGATTTCACCATCACAAATAGGTGGAGCAAATCTGGATAACTTGTGACTCCCTTCGGGTATTTCCGGGATCGGTCAGACCACCCCTGGTACGCTGGATATCATATCCTTAAGCTTTTGCAGTTCCTTAGCCATAGCTTGGTTAATACATGCATCCTGCATGGAACCACGGTTAGCATTTAAGGAAATAGGATCATGCGTGTTACCTCATTGTTGTGTGAAGGTTGGTATTCCAGAAGAGTAGCTGAAGTATGAAGTGTCTGCTACAGGAGTTGGTCCACCAGTAGCGATAGTCTACATGAGGATAATATCTCCTTCATGAACTTCTGAAGATATATGATGCTGAATTCCGGAGGATCCTTGATTCTGGAGGAAGGATCCTTGAGGCTGGAAGTTATAGGATCCTTGGTAGCATAACCCAGAGGAACCTGGTTGAAGGATCGATGATCCTTGATGAAAGATCGAGGATCCTTGAGTCTGCTGACCTACTGATCATGTCTGAAGGATGGATGATCCTTGTTGAAAAGTAAAGGATCCTTGAACCTGTTGACCCATGGACCCCGGGTTAAGGATAGATGATCCTTGCTGAAAAATTGAGGATCCGTGAGTTTGTAGATTCATGGCTCCCGGTTGAAGGATGGATGATCCTTGAGTAGTTTGAGCTAAGGATACTGGAGTGGTAAAATCCAGTATCCTAGGTATCAGAGGAGTTTGATCCTCTTGATCTTGATTAGATAAAAGGAAAAAAACCCCGGGTGATGACAAATCGTCTATCACCAATTTATTAATATCAAAATCGGGTTACAATGGGTGGAGTTTATGATCAACGAATACAATAAAGCTAAGTGTGTGTGGTTACAGAGAATTCTGAGCTAACGTATACGAGTGTAAGCTAGTAAGTGCATGTGTAAACCCTAGTTGATCATAACTCGTTTATAAACAAAAATCACAACTAACTATAACTCCTATAATCACGCCACTCTTCCCACTAGCCGTTCCATCTCTTTTGACCACGTGCGGGAGTCGTCCTGTAGCATAAAAATAGGACGACCAAGTCGTCCAGCCGTTATATCTATCAATCACAACACCACTCAAATACAATCATTAGTAAACAGATAATACCAAGAATCCTTGATCCTTTATAACCTGGAGCATATCCTAAGGATAATTGATCCATAAATTATTCAAGGATAGAGGATCCTCAGCATAAATTCTATGCCCTAACAAATATGACGTTGAGATCAACACCAACCAAATACAAACTAAATAAATACGTCTAAAACAAAATTATGCAGAGAATTGGCGGCCGCTGGCGGAGGATGATCGGAGGCCGATGGCGGAGGTGAATATGAGCGGCGGCGGAGGTGAATATGAGTGTCTAGGGTTAGGATGGAAAATGGAACGTGTACTGATTATTGAGTGTGTGAACTATGAAGTCTCATCTCTCACTTACTCAGTAAATGGAATTATGAATACGGACTATGGAGTGAGAAAGGAAATTGGGCTGGATTAAAGGAAAGCCCATGTGCTAAAATAATTGGGCTCGATAATTATATGCATGTATGTATATGTATAATAAATTAAAATAAAGTAGTTCGAGCCAATCGAGCAAGCTCGACTCGAGCCGGGGCTAGCTCAGGCTCGGCTCTTTTAGAAATCGAGTCGAGCTAGGCTCGCCTTGTTTACAATCGAGCCGATTTCGAGCGAGCTTTCTCCGAGCTTTTTTCGAGCGAGCTTCGAACCGTGAGATTTTTGAACAGCCTTATTCATTACATTACGTGTGCTCATTCCAATAGTGGTTTCATCTTTATGTGTATCTCTAAAAAAATGTGTACTTACTTATTGAACAGGGTTCTATGGTCGGTCCGTGACCCCTGGATGCCGAGGCGTCCTTGGGGTAATCTCGTAGTTCCTACGGGGTGGAGATGATGGGGTCGGTCCATGGATTTTCCTTCCTTTTGCCGTATTTCGCTCAAAGGGTTGAAGGGAGATAGTGCATCAAGCTGTTCGCAAGGGCCAACTTGATCCTCTTCCCCAGGGATCCCCGATAAGGGAACCCTAGGAGAGCCGCCGACTCCAACTACCGTCCATGTACGATATATCGACTCATATGCATCTACATAAAAAGTTATATCGTAGTTAAGGTTGGGGAAAATCATTAAAATAACCATGACCAACAAGGAAAAACCAAAATAAACATGGAAAGCTTATGTGTGTATGTGCTTCACGAAAAACATGGAAACCCCACTTGGCTGAAACGCCTGGGCTATAGGGTTTCTTTTGATATCGTTCCCACAGACTAACCAACGATATGATGACGCGTGATATTATTAATAGGAAACGGCTACATAGACATCTTGTAAGGAGAAACATCAAAACCCAAACATTATCCCAAAAAGGGTTACTCTTTGCGTGGATTCGACCAGGGCTTAGACCTTTCCCTTCACAATACGTCAGCGTAGTTGTTTCGTCTGGAAAGTTACCACGTGCCAACAAATTGTTGGTCAGTCGGTGACCCCACAGTCAGAGGAAACCTCCACAGCCCGAGCGTTTGAGCTAAGTGTCACCTAAATAGTCTAGTTTTTCCGTGAAGTACATACGCTCTTTATTATTTTTTTAAGTCCCAATTCCAACTTAAACTCCTTTAAACCTTAATTTTGTAATTATTTAAACCCGTCACCTCATTTTCATGAGTATAGATATCTTACAATTAGACCAATTACGGGTAGAACTAGAAACCCGTACACATAAGCTTTTCATGTTTACATGTTGATGTTTAGTTTGGTGATTTGTCGATGTCATCCATATACATGTCTATACTTCATATGACAAATTATTTAAATATACATAGTACGGTTTTTTCTAGAAAAGGAAGTTTCTTGATTATTATTTGTAGATTCTAATTTCATTTGACAAGAAAAGTATTGAGCACGTCGTCATATATTGTTGGCTTTGGGTTCAAATTTTAACCCTCCTTCACAAGGAATAAACTAAACATATATGTTTAAACAATATTAAAATATGAATTTTCTTGGTGAAAACGACTATTTTTATGATTTATGATTTATCTTTATTTTCTTCGTTTTCAAACTAAACGGCAAAACAAAAAATGACTTTATTTTCTTGGTCTCCAATTTTCAGAATCTTATCCGCCTAATTATCTCATTATTGCTATTTTTTTCTTCCATAAATTGATATTTTCTTTCCGGTTGACTTCGACACATACAAGTCTTCGTATAACGTTACCAGTTGTGACGTAATCAATTCCTTGTAGACGTGTTGCTCGTAATGCTTCTAGAGTCTAGACTTGCTTACGTCTTGTAGTTACATGTATAATCACACTAAAACTGTAAAAGACGATGAAGGTTAATCTTGAATTTTATTAAAATTAAGGGTTTATTTGCTACATCTTATATTACTTAATTGGATTGTAGTATGTTTAAGAAAGCTTTTGTGCTTAGGAGAGAAAGTTTAGTAATTGTTTTAAAGAGAGAGTTTAATAGATTTATAAATATGGGTCTAGAATCTAGATTATCGTTTTTTGTAGAGGTGACAATGTAAGTGAGTTGGGTTGGATTTGGGTGATGAGTTAAAATGTGTATGAGTTAGGATGTGTATGGGTCATGATGGATTTTTAAAATAGAGGGTTATGATGGGTATTGATCAAGATGAGTAAAGTTAACTCATCTTGACTCAAGTGAAAATTAAAATACAAAGGGTTTCAGAAACACCTCAAATAAAATTTTAAAAAAATTAATAAAAAAATAATAACATAACTCAATATATAAATAAAAAACGTAAAATATGAAAAAACTAAAATGTTTCCCCCGTTATTCTCTTTCATTAAAAAAACAAAAAAAAACCCGGTTTTGTATCGATTAATGTTAAATTTTTTCGGATTCTTTTCGGTTCGATTTTGTTTTTTTTTTCATTTCGGCCGGTTTCGGTATCTTTTCGGTTTCGATTTCTCGGTTTCTATTCGATTTCGTGGGTTTTGTTTAAAATAAAAATTGGATGGAGCTTGTTTTAGTCCATTATAACCCATAAACAAACTCATTCTAACCCAAAACCAAAAGTCACTAACATTTCCCTAACCCATCTTGACTTCCTTGGAAAATTATTTTGATCCATCCTAACTCATTCTAATTTTAAAAATTATTCATATTGACCCAAAACAACCCATTTGGGTTTGTTTTGCCACCCCTAGTTTTTTATGTGTATATAAGTCACTTTTCTTTTTATGTTCGTTAAGTTCGTTTGTTGAGTTTATTTGATTATATGAAAAAGAGTCGAGGGTTGTCACCCCAAATATCTCGTGTTCGTTTGTTTGTTTGTCTAATCTGATTGTTTGATCCGTCTGGACCAACAATTGGCAACAGAGCTTAGGCTCGTTGAGGTACGGTTGGTTGCCAGAAAATGATTTGTTGTTTGGTTTATTTCGTTCGAATATCGGTCGCCGAAATCAAAGGATTATTGCTATGGTCTGGTTCGAAGTTGAAGAATAGAAAGTTGGTTAACAATTTTGGTTTATGGTCGGCGTAATTAAGGGTTGCAAATAACCCTTGGAAGCAAAATAAAAGAAAGGTTTGACACATTTTTCAAGGAAGAATTACCTTTTTGGTGGAATTAATTCAAAATTAAAGGACTTCTAGGATTGACCCATAGTGATTGGGGGACTTCCAGTATTTACAAATTCGAACTACAAAGTATAGTCGACCAAGATAGAGGGATTAATGAAAGACTGTTTTTTGGGACGTTGTTGAACATATAGCCGGCATAGCTATAAATATACAAAGCATTGGGGGTACATATGTCAAACCAACAGGAAGACATCTTGGCATACTCATGAATGCTAAGGAAGTATGACATGCTTTGAAGATTTGATTTCTTAGAATTGATTATGTACAATATGTAGATGATGAAAAAGCAGCTCAAGAAGCCACTGAGAAAGAAAGAAAGATTGAATGAGATCGTTGAGAAAGAAAAATTAGATACGATTGTTCAATAAGAAACATAAGTAAGAATGAAGCTCAGGAAGCTGCAGGGAAAGAAGAAGCTTTGCAAGCTCTTTTAAAAAGTGAAGAAAAAGAAATATTGAAGGAATTGAAGAAAAAAAATAATTTCTTCGGAAAAAGAAGAGAAGACGGTGAACCTTCAGGGTTGTTTTTTCTAACTTTAACAACCTTGAAGATAAGAAAACTATTATGATAAGTGAGCATAAACGAAGCAAGAAATCTGCTATTGATCATGTTGATGAGTGAACAGATATGGTAATGAATGAAGAAAGGATGCAGTTAAGAAATCAGCACATTTAGAAGCGTGTGTGAAAGTCAACAATCCAGTATTTGTATACAAAAAGTCAGAATCTAATTAAAGGTTTAGAAGAATAGTCAGAAAGAAAGCCCATCAATGTCTGATAAAGAAAGAATGAACAGTCCATCTACAAGTTTTGATGAACAAAAGAAAAGAAAACTAAGAAAGAAAAACGTGAAGAATGAAGCTGTATCTGAGATCAATGTGGATGGTTTGAACGATAAGCGTGAAGAACCTGCTAAACATGTTTGTTAGAAACAACTAAAAAGAAGGGTAAAGACGAACCAATGATTAAAAATGGAAAAGTTAATAATGCTACTGGAAATTCAAGACCTTGGCGGTACAAAAGTGTAACATTCGTCATTTTCGGTTTAACTTGCATTTGTATCTGCATTAAAAACCTGACCTGTTTTGATCTTTCGGATTCGTCGTTATTAATAAAATGTTGGATTTTATGTTCTTCTATGTTTCACAAATGTCGGGTCAAGAAAACATCCTTTTCGGTACATTGAAACACCTCTTTATGATGAAAAACGACTTAAAACAAACTTTAAGGACTATTATTGTCAATTATCAAAAGCTGGAACAACCCCCCCCCCCCCCCCCCCCGCCCCATTTGTACGCCGCTCCACGCCACCCCTTCAGCCAAGGTGGCGCACGCGACCCCTTTCTATCTGCAGTCACAAGTTCGTTTTTGTTTGTGGTTTTGTGCATTGTTGACCATTTTAATCAATCACATGCAATTTTACCCCATATGAATGAACCTTACTTCTACCATTATAAAAGCAATGTCCCATGCACCATTTTGGTTGTTCTTTCTTCTCCAAACTCTCTCTCAAATCCAAGTGTTCATCTTCAACCTCTTGTTAGTTTGATTACTTAAGGTCAAACTAATGCTAACCTTATTTCTAACTAATTCTTATTACTTAAAGTTTGATGTTGCAACATATATTTAGTATACACCCCTTGTTTCCTTTGGCTTTCACTTCTCCGGTCACGGTCGGTTGAAGTGTCGTGCTACAAGGCGAGGCTACACTTAGGACTATTATAGTTCTTGATAAATACTTTAATTTATGCTTTAATTTTGTTTATGCTTATTAATATTGTTTAGTCCTTACTTACTTTTAGTTTCCAAACCATTTTTAATAGTTCAATGGTATTGGGTATGTGGCCACCATTTTCAGTTTCATCTCGAGTCAAGAGCCGAACCAAAACCGAACTTTTGTTTAACACTTTATTGTTAACATATTGTATGAAAGATTTGAGTATTATTATTTTTAGTTGATTTTAATGAGTTTTATGGTATTGGATATGTGGCAACCATCTTCGGTTTCATTCCAAGTCAAGGACCGAACCGAAACCGAACTCTTGTTTAAACACTTTATTATAACATGTTGTATGTAAACTTGAGTATTATCATTTATAAGTTATTTTAATAAAGTTCCATGGTATTGGGTATGTGGTAACCATCCTCGGTCTTATTCCGATTCAAGGACCGAACCAAGACCGAACTAAACCGAGTTCACTCGCTTAAGACACACTAGTGTGTTTTGAGCCACCGAATCTCATATTTTCTCTAAAACTATTTTATAAACTAATTTTAAATTGTTTTCTCAAAACACTTGGTATGTTGGATCTAACTTGATCTTATAACAAGTTTGGACCAACAAAACCAAACACTCGCTTAACGGACGTCGAGGTTCTTCTTAATAGAACTACACACTTGGTTAAGCTTCTTTTGATTTCATTGAGTTATCTCATAACATTTTGGAATCTCGGCTTCGAGCTTGACCAAATATCAAGACTCGAACCGACAAATCCGAACACTCGTAAAATCTCGTTTTGGTATCTATTTAACTTTGCAATATTGCAATTATACCCAAATATTTACTTAACAAAGGTTAAGTAAAAACTAATGAATAGAATACCGAGACCCAATTTCGAGTAAACTTACTTTTCTAAAACCATTACTTTAATTCTTATGTATTTACACTTTAACTATCAAACTTTAATTATTTATGTTACTTGTCAAGTTATTTTACTTTAAAGCTACTAAAACCATCTACTAACTCAAGACCCTTATTAATCTAGGTCTTGCCCGTTGAACTTACCATCCCCCGTTTTATCGCATATTATCCTTCAAGTTACTTATTTCACGTGAGTACATTTCATCCCCCGTTTTCACTTTTATACTTTAGGGGTAACATGCATACTTATTCAAAACAAGAATGATTTATAATACTCGATCCTCAAACCACAAACGTTAGGGTGTATACTATAATACTTGCTCTATTGTGTGTTATATGCTTCATATGCTTTACGTGCACGAGTGTTTATTTTTTATGTTGTTGTTGAGACTCGGCAAGTATGATCATACGCTCACGTAACTATTTTAGCCTTGCGCTAGTATAATAGGGCCTCATTATCCGAGTATGTCGGTTGTTACTTATTAGAAAGGATCCTCATTTACTTATGATTTATATACCGCAAATATTGCTTTTATTTATGGTTTTATATACGATTTGTGGATTTTGCCTCATATTATATATACTCAAAACTATGAAATTGCTCACCAACATTCGTGTTGAGAAATATTATTTTATGCATTGTTACAGGCTTGATTATTACTTGATTTGGAGTTTGAAGATGCCATTCTATTTGATACCGCTAGGTTATTAGAAGAATGAACAATATTTATTTTTTTGTATTTGGTGTTTATTTGTATGAACGAGATGTGCTACTTTTGTGATTGAATGAAATTAATGAGTTGTTTGAATATTGTCACTTTAATAGTGTCTTGTGTTCATGGGCAATCCGTTGCACCCCGGCATGTTCCGACACCTTTGGTCGGGGTGTGACAAAAAGAGATGAGCAATTCAAGATTAAGGGGGTGAATGAAGGTTAATCTTGATTTTTATTAAAGTTAAGGGTTTATTTGTCATGTTTTATTTTACTAAATTGGATTGTAGTAGATTTAGGATAGGTTTGTGCCTTGGAGAGAAAGGTCTTGAACGTACGGTTAGTTGCACAGAAAATGATTCGTTTGTTTGATCTGATTCGTCTGATTCGTCTGAGCCAACAAACAAATACCATTTTCAACATGTAACCAACGTATGAGATATTATTTCAATATTTACTACGAAATACAACAACCCCTACTAAAAACATAAAAAATGTTAGAAAATTAAACATTACAAATTAAAATACATGCCTGTAATCCCCTGAAGTAGACTCACTGAAAAATTACCGATGGATCGCCGATGTGTAAAAATTTAACTTTGATTGTCGTCGTTATGAACTATTATTTGACGGAGTGTTCAGCAGTGTTTCTTTTAAACCTTTTGAACTTATATTGATAATTATTATGAGGAATATCGGTTTTAAATAATCTCAACTATACCCTATTAGCAAATAACAGTCCCAAATTCACTTTTGTCGGGTGGCGGTCCCAAGTAAATGTGTATTTTTAACCAACCAGTCTACGACTAATGGAGTTAACCATTTGTTAGTTATGTTTACGTGGTATGCTTGGTCGTCAATAAACATCTATTAGGCAGAATTACGTGGCAATAATTTGTTTCTTTTAGAAAATTAGTTTTAATTAATTCCAATTATGCCCTATTAGCAAATAAAAGTCCCAACTAAAGGTTTAAATAAGAGGGTATTCCATAAACAAAGTAAGAATATCTCCTAAGTAAAATAAAAGATACTAGATGTCACACCCTCAAAATCCACTAACGGAGTTTTACCGTCAGAGGGTGTGAACTAACAGGATCAGAATCATTAGTTATAATCAAACCATAAAACAAAGTTTCAAAACCATGAAAACGTTTACGAGTAATTAAATGCGGAAGCGTAAAACCATAGAAAACAATGTTACATCACGCAGGACGACTTAAAAACCCAATGATCATAGTTTAAAATAAGTTTGCATAATTAAAAATGTTTCAAGCAATACATGTTCCTAAACCGCGCGCCCGCCTCGGCTACCTGAGAATAACATACTAAAAGTGTCAACACAAGGTTGGTGAGTTCACAAGTTTAAATAAAAATAAAGCGTTTAGCGTTCAGCGTTTTGCGTTAAGCGTTTTGCGTTACAGCGTTTGCGTTACAGCGTTTTGCGTTACAGCGTTTTGCGTTACCAGATAATGTTATGTCAATTATATATCTATAGGTAGCTAGCTTATAAAAGAAGTATCACTAAGTGTTCGACACCGAAGCTGACTGTTTATCATTTGTCTTGCCACCAGTGATCCAGACCATGGTATGTGTTTAGCCAAGATTACACCCACTCGACCTCCAGTCGAGTTTAGCGTTGGGTGGGGTTTGTCAAACCCAGTAGTACTACTCAACAGTGACTCGCTATTATCCAAATATTAACCGGTTCGATGTTATGAAGGACTTTAGTTAACGCGTTTGCCACTTAGTCTTTACAAGTGATATATAATCTATATTAACAAAATCTTAAATGCGTTTCGGAGTATGTTATCTCCCCCAAGTGAAAAGCGTTTAAAAAGTTTAAAAGGGGAAAGTGAAACTCGCTGTTTGCGAAGAAATTCCCAAATTAAATCACCAAGATGCGCGTCACAGAAAAACTCTCTCTAGCGTTCTAAAACAACAAAGAGATTTTTCTCAGTGTCGGAATATTATCGAGTCTCTAGACCCGGCACATAATACCTATGCACATAACATGTTCCGTGTTTCGTTTGTGAATCGTGTGTGACTTTAACAGGTGTATTTGTGATACAATACATGTGTAAGCAATTATTTACATGTCATGTATTCATAAAATTCATCACTAGCAATTACTCCCCGTAAGGGCAATTTGGTCAACACATAACAATTATATAGCAAGTATCATGTTTCATGCAATTTCACAAAACTCAGCAGCTAGTTCCACCGAGACAGAAATCCTACTTGAAAGATTGTACTATTCCACCGATCATAGCATCTTAATTAATTTACCAAAAATCATCACAAAAGCATATATATCTTAGGTTTCCAGAACATATTTTATTATATTTTTATTCCACATAGGTTTCTCACAATCATCAAATCATTACAACAAACTCATAACAGTTAAATTCATGCGCAACAGAATGTTATTTGCAATTACCGTTAAAAGAAAAATCCAATAAATGCAAGACCACTTGGGTTAGGTTCCTAACTCAATGAGTCAACTTCCAGAAGTGGAACCAACCCAATTGGTCTCGTAGTTCATGAGATATAATATTTACAAAACAACCTAACAGCAGGTCTAACAGCTCAGCTTTGCACAACGTTCTTGTAAAATCATAAAAGTTAACTTTTCCACGTCCAAAAATTACAAGTTTATATTCTTTAGAAACTAGACTCAACCTAGTTTACTGTAGTATCAATAATCTCAACCAATTTTCACATTTACACCTCGTTACAGTCAATTAAACATCAATAACACAATCTGTCCAGAAACTGTTTGCATCCAAACTCAACATATTAACTATCTATGGACCATCATGCATTCATATAATACTCTAGACTCCATAAACACTACCCATGCACATCAATTACACATTACATACATGATTAGGGTTTTTGTTTGAACTCAAATCAAAGACACAACAATTAACATGTAACAATTTCCAATCTAGTTATCAAATCATCATCAAATCAACAACAATGATATCAACTACATACACACATAAAATCGGCCTCCAGGGTTTTTAATTAACCCATTAAACATCAAAATCAAGTATAAAGGATGCATAGGATAGTCGTTTATACCTTCCTAGCACCTTAATCTTCGATCAAAAGTTGAAATTGATGGTTGTATGTGTGTGTATAGATGACGGCAGCCAAGGAGCCAAGGGGGGGTGGGTTTCCGATCGGGATTGGTATCAGAGCCATTGGTTATAGCGAACTAGAAGCTGCATGCATACTAGACTATAACCGCGACGACTCATTAGTTATAATGATACGCACTGCATAGATTTGTGTAGTGTTTGTTATCTTATCTCTTTACCTCTTTCACTCATACGCGCGCGCATACACGGCTTACCTGTAGGAATGTCGACGCCACCCTCATCATCATCTGATCCGATGACTCATGCTCACGGGAAGGAACCGCAGTTACCTACCGCATCGCCACCCCGAGTAGTCCCGGAACTCGAAGCTCCCGCACCGAAGAGGTACCGCTTATCCGGAGGCATGTACGAAAACGATGTTAGCTGGGATTGGTACCCTAACATGATCAGACGTATGGTCTATCGCGAACAAGTTCCCCCATTACCTCACCCGAACCACCCTGCTTATCCCAACACCCTACCACCCATAACCAAACCTGTAGAGCGAGTTCTCGCAGCTGTCGTTTCTTGCTTGGAGCGTGACGTGGGTTACATGCGCTATACGAGAGCGAACGTTTCCGGACTGTTAAAAGACGGAACCGAGACTAAGGAGGAGATTGCCCGCATGGCAGCGGCAATGAAGGAAATGCAAGAGGCTAGTGATCAACAGATGAAGATATTGAGAAAGATGCAAGCCGAGATGATAGACTTGCAAGAGCAACTCCAAGCAGCAAGGACCCGAACCGAGATAGCTTTAGAGCGTTGCAATGTCTTACAAATGCAACTTGCTCAGAACGCAGCCAAACCTGAAGCAGAGCCTAAGGCCGAGCCTGAGGCAGAGCCTGAAGAGGAACCCGAAGAAGATCCCGAAGAGGAGCCTGAGGAAGATCCCGATGAAGAACCCGAAGAAGAACCGGAGGAAGAACCGGCTGAAGAGGAGGCACACTCAGAGGTGTCCTCAGATGATGACATCTAGTGATGATGACACCTAGATGGAGGGGTTGTCTCCATCCGAACTATTATTTTCTATGATTTTAAGGATTGATTGGAAATACTTTGTAGCGAACACAATGGTTTTAATCATGAATTATTAATTAGATTCATATATGGTTGTGATGTGATGTTGTTTCTTATTTCTTTCTTACCTATCTTTTTATTACATGTATGGTGTGTTGTATATGAAAGAAAAATTCATGTTTAACATTTTATACTGTGATTCTAGGAAATGGCTGGAAGAAACGCTGGACACGGACGTGGTAACATCAACTTGACTGCAGCTGAACTCCAAACTCTACTGAACGACCATGCGGCGGCCGCTTTAGCCGCACACGTTCAGAATCAAGCTGGAGGTCCAAGTGGAACGTGTACCTTCAAGAACTACCTTGACTGCAAGCCCAGTACGTTTAAGGGCACCGAGGGAGCTATAGGCTTCCTGCGTTGGGCTGAGAAGGCCGAGTCGGCATTTGAGATGTGTAATTGTCCCCCTGCCAGTAGGGTCAAATTCGCTGCTGGAACACTTGAGGATTCTGCCCTCACTTGGTGGAATTCGAACGTGCAGATTCTTGGATTGGAACTGGCTAACGCGATGAACTGGGAGGAGTTCAAAAACATGATGCGAGAGGAGTACTGTCCGAGAGAAGAGATTTCAAAGTTGGAGTCAGAATTTTGGTCGCTGAAGATGGTGGGCTCAGAAATTGAAGCCTACACTACCCGTTCTCATGAGTTAGCGGTGATGTGTCGCGGATGGTAGATCTGCCGAGTAAGAGGATTGAAATGTATATTGATGGGTTAGCATCGCAGATTCAGGGCATGGTGACGTCTTCCAGACCAGCCACGATTCAACAAACGATCCGTTTAGCTCACAAACTGACGGATCAAGCTGTGACCCAAGGTGCGTTACCACCTAGGGGTTCAACCGCTAAAGCCCGTGACAACCCGAGTAATGACAACAACAGCAACAGCAACCCGAGCAGTGGAAAGAGAAAGTTTGACAACACCAGATCCTCGTCCTCGAACCTCCCACCGCAGCAACACTACCGTAAGCCCGAATTCACTCGGAGCTGTAACAATCAGAGTCACAACAACAATAACAACGGTAGCGGGCAGGGTTCGAGTGGATATGCTGGGAAATATCCGAAGTGCAATAGGTGCAACTATCATCATGTTGGCCTGTGTGACCGTGTCAAGTGCCAGAGATGCGGAAAGATGGGTCACCAGGTGAAAGAATGTAGAGGAGACCTTGCGGCAAAGGGTGCTCCTAAGCCACCTATGACGACGAAGGGATGTTTCGAATGTGGGCAGGAAGGTCATTTCAGGAAAGATTGTCCCAAGCTGAAACAGAACGACAACAATGGAAGTAATGGAAATGGCAGTAGTGGTGGAAGCAATGGAAAAGGAAGAGCTTTTGTAATTGGGTCGGGTCAAGCCCGCAATGATCCGCACGTGGTGACTGGTAAGTTCCCTGTGAACGATTGTTTTGCTTCTGTATTGTTTGACACTGGAGCTGATAGGAGTTTTGTATCGAAAGCCTTTAGCCAACTCTTAGACTTAACTCCAACTCCGTTAGATGCTAAGTTTCCTGTTGAATTAGCTGACGGTAAGACTATAGTAACGACTCATGTACTTGCGGGATGTAAGTTAAAACTGGCAGGTCATGTCTTTGATATCGACCTTATTCCTTTTACGCTTAGTAGTTTCGATGTCGTGGTCGGCATGGACTGGTTATCCGAGAACCGAGCGGAAATTATATGTCACGACAAGATAGTCCACGTTACTACCCCTTTCAGCGAGATCATTTCGGTCCGAGGTGAGAGAAGCGGCATGACCACCAGCGTCATTACCCTCATGAAGGCGCAGAAGTACCTACGAAAGGGTCATCCGGCAGTTTTGGCGCAGATTGTTGAGAAACCCGCGGAGGAGAAGCGAATTGAAGATATACCTGTTGTGCGAGATTTCCCGGAGGATTTGCCCGGACTCCCTCCTGTACGACAAGTCGAATTCCAAATCGAGTTGACCCCCGGTGCAGCACCCATAGCACGAGCCCCGTATCGGCTCGCACCGGCGGAGCTTCAGGAGTTGTCCACTCAGTTGCAAGATTTGTTGGATAAGGGTTTTATCCGACCTAGCTCATCGCCATGGGGAGCCCCTGTCTTGTTTGTCCGAAAGAAGGACAGGACTTTCCGCATGTGTATCGACTACCGGGAGTTGAACAAGGTGACGGTCAAGAACCGTTATCCTTTACCCCGAATTGATGATTTGTTTGACCAGCTTCAAGGATCGAGTTATTACTCGAAGATCGATCTGCGATCCGGTTATCACCAACCTAACCCAAGTGGTCTTGTAGTTCATGAGATATAATATTTACAAAACAACCTAACAGCAGGTCTAACAGCTCAGCTTTGCACAACGTTCTTGTAAAATCATAAAAGTTAACTTTTCCACGTCCAAAAATTACAAGTTTATATTCTTTAGAAACTAGACTCAACCTAGTTTACTGTAGTATCAATAATCTCAACCAATTTTTACATTTACACCTCGTTACAGTCAATTAAACATCAATAACACAATCTGTCCAGAAACTGTTTGCATCCAAACTCAACATATTAACTATTTATGGACCATCATGCATTCATATAACACTCTAGACTCCATAAACACTACCCATGCACATCAATTACACATTACATACATGATTAGGGTTTTTGTTTGAACTCAAATCAAAGACACAACAATTAACATGTAACAATTTCCAATCTAGTTATCAAATCATCATCAAATCAACAACAATGATATCAACTACATACACACATAAAATCGGCCTCTAGGGTTTTTAATTAACCCATTAAACATCAAAATCAAGTATAAAGGATGCATAGGATAGTTGTTTATACCTTCCTAGCACCTTAATCTTCGATCAAAAGTTGAAATTGATGGTTGTATGTGTGTGTATAGATGACGGCAGCCAAGGAGCCAAGGGGGGGTGGGTTTCCGATCGGGATTGTGGGGAATAATAATAATAAGTTAGGGTTTATTATTATTATTTATAAAAATACCATGTTACACTTTGGCCCCTCCACTTCTAAGTATTACTTATCTAGCTTAACTAACTTGTTTACATCTTGAGTTAGTGTTTATAACGATGTTATCACACAACACATAAGTCTAACACATAATTATCACATAATTACTGTTTTGACATTTTTCGTTTATTCATCAATCGTTCGCGTCAACTCGTTTGCGTTTCGGTGCAAATCCCAAAACACTACACATGTAGTAAGTGTTAAGCGTCATTTAAACCCTAGTTTAAATGTAATAAAGTGTGCGTTATAGATTCAATGATCTTAAGTTTGAATTGACGGAGTTGAGTTAACGGAGTTAACGGAGTTAACCTGAAATTGACGATTATCACACTAGATAATAATATAATTCTAATAACCCCCCCCCCCCCAACCCAACACACACACTCAAGTTGGAGCGTGGGTATTGTTAGGGCATAGAATTTATGCTGAGGATCCTATATTCTTAAAAGACTTATGGATAAATTATCCTTGAGATATGTTCAAGGTTGTGAAGGATCAAGGATCCTCGGTAGTATGTTGTTACTAATAATTGTGTTTGAGTGGTGTTGTGTTTGATAGGTATAACGGCTCTATGACTAAGTCCTCCTCATAATTCGCTACTGGAGACTTCTAGAACGTGGTCAAAGAGATGGGAACGGCTAGTGGGAAGAGTGTCGCATTTATAGGATATTTTGTTTGCTTTTATTTTCTATATATCGAGATTATTGATTAGCTAGGAAACACACTTGTACTCTCGTACACTTTAGTATCTATGAAAAACTCTCTCTAGCACAGCACTCACCCTTAGAAATATTGTAATACTGATCATGATCTCCACCTTTGTAACCATATTTTGTGATTAAAGAGGTGATAGACAATTGTCGTCACCCGGGGTTTTTATGCTAGCGATCCTCTAAAGATCAAGGGCTTTTCCTCGTAACAAATCCATGTGTTTGTGTCTGCAACCGATTCATTACTGTTCTTATCAAGTTAGCACCAATCCTCACCAAACGAATTCGGTTACATTATCCTTAGTAGATTGACCAAAAAAATTTGGCGCCCACCGTGGGGCAATTGGTGCTATATTCCAAATTATTCCCCATCAATTTTCAACCTTTCATACCCATATTACTATCAATGGCCTCTCAACAATCTTCTGCTTCATCAACCTTACCTTCATCAGTTTCTCACTTATCGAGAACTTTACCACCGATGCCTCCTCCGTTGACAGGAGCACCAAGGGCTACTGCTGCTGGAAACAAGACACAACTACCAGTCTTCCAGAGCGCAAAGACCACTTCTGCCACTTCGGTGGTTAATACTAACAATGATGTTTCTGCTATGTTTTCGTAGGTTAAAGCATACATGGAGAAGCAGAATAAGACTAACCAAAGGATACTTCAGGTGATAGGAGACCTCAAGAGGACTAAGATGCCAGCGGGGGATCAAACTCCACTAATGCCTAGGATGCTGGATTTTACCACTTAGGGATCCTTGGCTCAACTTACTCAAGGATCATCTATTCTTCAATCGGGATCCATAAGTCAGCAAACTCAAGGATCCTCAGTCTTCCAACAAGGATCATCCATCATTAACCCGGGGTCCATAGGTCAACAGGCTCAAGGATCCTCGACTTTTTAACAAGGATCATCTACCCTTCAGTCAGGGTCAGTGGGTCAGCAGACTCAAGGATCCTCGATCTTTCATCAAGAATCATCGTTCCTTCAACCAGGATCCTCTGGGTTGTGTCACCAAGGATCCTATAACTTCCAGCCTCAAGGATCCTTCTTCCAGAATCAGAGATCCTCAGGATTTCAACATCAGAGGTCTTCGGGTCGATGAAGGAGATATTATCCCCATGCAAACCATTTCCTCTGGTGGACCAACTCCTGTAGCAGACGCTTCTTACCTCAGCTATTCTTCTGGGATGCCAACATTCACGCAAAAGAGAGGTAACATATATAATTCTATATCCTTAGATGCTAATCATGGTTCCATGCAGAATGCATGTATCAACCAAGCTATGGCTAAGGAACTTCAAAAGCTTAAGGATATAATATCCAGCGTACCAGGGGTGGTCCGTCCAATCCCAGAAATACCTGAAGAAAGCAACAAGTTATCCAGATTCTCTCAACCAATATGTGATGCGGAGATTCCAAAACGCTTTCAAACCCCCAACATGAAAGTGTATGATGTAACAACTACTCCGGAAGAGCATGTGGCTCAATTTAGAGAGAGGATGGAGATCAATCCAATTCCTGAAAGACTCAAGGAAGCTTGTTTATGCAAGGGTTTTGGATCCACACTAACAGGATCTGCACTAAAATGGCTGCTAAGTCTTCCTCCCTATTCTGTTACTTCTTTTTCATATTTAGTTAACATGTTCAACAACCAATTTTCTTACAGTAGGAAATTTGTAAAGTTAATTAGTGACTTATATAGAGTTATCCAACCTAATGATGAATCCCTTAAAGATTTTGTTACGAGGTTTAGCAGGGAGGCCCTAGAGATCCCTAATCTTGATATGGATACGGTTGTGGAAGCTTTCAAGATGGGACTAAATAGGGGCTCCCCGTTTTATGATGATCTAGTGATGACTCCTTGCAGGACTTTAGATGAAGTAAGGAACATGGCACTTAGATTCATACGGCTAGAGGATGACAAAAGTGTCCAAGAACGGTTAGGGGCTCAAACGAAGAAAGAATCGCCTGACAAGAAACAAGGATCCTTGTTCGGGAACAACAACCCGAAGCCATACTCCAAGTTCAACAATCAAAATGTTCGAGCAGTTGTAGAAGAAGATATTGATGAATATTACCCAAGCATTTCTGAGTATTGCTTCTCTGTGGATACTCATGGTTTGATTTGTGCCATGAAGGACCTCGGAGACAGAGCAAGGTGGCCCTAGAAAAATGAAAAGTCAACGACATTCAAAGATAAATCCAAATGGTGTGCATTCCGTGAGGATTTCGGCCATATGACTGACGACTGCATTGGTTTAGGGAGGGAAATTGGATACCTCCTGAGTAAGGGCCATTTAAAAGAACTCTTGGGAAGAAAAATGTCAAGGATCCAGGATCCTGAAGATGTCCCGCAAAAAGCAACTCCTCTTCCAACAGATGCACAAGTGATCAACTTCATCTTCGGCGGCTCAGATATATGTGGTACTCTGTTCTCCTCGGCCAAGGGACATGCCAAAGAGACCAAGGTGGAGCACGAGGAACGACCGGTCATATCCACCACTTTGAGGACTGACAAAAGAGTCTTCTTTGATGAAGAAGATAAAACAAACATCCAGGATCCACACCACGACGGTTTGATTGTAACTTATTTATCACTAACTATGATGTACGCATGATCCTAGTCGACGGTGGAAGATCGGTCAACATCATCCAACATGATGTACTCCAGAAAATGAATATCCCAGACTCAGAAATCATCCTGAGGACATCAGTGTTAGTTG
Source organism: Bidens hawaiensis (assembly GCF_021521415.1). Classification (NCBI taxonomy): domain Eukaryota; kingdom Viridiplantae; phylum Streptophyta; class Magnoliopsida; order Asterales; family Asteraceae; genus Bidens; species Bidens hawaiensis. The sequence goes on along the minus strand of NW_027491889.1, from coordinate 12,374 downwards.
GTTTCAGTGGCGAAACCAAGAAAACAATGGGGGACATCAAACTCCCAATATACATCGAAGGGTTAAACTCTTATCAAAAATTTTGTGTTATTGACAATCTATCTTGTTGCAATGTTATTCTTGGCAGGCCTTGGCTACATGGAATGAAGGCTGTAGCCTCTACTTACCAACAGTGCATCAAACTACCAACTCCTTAGGGAGTAGTAAGGATAGATGGTGACCAAGTGAAGCCAAGAATTATTATTCTTCATCCACGAAGCCAACAGCTAAACAGACGATAGCATAATAACCACAACAGCATCCAAGGAACGTGCTAGTGGCTAGAGAGCGAGATATAAAAGAAGTATCCTTAGAACCCTAGGATCCAGACGTGAAAGTTTTCCTAGGATACAGTATCCCCAATGAGATTGAGGAGTATATAGTATCCTTCGTAAAGTGATGAAAATCCACAGTTGCCTTAAGACATTCAGACATGACAGGTATTTCTAAGGAGGTAATTACTCATAAGTTGGGCCTTGATCATTCTATTAAACCCGTCTATCAGAAGCGAAGGAAATTCGCTCCTGAGAGAAACGCGATCATACAAAAAGAAGTTGAAAAACTTCTTAAGGTCGGTATGATCAGAGAGGTTAAGTATCCTCGATGGTTGGCTAATGTGGTTGTTGTTTCTAAAAAGAAAGAAAAGTGGAGGGTGTGTGTCGATTTCACCGATTTAAACAAGGCATGCCCCAAGGATCCTTTCTCGTTACCACATATAGACTCCATGGTGGATGCGACGGCAGGAGAAGAGATGCTTACCTTTATGGATACTTCCTCTGGATTTCAACAAATTCAGATGGAACAATCTGATCAGGAGGATACAACATTCATGACTCCTACCGGCATATACTATTATATTGCTATGCCATTCAGACTAAGATATGCATGGGCAACATATCAAAGATTGGTCAACGTGATGTTCAAGGATCAGTTAGGCAAGACCATGGAAGTCTACATAGATGACATGGTGGTGAAGTCAAAGAGGGCTGAGGATCACCTCAGAGATCTTGAAGAAGCATTCAATATCTTGGATCAGTACAACATGAAGCTGAACCCGTCAAAATGTCATTTTGTTGTTAAGGCTGGGAAATTTCTTGGATACATGGTGACCAAGAGAGGAATAGAAGCGAGCCCCAAGCAGATAGTGAAGTCTCCCGTGAATGCTAAGGATGTCCAAAGATTGACGGGAAGAATAGCTGCTCTCAACATATTCATTTCCAGATCCTCAGAGAAGTGCAAAGACTTCTATGATATATTGAGGAAGAATAAAAAGTTTAAATGGACTCAAAGGCATGAGGATGCACTAAAGGCTCTTAAGGATTATCTTTCCTCAGCGCCTGCTTTGATGAAGCCAATTGATGTTGAGCCGGTGTCTTTATACTTAGCCGTATCAGGTAATGCAGTTAGTGCTGTTCTTGCCAAGGATCATGAAGGACAACAAAACCCAGTATATTACGTAAGTAAAATCCTCTTAGATGCAGGGTTCAGGTATTTTCACCTTGAAAAATTAATTATTGCTTTGATTATGGCCTCAACCAAGTTGAGACACTATTTCGAAACACATACTATTGTTTTAAAAACTAATTATCCTGTTAAGAATGTGCTTAGAAAGCCATAATTGTCAGAAAGGATGGCCAAGTGGGCCGTGAAGTTGAGTGCATATTATATTCAGTATGAGCCCCGAACAACCATTAATTCACAAACGCTTGAAGACTTTGTGGTTGATTTCAGTAGTGACATGTAGAAGGAAGCTGATTTGGAAGTTTAGCAACTAGAAGAAACCAAGGATCCTTGGATCCTCTTCACAGATGGAGCATCCAACGTAAGAGTAACAGGATTGGGTATTCTGCTGAAATCTCCATAGGGGGGGCATAATACCCCAGTCCATTGCATGTGCATTTCAAGCCACCAACAATGAGGCAGAATACGAAGAACTTATCGCAGGTTTACTTTTGACCAAACAAATGAGGATCAGGTATCTTCAAGTTTATATAGATTCTTTACTTATAACTAACCACTTTAACGGCTATTATACCGTGAAAGGTGAGAATATGATCAAGTATTTAGAAATTGTGAAGGAATTAGCAAAATCCTTCGAGTCGTTTAGTATCAGGCAGGTACCAAGAGAAGAAAATGCTGGGGCAGATGCCTTAGCAAATTTAGCATCATCGTTAAAGATCCCAAATGATGTAAAGATTCCTATCATTCATATATTGTCTCCGGCAATTGGAGAACAGGAAACTGTGGAGGAAACAAGGATCTTGGATCCTCCCAATTAACAATGATGTTTCCAAAGTCAGGATCTTGGATCCTCCCAATAAAAGTTCCTCCAAGATGGAGAAATCCCTACAGGGGAAAATCTTAAAGCTTTCAGATTGAAGGTATCACAAATCATTATTTTACAAGATACTGTATATAGAAAGTCTCTTGTAGGTCCCTATTTGAGATGCATCGAGGATTCTGAAATACAAGAGGTACTCCAAGACTTCCACGAATGCGACTGCGGCAACCACACAGGGGGGAGAGCATTATTCTCCATGATACTTAGGACTGGATACTTCTGGCCAACAATGAAAAAAGATGCAATGGAGTACTCAAAGAAGTGTGATGCTTTCCAAAGGCATGGAAACATCCTTCACCAGCCAGCAGTACCAATGTATCATATATCTTCTTCATGGCCTTTCATGAAATGGGGAATGGATATTGTCAGCAAGCTACCAAAGGCACCAGGCGAAAAGGTATTTATGCTTGCTATGACAGACTATTTCTCTAAATGGATTGTGGCAGAAGCATTCGTTCAGGTTAGAGAAAGGGAAGTTATATTCTCCATTAAAAGAAACATTATAACTAGATTTGGTATCCCATCTGAAATTGTTTGTGATAATGGATCACAATTTATTGGGAAAAGAACTACTAACTTTTGTGGCAGTTGGGGCATCAAGATGATTACTTCTAAACCAGTTCACCCTTAAGCCAATGGTCAAGCAGAATCAAGTAACAAGATCATCATCAACAACTTGAAGAAAAAGCTAGGATCCAAGAAAGTCAAGTGGGCTGAGGAACTTCCTTATGTTCTTTGGGCTGATAGAACAACACCAAAGAATGCAACAGGCCAAACAACCTTCTCATTGGTGTTCAGATCAGAAGCAGTAATTCCTATAGAGATGGTGGTTCCTACAGCCAGAACAAGCAATTGTGATCCTGAAGCTAATAGAGAAATCCTTCTCGAAGATTTGGATACCGTTGAAGAGCTGAGAGATCTAGCCTAGATCAGGATGGCAGCATATCAACAAAGGGTAGATGGGTGGGGCATACAACAAGAGTATAAGGATCAGAAGATTTCAAGAAGGAGATCTAGTCTTGAGGAAAGCCTTCCAAAACACAACCAATTCGGCGGATGGAAAGCTAGCACCTAAGTGGGAAGGTCCCTATCTGATTGAGTCGGAAGAAGGAAAGGGGGCATATCATTTTCTCACCATGGAAGACGACAGGTTACCAAGAGCATGGAATGCTATTCATCTCAAGAGTACTTTTTTTTATCAGGATCAAGTATCCTCAGAGGATCAAGGATCCTAAAATTGGTAATATCTATATGATCACATATTCATTTAAGATTCTTATTAATCTAAGGATAATATATTCTTAACGTTTATTTTTGCCAAGGTTTAAATAAGAATGTAGGATTCTAATTAGAGGATTAATAACTAAGAGGTTGGCCACCTCTCCTTCACGTTTAACGTACTTTAGTATTTCCCTTGGCCTAGCCCACGATTAAGGTATGACCCCTGATGGTCATATCTTCTAAGGTTTAAAGGTTTTCACGTTTCTAATAAATTAAAGTTTCTACACTCTCCCCTGGAGCGCATGCTATCCAATGTATAGTCCAGGGCAGCGGGACCAGTACACGCTTAGTGGCTGACAATTTCGTTGTCTTCGGCTATATGGAGGATCCTACGATTTATGGTAGACGTACCATAGCACCGGTTTATAACATTTTCATGTTATCTCACGTTTGGACTAAATCCCGGTTTGGGCTAGTCCCTAGTTAACATCCGTATCTTTGGGCCAGTCCCCAGTTTGGGCTTGTCCCCAGTTCACGGGCTTGTCCCCAGTTTATTAATCCCAGTTAATTTCATAAGTTATTTGCCACAGGTATCCTAAGTTCAAATATGAGGATTACAGAAATAACAACACTTTTGGATTCAAGATCCTTAACTTAGCTTTACAAGGATGAGGGAAGGATCAATACTTATGATAACTTAGGTCAATTGGACCTTATGGTATGATTTCTACTTATCAATTTACATTTACTTGGATAAAATCTTTCATTAACTCTTTTTTGTCAGGATTTAAGATCCTTTATATACTTTTTACAAGGATATCCTGTCCTTAGAACTTTTTTCTCAAAAATATTTCTTAAAACTTCAACAAGACTAAGACTATATCAAATTTACTTTTAGAATAACAAATAACAAGTGAATAGTCAAAAGATTTAAATTATTATTATGTCACTTGGACTTACCGAAAAACCTTAACCCGGATTTCACCATTCAAAAAATGGACCATCCACCCGGGTTAAGCAAGTGATACTAACTGTTCAAAGAGTGCAGGAAAATAAAAACAGGGGCATCAAAGGCTTCATCCCCACAAACAGAGGATCCCTCCACCTTTGCTACCCCTAGAAATTGTCTTAAGGATCATGGATCCTTTATCCTAGTTACTATTATCCATTACAGACCATTATCCAATATCCATAAAAACATAAGCAAACAAAATAAAAAACGGGCTCTGGCCTTGTCTTTGATATCTTTCATCGCCCGTTCAAGCAGCTTCTTCACCATATGCTGCTGCTTCCTTCCCCTCATCCATCTCCTTCACACTCTTCATTCCACTCGCTCCAACCCAGGTTCAGTCAGCTGCTTCAGCATCCTCTTCATTCTCGCCTCCACCCAAATCTGCCAAAGATTGTTTCCACTGCGCTATGTCCCACGAGGATTTGTCAAAAGCAGGATCACTAGCCTCACTCACCAATTTGATCCTGGTTTAGAGAACTGATTTAGCCGCCCAGATCTTTGCCTCGTTGGTAGCACGGGTTATCTCATCCTGCATTTGAACAACAATTGTGGATGCATGATCCTCGGCTAGCTTCTTCTCCTTGGTCATCTTGGCGAGTGCTTTATCCTTTGCAGCGGCTATGGACCTCATCCTAGCAAGAGTATCCTCGTATTCTCCGGCAATCTTCTCATGATGGCTTCGAGCAGAGTTAACGACCTGTACAAGAAAACGAGACGAGATTAGAAGAATCCTTGATCTATCAATAAAGCCTATCAGGATAAAAGATCCTTACAACAGCGAGCATCTCGAGAAGCTGTTTCTGGTGTCAAAGGGGTTCTCAGGTTCCGTGTTCTTCTTTCTTTTGGCTCCTGACTTGGCTCGGGTCGTGACTGGACGTGGTTCGGGAACTTGAGTGGACTTCGGAGTCTCTTTTTTCACGAGCATGCAATCAATGTCTTCGAGGGAGAACTTGGATACAGATCTGCCGGACTTCTGGGCACCTATAAACAAGGATTCACAAATAAGTTTTCATTTATTTATTAATCGATATTAAACTTGATTATGAGGATACTTACTTGACATGTTTGACTCTGAGTTTGATTCCTGAAAAGCTTCTACAAACTTGGCTTGAAATGTTCTAATTTTAGGATCCGGTGCAAGAAATTTTTTGACCTTTTCTGCAACTCCAGGAAGTTCAGCTAACAAGGAAAAATTATCAATTGTACAAGAAAAAGAAGATGTTAGTCAAAGAATCAAGTATCCTACTGCTATTACCTAACGATCCTAGATCCTACCCTTCTGTATCCACCTCTTGGGTAAATCAGATCCACCCGGTATTAAATCCATTTTTATGAAGAAAAATTGGTTCCTCTAAAGTGTAACATTCTTGGTAACCTTGGAGATGGGGATTACTTGATGAGGTTTCTATTTAAAAACAATGCGCTTGGAACCGTGAGTAACCAAGGTGTACAGGTATGCTAGTTCCGACAAGCCGAAGTTGACGCCTTCTTCCTTGATTATCTTTTCTACAGCACGAAGAACCCTCCATAACATCGGCATAGCCTAGACATAACTGATTCCAGTCAAGGTGAAAAAGCTTTGGGTAAAATCAGGAAAGGTTTATTTGAAGCCTATCAAGAAAGGTTGGGCTGGAAAACATACCCAGTTCTTCGATACACAGTCGCTGCGGGTTGTGGAGTCGAATGGTCGGAAAATGGTGTTGGCCACAAAGAGTGGTCGAATATCGTCAATCTCTGGATCTGTGAACTTGCAGATCTCAGATTTCAAGGATGCCTTGCGGACGGAGTTCATCGAGATCTGAGTGGCCAGAAAAAGAAGAGGAGACAGATGCAGTAGACATGATCGAGAAAAAGAAAATGAAAAGAAAAGAAAGAAAGATACCTGAAAGGATGCTGGATTGTGTGGTTATAAAAGGGTTAAGATGATCACATATATAGGCAGCGGATAACCATGAGTTTATTGATAATAACTGCCTCTGACACACGTCTAATCGTTTATCTTTTGCAGGGATATCAAAATTCAAAATGACATTTGTATTGCATAAACACCCGCCATTTTGGCGGCAATTGTTAGCGTATAAAATTTATGCTGAGGATCCTATATTCTTAAAAGACTTATGGATAAATTATCCTTGATATATGTTCCAGGTAGTGAAGGATCAAGGATCCTCGGTAGTATGTTGTTACTAATAATTGTGTTTGAGTGGTGTTGTGTTTGATAGGTATAACGGCTCTATGACTGAGTCCTCATAATTCGCTACTGGAGACTTCTAGCATGTTGTCAAAGAGATGGGAACGGCTAGTGGGAAGAGTGGCGCATTTATAGGATATTTTGTTAGCTTTATTTTCTATATATCGAGATTATTGATCAGCTAGGAAACACACTTGTACTCTCGCACACTTTAGTATCTCTGAAAACTCTCTCTAGAACAACACTCACACTTAGAAATATTGTAATACAGATCGTGATCTTCACCTTTGTAACCCGATTTTGTGATTAATAAAGAGGTGATAGACAATTGTCATCACCCGAGGTTTTTATGCCAGCGATCCTCTAAAGATCAAGGCTTTTCCTCGTAACAAATCCTTGTGCTTGTGTTTGCAACCGATTCATTACTGTTCTTATTAAGTTAGCACTAATCCTCACCAAACGAATTTGGTTACATTATCCTTAGTAGATTTTTGACCAAAACAGGTATTACTAGGGCTATTCAAAACCGGATATCCGAAGTTTCATATATCCAAAACCTGATATCTGAACCTTTCGGATAGTGAAAATCACTATCCGAATCTGAATCCGAAACTTCAGATATCCGAACGTCGAATATCCGAATATCCGAAAAAGAAAAAAAACTTATTTAATAATAAAAACCATATATCATTTTAAGAATTCAAGTTTCCAAATCCAACCAATCAAACATACAACAACCAAATACCAAGTTACTAATTCCAACAAACCAACCATACAATCAAATAACAAGTTTCTAAAAGGGACTGACGGCTGACTGAAAGGGACTGGCGGAGACGGACAACGGCTGACTGGCTGACTGGTGGAGACAAAGACAGATGACGGAGACGCCACTGTATGAGACAAAGTGACAGAGACAGAGATGGATGTGTGTGATCTAGGGTTTGTGTGACCGGCGACGGCGAGGGTTAGGCTAAAAAGGATTGTGTGTGTGATGAACGAGGGTTGTGTTTGTCTGTTATGACTTGTGTGTGTTACATAGGGTTTGTGTTATATTATGTATAATATAAAATAAAATTAAAAATTATTAAAATTAAAATACCAGATAATTCGGATATCCGAAAATCAGGAAACTGATATCCGAATCCGAATTTTTGGATATCCGGGATTCGGATATCCAAATTTTCGAATATCCAAAAATTCGGATAGCTTGGATACAGATAGTCGGATAATTCATATACGGATTCAGATTCGGATGGTTTTGAACACCCCTAGGTATTAGTAACGCCCAACTTGTCAAGTTGAAATAGAACATGTTTAGCTCAAAGTTCCTTTGTAAAGTAATTAGTTAGCTGCATGGTAGTGATAATTGCAAAAGGCTCAACATCACGAGATTACACTATTTAGCAGACAAAATAGTAATCCATTTAAATATGTATTTTTAGCTTTTCAGAATACCAAGAGTATAGTCAAAAATATGTTTCTTTCCGACTAAGAAACATATAGTTCCACATACAAAGGTTATGGTCAAATTGACGTTTCTTTTTGAAAAAGAAACATAAATATACGTTTCTTCGAGAAGAAGAAACATAACACATAATTGATAAATAAGTAGGAAGACTACATGTCGAAATTTATATTCAAACAAATGATTTATCAAGATTTAAAGCTATGCAAATTAGACTAAATGTCTAAAGCTAGATCGTTCGATCTAGATATTTACAAAAGTTATTCTCCTACTATAGGTCCGATGTGACGCACATAAAGAAATCAACACAGAAAGCTGATCATCATAATAAAGGTGAACACCTTAAACCTTTTCTAATCAGTTAAAAAAATTTATACTCAATAAGATAAACGAGTTGTTTATCTTAAAGAGTCAGTCAAACGTTTATAACAGATTATTTGATCTCTAACATACAAGATATAAAATAAAAACAACTCAAGGGGAGTATACATGTGTCTAGATACAAACATAACTGACCTAGCATGTATGCTAATGTCAGTCATAACCAGTTCTCCAACGGCCTATGTGCTCGGAGGACCTCTGAATTGCGTGTGTATGACAGTGATACAATCCCGAAAATAAAAGATGTTCCTGCTGAGTTGTTCAAGAAAACTATCTTGACATGTAAAAGATTTATTAAATGTTTTGAGAGTCAGTCAACGTCCACGTATCCCCCGCCCCCTACATTTCAGGCAATTCAGTTAAGCAACAGTAGCAAGGAATTAGAGTCACTTATGGAGTTAGATGCTCGTGATGTGAAGATGATTCGATTTTATTAAATCCTTGTAATAATATGAAACAATGTTTTGTAAATCAAATACTTGGCTATTTAATTTTCGAGTAAGTTTTCAATATAAATTAATATTTTAATAAATCAAAGTCTTCCGCTAACATAAACCCGCAACTATGATATATTTGCAAAACATGTACCAATGAATGTCACACTTCTAGTCTCTAAGTTGAGTGTCACATTGTAAGTATCAATAAATAGATGTAAGTTTGTGAATTAAGGGCGACGGTTTGACTGTAAAAAGAAAAAGCAAGTTAAAGCTTTTCAGCTCAATTTTGTTGGTCTTGATTATGTTCGATTCACATCCGATTCTTTCTTTAATACAACTCTTTTGGCGTTTGACCTCTCAAACTTCGTGCGGATTTTTTTTTCTTGTTTTTTATGTCTTAAAAATTGGATAGGAATATGTGATTTAAGATTTAACTTCATTTCATCTTTAGGTTTTGACAAGAAAACAAAAGGATCATTATATTTTAAAAGGTTTTCTAATTTCCGTTTTGCTAGCTCACTCCAATTTTAACATGTGTGGTTGTGTATCCTTTGGAAATCACATAGAAATGATGTGTTGTGTTACTCTTGCTTGCTAAGATATTAATGACAGAATACTATGAAAAAACCTTCAATTTTAAATTCCTGTTTTATTAAATGTTGGGACTCCAATGTTGTGAATGGTCTAATCTACCTATTTTATTCTTGTTAATATTATCTTAAATTAAAGGCATCTTATATATATATATATATATATATATATATATATATATATAATGGATCTTACAAGAAGTGATATTACATTGAGAAGTGCGAGAAGTGAAGGTATAACTCCATTAATTCCTAATTTCACTCCCTTTCATATGATGTTACATACATATATGTAGGTTGGTTGTATTTATATCTTAATTACACATTCAAACCAATCTACAAACATATAAATGTACCGAGCCACATTCAAACCTATGTACCTACACACATACAAACATACATACACATATACAAACATACGTACCTACACACATACATATGCACCTACACAACGCAACTACACATAAGAAATGGAGTGAAATTAGATATTAATGGAGTTACAACTTCACTTCTCGCACTTCTCACTGTAAAAAAACTTCTAAAATGATTCAATACATACATACATATATATATATATATAAATAATAACACCACCACCAAATATCATAGCATTCCTTTGATAATGATTATGCAAAAGTTAGTCAAACAATATATCACTAGGAAAAGATTTCACTTGGATGATTAGATTGGTGAAAGCAAGCATACCATCATATTCTATTTTATCTTGCTTTACAAACAAGAATGGTAGCTCCAACTCTCCCCCTATATATAAAACACGTGTAAGAACAACGCAAAACAAGAATGCGCCATTTCACACACATCCATATGGACGGGCGCTTAAATTAAAATAACTATAAATTAAACATTATAAATTACTTTATTTCTTTTGGAAAATATTAAGTCTTCAAATCATAAATGCCAATTTTTTTCTCTAAAATCTGATGGAATCGGTTTGAGGTTTCCTCATGAAAGTGAAATAGAGATGATCGCGTGAGTAAGTGCCGATCAGTGATGCAAATGATCGTTAGAAAAAAATATGTATTGAGTATATAAACACATACAGGATACAATAATATAATGTTTCTACGATTCCCTACATTTGGAACGTCATCAGAGCGGACACTCAAACTAGATCGAAAACATTATATGAGCTAGCGTAGGAGATATTTGATGAATGTGTCGGCATAGTGTGACAAAGAGGGAAGGTGTAACACTCGTGTGTGACGGATACAAACTTTTTCTTGAAGAAAATGGATACGGATCTCAACATGTTTGTGTCAAGAACACATACCAATAAATCATCATAATTAATATATCCATTATAGGATAACATAATCGATTTTAACTGACGATTTGTAAGTCTTATGAGTGGTGGTGTGTCATCGGTATGATTAAGTACCGTATAGCTTATTGCGTGGAGTTGGAAAAGCTTAAACCATGACGACTACATGACTATGGTGTCATCAAGGATTCAAAACATATTTTTAATGTTGGTAACGATGTAAACCGGATAAAGCTTCATCTATTTTGAGGATCCAAGTGATGGCGTAAATCATTACCATTCGATTTTTTTTTTTAAAAAGGTAGGGTGTATTTGAGATACTTAATCCCCTTGGGGGTTGACTTATTTTTTAGTTACAAATAAGGTAATGGTATATGATAGTGGCGAATAATAATTTAGGTATAGGTGTCACATAAAAACCTTAATTTTTATTGATAGTGATGAATAAGGTTAATTTCCTTTAATATTAGTAAATAAACATAGCCTCTATTTGTAATTACTATTGGCAAATAAGAATGCATTTTAATTACTAGTATAATATTTATTTGAAGATAATTTGTGTTCACATGTTCCACCAACATATACATAGAAAAACTAGACAATCTGCATGCATAAGAGATTTTTTGTTGATTGAACTTCACTTTGATTTGCATAGTGAGAATCTAATGAATTCACGTTCACAAAATCCGAAAATCAAATGCTCATAAATTCAAATCATCTTATCTTACTTTTTACTGTACTAATAAACAAAATTAATGAGGATGATATATCTTAACTATATTCCTCCTAATTTCTATTTTATCTTCTCCTTAATCTATACTATAAATAGATTATGGGTCAAATGGTTTGACATCCATGGGTTATAACCGGGTTATTATCCACTTTATTTGAAAACTTATCATTCTGTTTAAAAGGTTTAATTAATAATTGATCACATATTCAATTCAAAAAAATAAATATAATTTCTGAATTTGTACCTTTTTATTTTTATAAATAATATAATACAATTATATAGTGTTGAAGCTGACCAAAGCAATTTTACAAAATAAATAATATTATATAATCTACCTTTTTTTCAATATTTAAAATGGTTAACTGTATTATATTTTATTGACTTGGATAGTTTACTTGGCTAACATATCATCTTAGCCAAGTTGAAAATAACATATAAAAAACATATATCGAAGGTTGGTGTCCCGGTTATGTTACTACTAAATATTGATAAGAAGAATGGATTATGTAACGGAATAAGGTTTATAGTAAGTCTTTTGGTAATAGGGTTATAGAGGTAGATATCAGGCAATGACATTGGCAAAGGTCATGCTATACACAGAGTTACTTTGACTCCGTTTGATAAAAAGCTTCCAATCAAAATTTTATAGAAGACAAATTTTGCTTTATGTATGCCTTGTTAT